>NC_066840.1:14167485-14479125 GCF_001640805.2 Lates calcarifer | reverse complement strand
CAGGTGTTGTCACTGTTTGCTAATTAGCGTTACAAGAGTAGTTTGATTGACGTGTCACTTATCCATTAGTTGATTTTATTGTACTTTTTGGGGGCGGGATAATTTACCCTGTTACCATTCTTATCAGTTTCCACCTTGGCCTGAGGTGTAGTCAGCCAGAGAGACTGAAAACACCTGGGCTGGTTGCATAGTAAAATATTATGTAGCTGGTAAATAAATTGTGGATAAAAAAGTACAATAATTTCCTCTGAAATTTAAGTAGAAGTGTAAGATGGTGTTAAATGGGAAAATTAACACTTCAGTAACTGTACTCAGTTACATTCCCCCGCTGACTGTGGGAGCACTGTAGGTATGGGACTGTTTGTCCTGTGGCATCATTTACAGTGAAGTTGGACAGTCAGGGGGGGATTTCTTTCTTCCGTGCGTCCATTCGAAAAACTTCACCGACCAATCTCTGTGCAGGTCTGGTGCAGTGGCTCCTCCTCTCTGCTGCCTGCTCCCACATGTAACATTATCACCCTCCGTCTGTCTGTTGCATTGTCTCATTGGGGACGCTGCGTACTGAGCCCAGCACCATGGTAACTCCAGCGGACCGGGAAGCTTATGAGTGACATTAAAAAAAGGGGACAATGTCAACAGGAAATGAAGCCTGGATTAATATGAGGCATGGCTCGTTGATGTTCCTTCAGGCTACCAGTGGATTCATTGATCCTAGTCTTGTGCCAGTCAGCAGCGCTGCCTGAAACTGTACGGCTGCATGGCACGTTACAGATGGTGAGGATTATATTTTCCTCAACGCTACGTTAATTCAAGCGGCTACTATGTTGCTATCGCTCGTCCGGACCCGTGTCGCTCTACCAGGAGCCGGACCGTAGCCCGTTCGTTACTCTCACCCATTGCACGGTAACCGAGCGGCGGTCAGCGCTGCGCCCACCCCACGTTCCGCCTACCCGGCGCCCCGACGAGGATGGCCGGCCGCCGCGGCTGCGTGAACTCGCTCTGGTCGGGCACCGAGCGCGTCCGCATCGGCGAGCGCCTCAAAGCGACGCTGGCCGGGGTGCTGGAGCTGGAGCTGCTCAGGTGCAAACACCTGGAGATGGTGGACGGCGCTCTGGAGGACCGAGCCCCCGCTGCCGCCGACGCCGTGGAGCCACAGGCGGAGGAGGGGAACGGAACCCCGGAGAGCGCCGCCTCGGATGCCGAGCATGGCCCTGCGACATCCCGCAGGCAACAGGTCAGTCAGTGCGTCTCTCAGCTCATAGCCCGGATCTCTACATGACGAGATTATTAAATATGGATGCGGGGATGATGGTGATCTGCCAACAAGCCAGTCCCTCTGCGGCTCAGTAGACAGATTTTATCGCTGCCTGGCGGCGCATGGCTCTGCCGAGAGCTGAATACCCAATTGATTGAGATGGTGCCAGAGACCATCCAAGCATGCAGCCCGATCATTATACTCAGCGGCAGTGAGTGACCGTCACATGGAGCAAATGTCATTGAGGTCAGGGTACCAGGACCAGCTCCTGTCTGGCTGGCCCTGTGCCCTGCCTCAAGGTTATATAGGAGGTTGAGGTGGGATACAGGCGCTAAAATCAGGTGTAGGTATTAATACACAAGCCAACAACCAGACACTGCTGCATTGTTTGGCTCTGGCCTGTAAGCTCATCAACTGTAAAGGTCACTGTGGCACTCAGTTTGCATTCAAATCACTCTGATCACTGCATGAATGTAGACTCCATCATGGTGTAGTCATCTAGTCCTGAGCTAAAAGTGCAGTTTTTATCTTTTATTGCAAAATCCTGAATGCACCAGTGGAGAGCGAGCTACTCAGAAAGGGTTAGGATGTGTGATCCCCGGCTCATCCTCAAACACACCCCCACACAAGAGAAAGAGAGAGGTCCATTTTCCAGCCTTGTCCTGAAATGGATATGCAGGTGTTTTTGTGATGAGAATGTGGGGAATGTGGGTTGACATGTAATACAGGAGGACAGGATGTGAACCGGTCCCATCCTGAGGCCTGGTAGTTGGTTTGGTCCATTATTCATGAACATGAACTAAATCTGAACCTGTGAAGTCAAGAAGACGTGCAATCTATTGAAAATGAGAGGATATGGGAGGATAAACGTGACTTTTTCTTAAAGAGCACAGAAAGGTTTTACTGGGAAAAATGGACCTTAACACCAACATGGGCATTGGCAAGAAAATACTGAACCATAAAAGTGCTGGGGAATACTAGAGCTGAACTGATTATTCATTAGATGATCAGCAGAGGAATAATAAGCAACTGTTTTGATAATCAATTGGCCTTTGTTTTAGTCTGTTCTCGTGCAAAGATGCCAAATATTCTCTGCTCCCAACTTGTTAAATATTAGGATTTGCAGCTTTTTTGTCTTATATGACAGTAAACTAAATATCTTTTGGTTTTGGATTATTTGTCCAACAAAACAAGACCTCTGAAGGTGTCACTTTGGGCTTTTGAGGATTGTGACAGACACTTTTTTACCTATTTTCTGACATGTTGTCATTATTTGGTACCGCAGAGAATATTTCTCCACAACAATCTGTGCAATCTTATATGTGCAGAAAGTAACTTTTTTGAACCAAAACATGAGGGGGATGCAATGTGTGCGTCATCCCTTCTGTCATGGATCATCTCTGGATCACTCCCAGATGTGACAAACCAGTGACCTCATAGTTCATGTTGTGTTCATCTATTTTGATAATCGATTAAATAATTTAAGATTTATTATTCAAGCTAATCACCAGACAGTTTCTCTGTACAGCTTCTCATATGTGAGGATTTACTGCTTTTTGTGATGGGAAACTGAATGTGTTTTGGTTTTGGACTGTTAGTTTGAAAACAGGAGTGATCTGCACACCTCACCTTGTATGAAATGATTCTCTCTCCAGCTGTGAATTCGCTCTTTAAGACCAAAACATCATCAAAAAATAAAGACGCAGTGACGCGCAGTATATTCAGAAACAGACTCACTCCGTTGCACATATTGTAGAGTGCAGTGATGTGCGTGTTATTTTCTGCTAAATCAGTCCCTGGTGGATTATCTCTGGATCATTTCCAGATTTGACAAACCAGTGACACGTTGTGTTCAGGATCTGCTGGTGTTAGGAGTTTTTCACCTCAGGTATTACAGTGAATGGGTCATTGCTGGCTGCATTAATAACATTTTACAGAAAGTAACAGATACTTTGTTACGGTCACTTTGTACAGGGTGTTATTACTCTGTGAATATGTGTGCTTGATACCAATGAGTGGTGTGAGTCAGCAGCCTGCGGCACAGTAATACATGTTCTGTCTAAACCAGGCCACAGCTGAGGTCACCTGTGCAGAATGATGTATTTATTGACAAAGTAATATGAAATCATATCCCTCTTCAGCTGCACCAGAGAGAGGAAAACAACTTGAAATGATGAAATCTGTTTTTTATCAGTGCAGCGACAGAAACTGCAGTCCCATCTGAATGAGGGCATCTGTATGGAAGTGTGGCTCATAATGTGCTGCCTTGCTCACCACCCACCTACCAACATCTCCTCTGTAGCCCCCCCCCCCCATGGTGCTGAGATATCCTGCGGAGAGGCTGAGCAGCATTGCTCATTCTCACCTCTGAAGGGAGCTGCCACTGTAGCAGAGTACGCTGGCATCCTGCCCTCTGCCCCGGCCAGCCTCCGCCAACACACAGACACACGCGACATTTGCATAAATGGAGATAAATAGTTGTTGTTGTTGTTGCAAAAGTGACCACATCTAGCCTAAACACTGCAGCAGCTGGAGAGAGAAAAATGAAGAAATGGTAGATGGATGCCTGCTGTTTTATTTACTACCATAAAGGTGGGAAAGTTTACAGGAAAAGAAAAGGTTTCATCCACAAACACATTATATTCATTTTACCTGAAATTCATTACTCATGGCTTTAAAACACAGGTTGTTCTGCTTTCAAAAATACAAGTATTTTGTAAGCTGAGGATTATGTGACTCATAACATAATGCGCTCTACTTAAATACCAGTTCATTTTTTTTTTCTTTTTTTTGGGGGGGGATTAAACTCTTGAAATGTGATTCATCTTTTCTCTCTCTAATAGCAGAGAGAGAGAGGACAGAAGTTATCACTGTGCAAATCCATATTTGGCAGGTTGGAATTATGGCTGTATAGAGTCATCTGTGATGGAAAATGCCATTTTAAATGACTCTGTTCATCTTTTCTCCCATGAGCTGAATTCCAGCACGCAGGGTTTTGACCAAAAAAAATAACAGCACCTGTTGAAAACCCTCTTCAATATTGTTTGTGGAAAAGAAAACCCATTTAATTTGCATAGATATGTTTTAATATCATAAATAATTCAGTTTTGTGCACAAAGTCTGTTTTTATAAATAGAAACAAGCTTTGATTTCCAAATGAAGTATTCTGCATATACTGTAGGAAGTAGAAGAAAACTCGAGTTCTCAGTGTGTAACTTGTTCACATTTTTTAGCCACTCTTCTTGCCTCCAGAACGGGTGTCAAGGCCAAACTGTCATTGTTGCCTTTCAGTGTTGGACACTAAAAATCTCCTCACTGAGGAAAACCAGCGGAAGACAGGAATACGAGGACACAGTGGAGCCACAACAATTAAATAAATTGGAAGACAGAAAATGAATTGGAAACTATTTTATATTTAATCTATTATTGTCTTAACAGAATAGTAAACTGAATATCTAAACAGTATGTGTCTCTGCTCCATCTGCAATGCTGTGAGCTCTTACTGAAGGCAGCCTGTCCTGAAATTAGGTTTAGTATTGGAAAGCATCATCTTACATGGAGGGCCATTACCCTGACTTGTGGAGTGAAACAGCTTTTGTCTCTGGTTTTAGCCTCGGGATCACTGAACTCACCAAAAAAAAAAAAGTCTCCTGATTCAACTTGAAAGATTCACCTGAATGTTTCAGCAAAGCTGGAGCGCATCACTCTGCTCAGCAGAGACGCACAGTGTGGGCTGTCTTTTAAATTTCAATAGCACATTAATAATGCATGGAACAATAAATACTGCACCCTGTACAACGAGCAAGTACTTCTCACCAAACACTCGCTCCATCCCACACTGTTTGACCAAATTATTCTGCCTCAACATGGCAACCACTGCAATTTGTCTCGCTGTAATGACATGATGCCCTTAATGGGAGGAGGTGTGTTGCTTGTGCAGCTCCAATCGACCCATACGTTTTCTACATGTTGTTAAAGAGGGGCTGTGCTGCTCCCTCACATGCAGGAATATCATATTACAGAGCTCCGGGCAGACCCCCACCCACTTGTCTGTCAGCCTCCTATGATTTGATCATACCCTGGTGTCTGTGTAACATTATATCCTGTAATGTGCAACACATTATGCTGTTGAGGGATAACATAGAGAAGTAGAAGTTTGTGTATGAAAAGAGCAATGAGAGATATTTTTGCATGTTCAAGGGACTTTTAAAAGAGTTCATTTGTATCTTTAATTTGACATAATTTAAGAAGGGCAGGGAAAAACTTAAGTCAAGGGTCTGTATCAGTGTAGAATGATAAACATGCTTTTATAGGAAGTAGGAGGGGAATGCAGAAAGTGGGATTTAGCAGCAGAACAGACATGAGCGCGAAAGTCACAACAAGACTTGGTTTGTGTGCGTTCAGGCTGAGGATGAGTTAAATATTTCGCCAGGCCTGTTGTGCTGTTGTGGTTCTGTGTGGGAGGAGAAGCGAGTGAGAGTTAGAGAGCGAGCAGCTGTAGCTATGGTGAGTAGGGGGCGGCTGGCTCGAAGGATATTGCAGGAGTGGGAGGGAGGTGGAGGGGGGATTATTTGTCAAGGGGAGTGTGGGGGAGGTGGGGGTCCTTCAAGATGCCCTTCTCTCTCACCCGGCAACCGCTCACCCCCCTCCCTCCCTTCCTCCCCACCCAACCTCACCCTCCCTTCTCTCTCTCCCTCTCCCTGCCTTCACCGCCTTCACTCAATCAGTGACTCACACTCTTATTTCGCAGTCTCTGTCTCTTTTTTGGTCCCTCTGGCTCATTTTGGTCACCCACTCAGCCACTTCTCACTTTAGATTCGCCAAAAAAAAAAAAACGGAAAGGAAAAAGAAACGGGAGACAGGAGTGAGTCGCAGCTCAGTAATCTCTCAGAGCTGAGATAAGCCTAAGACAGGTCAAAGTCTGATACTCTTTCTCCCACTCCTTTTCCTTCCTCCCCTCTTTCCTCCTCAGTCCCTCCACCCCCTTTTCCCTTCTGCCACTTGGGCTGCTCTTTGTTACGTCATCTGTCTTCCCCCATTATCTTGTGAATCCCCCTCCTCTCCTGTCTCCCCAGCAGTGAGTCACTACCTGTATTGTTTCCTCAGTAACAAGAGGATTGATCAGTGCCACTCACAGTGTTTCTGTTGTCTGGGCTCCATCAGTCTAATGCAGGGGCTCTTGGCTGCTGTCCTGGAGGGGTGGGTTGGGGGATTTGGAGGATAACTGGAGGAGGGGGTTTACTCTACCAAGCCTTTACTAATCTGGGAAATTGAGGCACTTTGCAAACCTGACGGGGCAATTGTTATTCTTGTTATTGTGTGAGGGGCCTCGTTCCTGACTGTTCCAGTAAGCGTGGTGTGTGCGCTTCTGGTAAATGATATCACGGGCTCACAACGCTACATGCCCTTTCACACGGGTCTAATTGTGTCTGCTGTTCCAAGGAGGAGCAGTTGTGTGTTTAAAGTTGTGGCCTTATCGTCAGTGGTGGAATGAAACTATGTACATTTACTCACATGTACATAATCACATTATATCACAATGTTCATATCATCCAGCTCAACACCTGATTTTTTAAATGAGATTGAGTAAAAGGTGGAGAGCACTCGTGTAAGTGGAGCCACTTTCAGCATGTGATCATTCATACGGAGGTATATCCCGCTACAGTGAGCATCTTCCACAGTTGTGAAATTTCATTTTAGCATTTTATCCCTGTAATGTGTGTCTCAGTGAGTAATTCCTGTCATTAAACCCACTGGGTGATAATGCCCATACTAAATTAGACTAAACATCATCTAGGTAATTTTGTCAGTGTAACATTATGTAACAGCTCAAATAGTTTTTTCCATGTTTGTTGACACTTATTTAAACTTATTTACTTATTTAAACTTATTTAAGTTTTGTCATTTTTTAAACATTTATTTTATTAACAGATGAATATTTATGTTTAAAATACTGTAATATTAGATTTTGATCAGTCATAACTTGTCACTTTTTCAGGCTCCCTCTCCTTCAGATGTAATGGTATTGCCCTGTCAGAGCAGCCCAGAGGACTGTGGCAGTAATTCAGGGGATGGGACGGTCCACCCCTCATCTGCCAGGGGAAGTAATTCACGCTGGTCTACTTTGTCGTGGGATGCCCCCTCTGACCTGCTCTCACCCCCGACACCGGACCCCAGTGGTATGGTCCACCTGGACAGCGACTCCAGACCTAGTTCAGGTAAAAACAATGTTTGTTCAGTGGTCAAAATGGTGGACAAGTGTGTGATAACTGCGCTGACCTGTATGATGACCAACAGAGTTTGTCACCTTCTGTTCAAACTAGAGCTCAGCTTGTGTAAGAGAAGTCCTGTTAAACATTAACTGTACTCTTTTTACTTTTGTTTACTTGCACTCTTTGTGACTTGGTACTGACTCACTCAGTTTCTCTCTTGCTTTCAATGTTTCAGCCTCTTATCCAGTCTTGTTGTAACTCTGGTCCCTGTGTTTCCACATCCAGCTCAGACATTTCCCTCCAAGCTATGCCACTCATTCACACTTCATTTTTTGACTATTCTTTACTTTGTAGTAGAGACTACCTGAAAACTTAGCATGTAAGTCATCTCTGACCCAAAAATCTAAAATGTATTACTTCAGAATTTTTAGGTTTGAAGTTGTTTTTATAGTTTAACCGGATATTCTTACAAATCCTAATTTAATTCAGATCTTTGCGATGTTTTTTAGCACCTACATGTTGTTCATAGTCAAGCAGTGGACCCAGCACTGTGACGTCTCTTTCCTGGAATTTATGTTAATGAAGTTTGAGTTTCTGTAGGTGATGTCTTGTCTTTGTTTAGGTGGGTTTTTATGGACCTCACTAACCGCCCATGTCTCTGTATATACATGCAAACTAAACACTTGGAACTGAAAACACTCCTCAGAAAAGACTTACCAGAAAAAGAGTACATAGAGCAGTAAATGTAAAACCTTTGGGTTAAATGTGCAGTAACAGATGGCAGTACTAAGTAGTCATGATAGTTTAAAAAAACTATAAAACTAAAAAATTAATAGTTTTTTATAATTTCTTAAAGTGAAATTGAACATAAGCAGTGACATACAGAGATATCTTGACAGCAGAGGTCTATGTCAACAGTTACTGTAGGTGGTATCAGCATCTATGAGCATAAAAGACAAATTGCTGGATGTTGTCAGTTAATACTGAGTTTATTTTTCTCTCCTTTTGTCAAGGTTTCTATTCAGTGAGTGGGAGTTCTCTGTCAGACTCCTGCTACTCTGTGTCCAGTGATGCCGCTCAGGGAGGGCCAGCACCACCGGCAAGACCTGTGAGGCTGTGGGAGCAGGTTCCTCTGTCTGCTGACAACACTGACATCTTGTGGTCAGAAGGTGCAGTGCAGCAGCAGCAGCAGCAGCTGCAGCAGCAAGAGCAACACCAGCAGGAGCAGGAGCAGGAGCAGCCTGTACTGCAGAACAGTCAAGAAGAAGGTGAACCAACAGAAGGAACCCCAGTTTCAGGTGAGCTGGTGCAGATAATGGAGCCATATCTGCTGAACCCTTCCAAGTGAATATTAATTTTAGATAGCTGAAGCTAGTTCAGAAAGGGCAACCAAAGAAAGTTCAAATCAGAAAATCTTAAAAAAAAAAAAAAAAAAGTCTGAAATTCTTCTTCTGTCATCTCTTTCAGTAGCAAGTGACCTTGAGGCGACTGGTCTGAGCTTTCTGTCTGACCTCTGCTCAGGACTCGGCGACTCCCTGATTGTTTCCCTCCTTCCACTTCTTGACCCCATTTCCTCTTCCTCAACCTCCTCCCTCCACCCGAAACCCCAGCTGGACTCTCGCTACTGTACTGATCTAGTGTCCCGTCGGACCAAAGAGGTTTACTCCTACCCCAGCCCGCTGCATGCCGTCGCCCTCCAGAGCCCCCTTTTCACCTCCCAGAGCCTGGAGCAATCAGCCTCTCTGAGTCCTGATGGACCCCAACATGATGAATCACTTGAATCCAATACTGACCCAGCTCTGCCTCTCCAGTCCCAGCAGCCCCCCACCCTGGCCTCCTTCACCCAGCTGGAGCAGTACATCTCTCGCCTGGCTCGTCAGTACCACAGCCGGGTAACCACCTCCACCTGTGATCTCACTGCAGCTGCCACCCCCAGTTCAGTCGTGCACAGAGGCCTTTGCACCCCTGGTAAAAGTCATGGTTCCACCCAGTCTCTTTCTGCCTTCGAGAGCCGTAGTACACCCTCCACTCTGCCAGGGGGCAGCATCACTCCCTGTAAGTCCCTGCTGGGAAACTCAGCCAGAGTCAGCCTCAGCACCTCTGGGAAAAAGGCCATTAGGAACTCAATCAACCTGGGTAACCTTCCTTCAGCAACTGGAGAAGACTTGAACATAAATCTGCATCTCAACCTTAACTTAAACCTGGCCCCTGGTTTAAATTCTAGCCAGGGACTCATGGACAATCCCAAAAATGGCAATTGTGGAGCTTTGAGGAGTGACTTTACCACAACTCCCACTGCCTCTGCTTCATCACTCTCCTCCGCTACACCCACCCCAGCACTTAGAGCTCGCCCTCGCATTTCAACCTGTCCAAGTAGTCTGAGCCACCGCAGTTCCCTGGAGGTCACGTCAGCCTCTGGACCTAGTTCTGGATTTGGGTCTTCAGCTTTCTGTCGCTCATTGGACTGGAGCAGCGGTGCCCCACCTGAGGTAGGACCAACAGTGTTTGGCACAAGTGCTGGATCAGCTCCTGGGTCTCAGCGCAGCAGCTTGATCCAAGATGCCAGCTCCAGTCCTAAGTTAAGCGAAGACTCCCCCATGGTGGGAGAGATCTCCCGCCTCTCTGGCCTGTCCCGGGCTGTTGTGGTGGGACTCATGGAACAAGGTGTGGAGCTGGATATTGACTGCTTCCAAACGGATACTGCAGGCGAGGTGAGGGGTCATAGTAAAACTCACCTGACAGCCCAGACAGATCAATCACATGACTATACTAGACTAACTGACCTGAATCCCCAGAGACCAATACAGCTCTCCCTCAGTGTCACCCATTCTCCTCAGTCTCAGTCTAGTCTTACCCCTCCTCTCTCACACTCCAGCAGCCCCATACACCCTTACCAGTCCATCCACATTCCCTCTCCGCACTACTCTTCACGCTGCCACTACCAGCAGACCCCTTCCCCATCCGACCTCCCCTCTTCCACGGCCTCCTCCCCTGCCTCCCGCCCCACTCCCAGGGGTCGCTCCCCTCCCCGGCCCCTCCAGCCCTCCCCACTGGGTGCCACCCCTCTGTCAGTTTTCCGTCGGGATGCGCCCTTCCAGTGCTCCCTGCCCCGCACCAGTACCAGGACCTCTCCTTTGGAGCACGGCGGCATCCAACCAAGAGGTGGATCACTTCGGCAGGGTGGGGGAGGAAGCGCAGGTAGTGGTGGGTGGAAGAGGGCAGAGGGGGAGGGGCTATACAGAGGAAAGCATACCTCGCATAAGCTGATCAGAGCAGCCACAGTAAGCAGCTATGCCAAGAGAGAGGACTACAGCTCTGTTTGGGGTGAGGAGCAAAAGGAGCGAACAGCGTCTCAGACACCAAGAAAGACCTCCAACAAATTCTGGAGGGGCTGGGGCAAAGAGTCAGAGAGTGAAAGGGAGGAGATGGACAGAGCTGAGTACGGCTACGGATGGAGGAGGAACAGCGTCGGAAGCTGGAGGAGGGAGCACCGCAGGATGAAGACTTCATCCAGCGGTAATGACAAGAGGCCAAAAGTAGATAACTCCCCCATCTTCTCAAAGAAGAGGGGGAAAGAGGATGGGGAGAGACGCAGCTCCAGCCTCAGGCTTTCCAGAAGGGCTTTGTTTAGGAGCGAGTCCCAGGGTTTGCTGGTGCCTCGTAACCACAGCGAGGAGCCCACAAAGAGGGCACACTGGGTCTCCTCATTAGATGTGGGGCAAGGGGGCATGGGCATCAGCAAAGACGAAGGGATCAGATTGCTAAGAGCAAAGGAGGAGGACAAACGTCTGTCCTCCACTGCCAGCCTCTTTAACCTGTCTCGCTCTCAGAGCCTGGAGGGCAGCTGCCACTCCCTCTCCCCTCTCTCCTCCCCTTCTTTTTCTCCATCCCCTCCACCACGGATGCCCCTCCAGCGCTCTCGATCACTGAGGGACTTGGGGAGGAGAGTGTTTGGCTCCATGAGGTCTCTGAGTCTCAAACGGAAGCCATCCAAGAAGTGACATTTGTACAATAAATGATCATCACAGTAGATGACTCTTCCATGTGTATTACGTTCAAAACACCAGTGATGGTTGGTATTATATTTCATGTAAAAGAAAAGTGCCATCATTTTTAATTTTCAAACTTAGAAGATTTGTGATTTATTAGACAGATACACTGTCCGTAAGATTTCTGCCAGTCCTTTCATGATGGAAGTTCCTCTCAGGCACGTAAAAGTCTGTAAAACCCGCTATTAGATTTGAATGCTCATGACATTCATTCCAATAAGTTTTTTTTTTTTTAAGGTTTTATTGACATAGCCACTTTTTATAGGCTCCGAAAAAACCCACAAAATGTCTGTCAAATTTCTCCAAAGAGGTTCCACATCATGATCCCAAAGTCTTTCCTTACTGACAGTGTGTCATTGTAAACTCCATAAACAAGAGTGCTGTAGGATGCAGCATGGCCCACAAATGTCAGTGAGGAAACATGGGTACCACTTCATGTGGGGGTGAAGAATTACTTTTAGGTGCTGCAAAGAACTACAAACATTTTAAAAATGTCACGAGTGTAGGTTTAGTGGAGTTTTTCACAGCATGAATGACGTTTTAAAGGATTTGACATCTCAGCAGGAACAATATTCTAGGATCCTTTTGTGGCTTTAGTAGCCTCATTTAAAATATTCAATATGAATTCATAATATTGGCTATAAGCAGCTTCATTATATATTGGGTAAATCCCCCTGTGACCATGAGTATGAATGTGTTTGTGCACACTCCCCTCTGCATGCTGCTCTGTGACTTGTTCAGTGATTATAACTATTGTGAGAATGTGATATTCCTCTTTGTTTATGGGCAATATTGCCTCTGAAGTACAATCATATTGGCCAGACAATGACCAAAACCAAGCAAATACTCTTTAACTTGATATTGTGCTCAGGATTTTCAAATAATTATTGAATGATTAAAATATTGATGAGTTATTTGAGACAAAATGTGGCTTCTCATGGCTTAAGATTAATAAAAGAAGCAGACACTACAACTTGGACTGCGCCTGAAATACCTATATTACAGATTTTTTTTACAATCAAGACAGCAGGGCTTGAACATTATTTAGAAAAAATATTTTACTTGAAACTCAAAAAAAGAAACAAACAAACAAACAAAAAAAAACATTCACAGCACTGACCAGACAACTGCAATCGTTGAGGCATTTGAGTAGTGCATGAAGACTCACATTTTTGTGAAATATCCAAACTCTCGCTCTTATGGGCTAAAAAACAGCTCTGTTTCCATGTTGCTAGGAAACTAATGTTCCTGTCGTCTCCTTTCTATTTTCAGCAGTGACATCTTTCCTACTGACTGCACTCTAGTATTCTGTATAACATGCAATCCTTTCTTTCCTAGGCTCACCTTCTGCAGGAGGCACAGTAACATTAGTGATTCAGGATGTGTGAACATTCCTCAGTTGGTTTGTGATCAGTTGAACGCAGTCTCTCTCTCAGGCTGAGGCTTTATTTGGCGGAGTGAGCTGGCTGGCTAAACTCCCTCACCAGCTCTGTTGGTTTGGTTTATCCCTTCTCCAGAGCTGCTCTTTAGGCCGGAGGAAAACATGCCTCGATACATGGCCTTCTCCTTCTGTAACTCCCGACTCAATTTCTCCTCAGCCCTCTGCAGGTGCTTCCTCACATTAGCATCTGTGACAGAAAAATGTAAAAGTTTTGTCTTGAAAGGTCACACTTGAAATATGTAGAATTTTGCTACAGGTGTTACATGTATGGATTTTATTTATCCAGCAATCATCTGACAAAGCCAGAGAAAATCAGCAAAATGCAAAATAAAATTCTTCATATGTCACAGATTTGGTATTGCAAAATTAACAAAAAATAAAATGATCTGACAGATATATTGGTCCATGAAATAAAAATACAGATTGCAATTTGGACTTTTTCAGCTCTGAATTTGTAGAGCATCTTCTCAGTTTTAGTTTGGAACTGCTCACACATCTCATGTCTATTTTCCTCCATGTGACTCATGTAACTACACAGATTTTGTATTGCATTGCCAAACCACCTCTAGTGCAAAGTAATACTTGTTGCTGAATGCCTCCTGTGTAGACCTAGACCGAGAACTGAAGCTTCTGGTGTGCTGCTTTTGCGAAATGGTGAGAAATGCAGAAATATCTAAGTGACTACTTATATGAACAGTGATTCCAGCCTGTTTGAATGATCCTGTGCTGGCTCTTTTCTTACCATTAGGCTGCTCTCTGCAGGCCTGCATGAGGTACTGTTTGGAAGTCTCTGCATCGCCCATCTCCAGAGTGGCTACTCCTGCCCTGTACAGTGCTTTGACATCACCTGGTCGCCACTGCAGCACCCGCAGGCTGTACTCCCGCACACGAGCATAGTCAACACTCTTTCTCTGCAGTAAACAGGCTGAAAGAGATAGATATGTACAAATATATTTTATAATACTATACTTAATGTATCAGTGTAAAAGCTCTGTTATGAAGGAAGGCACATCTTTGAAGCTGCACAAAACAGCAGAGAGTTTTGTTGGTAAGAGCATGCTCATACTGAAATGATTATGCCAAGGACTCCATATAAAACTCGTGACTACAGGAAGCTACTTAACTGATACTCAGCACAGTTTTTTTTTAAAACGAGTGAATCATTTTTAACACAACATAAGATGTATTTCAACGAGCTGGATATTCTAGTGCTCTTTTCACATTGCATGGTTGTAATGTTTTATGTACCAGCTAAATTGTTGTAGCAGTCCACTTGTGTGTTTCTCAGTAAAGTCTCCTGTTCAGGTGTAAGAGCAGGTGTCTCAGGTCCAAAGCCCTTCACTGACGTCATCACCTCCGAGTCGAGGCCTCGGAGGACCAGCAGAGCACGGTGATAACGGCCGATGGCTGAGCGAATGTTCTTCTCCCTGTAGAAAGCATTTCCTTCAGTCTTCATTTGGGCTGCCTCTTCTAGCAAAGTCCACACCGGCTTCATAGCAGGCTGTCGCTGTCTAGAAACACTTGGTTCTGCTGCCGCTGCCGCCGCCGCTGCCCCATGCACATCTGGATTCTCTTCCCCTCCTGCAGCCTCCATTTCTGCAGTGGAGTTCATTAGCTGGTAAGATGAGGAACTTAACTTAAATGAATGTGTTAAGAAGCCACTGTAGAGCTTCACATACACAGACATCATTTCATGCTGCACTCGCCTGATACACAAAATTAGTATTAGTACCAATGCCACCTTTGTTAAACAAGATACTCAACTGATTTAACACATCACAGTTAATTTAAAATCCACTAAGAATTCTTTATTGCTTCTGAAGACAGTTTCCACTTTTCAGATTCTCTTAAGGTTTCTTACATTTTTTCCATTCCTCCAAGAGTTTTTCATGTTGTCAAGCCCTTTGAGGCGAATTTGAGATACTGGGTCAACACTACTGACACCAAGTCTTGTTTGAGTATCAGCGGCTGATGTATGCATGACCACATTACCGCTGAAAACTCATGAGTTTAAATATGCATGTGATAAAGTAGTTAATAGAGAGAAATAGGAGAAATGTGTCATGTTTGGCAAGTGTTTTGCTGGCTATTGAAATATATTCAGAATTAACTTATTACAGTGCATTCAACTCGCAAATCATGACCATATTTCTGTCCTTTAGATGACAGTACATCAGCTGTCTTTAAAAAGTACCACGCTGATGTCTGAGAGAATGAACACAGGGGTTCATTAATGTGACATTTTCAGCTCTGTTAAAACATTCAAATCGATAAATGAGATACTACACAACTCGTTTAAATTTCAAGGATAGTATATTAGCAACCACCTTCCAACGCACTTTAAGAAAGCTTGACGTTAAAGAGTGTCTTATTTTCGTTACTGCCAGTTTGCTATCTTTAACTTGAGTGTATGTGAGGCGCTGCTACGGAATGGTTTCTAGGCTACGGTGAAGTCTCTTCTAAAAAAAAACGTCATAATTACCAGACGTCACCCATTAGCATCATTTTAACGAACTTTGACGAAGGTTTGTGCAGGAGACTGTGATCGGTAAGTGGCTACAGCTAACCGAGCTAACAGTATTAACAAGCTATCAATACCTCCTCATACACACTAGTTAACTTTCGTTCAGTTCAATTCAGCATGTCCACACATTTCAACGATTTAATACATGCAAATGTAACAGATATAGTTTTATGCATCAGCTCACCTTACGAAAAAAACAGGAAAATATCCAACCGACAGCAACTGTTACTTCTCCCTGTTGACAACCATTCTGCTGCTGTGGGTCGCTTCCTTGTTTTCTTATGACGTGGTAAAAACTTCAACTACATGCAGCATTACTGCCACAACAAGGCCGAATAAGGAATTACTAGTAACATAAACAAAATATCTAAAAATATTCTGGCTTGATTATTAAATTCGTGATATTCTCTCTCCTCCCTTTTAGTTCAAAAATCATTGTAATTACAGTGTGAGGACGTTTTTCTCACGTTTTTAATTCACTTTAAACAAACTCAGTCTAAAGTGTAATTTTAGATGTTGGGGCATACCTTCTCTCAGTGTTTTGCTTATTGTTGCTTAACTGTGCATAATCAGATGTTGACACTTGCAAGCTGTGCTCAGAGGGAAAGTTTCTCTGAGCTCACAAGTAGGAGACATCTTGCATCCATTAGTTTTAAAAGGAAGCATATTTGCATATTCATAGTTCATGGATTTTTTTGAAACCATATCACACACAAATTATCATTCCCAACAGAGTATCCTTAAATGTCTTAAAATGTGTGCAGGGGATCTTGAAACAATACCTATACACATAAGGCTGTGTACACTATATACACCACAAAATTAGTCCTAAATCTCAAAACATTACATAATCCATCAACCTTACATACGAGTAACAAAAGTCTCAGTTAATCAAACCCCACAAAAATATAATTAAAAAAAAAACTACATCAATGTAATGATTACAAATTCACTAACACAAAACATTGTAGCTACATATAAAAACAGATTTGCATCCCTTTAAAGCAACATTATGGGACTATTTTACCTTAAAATAACAACTTCAAAATCATTTTGGAGACTTAATAATAAGAGACATAATAGGAAGAATGGTGCCTCTGTCATTCCCACTTCACACCCCGCATGCCTGGAAGGATCTGCCATGAGAAGTGCATAACACTTGTGTAAATTGTGTAACACTTTACAGCACTGTGTCACACACAGAAGAAGCTAGGACTGAATGATATGCAAAACAATCAAACCAAACAAAAAAATCACATTGTGATTCATTTGAAAGATTGCGATTGAGATATGAGTCATAATTTTAGTGGGAATTTCAGAATTTCATTATGTCATTTTTCTTGACAATGCTGATTTGTGGTCAACATTAATTCAGTCTCATTCTGAACTTCAGGTTTCTCCTCCTCGTCTGGTTTGGTTGTGCCACTGCTTGTTAATATTAGTTTTTGTGGCGGTTTGTGGGTTTTCACTTTGAATACGTCCCACCTCTCAGGAATCAGCCCTCTGTTGAAGAGCAGTGAAGCCAAGTAGGAGAAAAACAAAGTGGCAAAGATGGAGGACAACATGCAGATAGTCATAACAGGAGAGCGCTGGACATACACACCATCCTCTAGAGTGCAACCTGGGAAGTGGAGAACAACTGGCAACCCTATCGAAGGCTCACCGCTCAAACATTTAAACATTTAACACATTTAAAGTAAGGTTTTCTTAGTGTGGTGGAGGTGGTTGATGATTAACCCAAAAAGAGTTTTGTGATTAGTTGCACATTGTCTCATTTATCAGTACATTTAAACAGAGCAGAAAATTTAACATTAAGCCTTCAGTGATGACAGTTCAGTCATCAGACATCAGTTATTTAACCGGCATAGGAATGGTTCTTTTTATTATTAAAAACAGTAACTGTAGCAACTGTAAGGGACAGAAACATGGCCATGATTTGTGAAGTGAATGTGTCACTACAGAAGGGAGGGAGGTGTATGTCTTTAGATTCCACTCGTTCATTCATCTTGGATATTTATACACATTTTCACATTTCATTCATGTACTGCCCAGCTTTTACAGATATTTTGATAGTTAAGCATAAAATTGCATTATTGTAATTTACCAGTAACAAAAGTCAACAGTTAATCAAACCCCCCAAAAATATTATTAAAGAAATTACACAAATATAATTATTACAACTTACTAACACATGCACTTGTTGCAAGTGATGAATTCTTACACCATCCTGCGGCCAAGATTATTATTTAACAAAGATTAAGTATTTGGTATAAAAATAGAAACAAATAATAATGGCAAAAAAAACCCAAAACATATCTGTGTTGCTTTAAATCATTTCTCTCTCAGTCCTGCTGATTTGTGGTCAACATTAATTCAGTCTCATTCTGAACTTCAGGTTTCTCCTCCTCGTCTGGTTTGGTTGTGCCACTGCTTGTTAATATTAGTTTTTGTGGTGGTTTGTGGGTTTTCACTTTGAATACGTCCCACCTCTCAGGAATCAGCCCTCTGTTGAAGAGCAGTGAAGCCAAGTAGGAGAAAAACAAAGTGGCAAAGATGGAGGACAACATGCAGATAGTCATAATAGGAGAGCGCTGGACATACACACCATCCTCTAGAGTGCAACCTGGGAAGTGGAGAACAACTGGCAACCCTATCGAAGGCTCACCGCTCAGCACTCTCAATAATACCCCAATTAGCAAGCCCATGATGGAGCCGTAGCCATTGGAGATGTCAAAGAAGAGAACACAGACGAGTTGAGGGAACATGATGGTGTAGGTTATGCCTGAGCCCAGGATCCAGAAAACCATGATGCTGTTGTGTAGGAAGGTGAGTGATGTGCCAGCCAAGCCCACCAACACTACAGTGACACGGATCACCCACTGGAGCTCCCTTTCTGATGCCTGCAGGGGGGGAAGAAAAAACCCTGGAAGCTGAAACAGAAAAGAAACAACCACAAGTCTAATGTTTCTCTCAAGTCTCCTTTTACCTTGGTCCTCAGGATGTTCTTGTAGATGTTGGATGTGAAGATGGAGGCAGCTGACAACAAAGCTGAGTCTGTTGATGACATCACGGCCGCAGCTATAGCTCCAATACCAATAATGGAGATGTAGTTTGGGGTGAGGTGCTGCAGAGCAATGGGCAGAATCTGGCCAGCCTCTCCTCGCTCATATGGTGACAGGGAGCCATATGAGGTCATGTTCCAGTCTGATGCCAGAACATAAAAATATGAAATAAACGGACAGTTTCACATTTATATTCTATTTGACACTGTTGCTGTACCTGTTGATGCTGCGACTGCTCCAACCAACACAGAAGGGATTCCAAGTATGAAGATGAGGGGAGCTGCAATAAAGCAGGTGATCCTGGCTGTGGCTGATGAGGAAGCTGACAGCGTCCTCTGGTGGAAGTCCTGATATCCCAGGTTCCCTAAACACTAATAACAAAATTTCTGTATCAGCTTGTCATCACTCTGTATTTGTAAATTTCACATAAATGTCTAATAGGATAAAACTGTGAAGCAAAGACATTTTACATCCAAAAGGTGAAAGGTCAACTTCACTGCGACATTGTAATGTTCTGCAGTACACTTTTATTCAACGCCATAACTTTTAATTCATCTCAAACGTACATACACAAGTACATTATATAAAAATACAAACTCACAGACGACAGTCCTTACCAATATTAAGAAATTATCAATCCACCTGAATGCTCTTTCTTTTTCCACTGTACCGATCCAGGGTGCCTGGTAGGTAAAGTTGAAAGCAGTCTTGGTGATGTCAACTGAATATGGGTTTGTCAGAATGAAGGGGACAGAGAGCCACTGCAGAAAAGACAAGGAACCACTGATAAAAACATTTTAAAATATGCATCCAGAATGCAGGCCTACTTATGGTTCTTAAAGTCAACAGCAGTAGGCCGGGACGCAAAGCATGCAGCTGTCTGTCTCCCCTCCTGAGGAACTATTTGTCAGTTTGGGTGTGGGAGACGAACACCCTCTCCAAGTTTATTAGCAGGCCTAAAGCTTTGTGATAAAGTTTAAATTAGGGCTAGCCAAGGCTTGCCTTGAACCAACCCCTAATTACACTGTTATAAGCCTTAACTGCCAGGAGACTTCCCATGATGCAGCCTGTGAATATTCTCATTCATCCAGGTCATAGTTATCTCAAGGAAGTTTTAATCGAAAGCAACTGGACTAGTCTAGAAGACGTTTCACCTCTCATCCAAGAGGCTTCATCAGTTCATGTTCGCAGCTGACCAGGCTGAGACTGGTCCAACTTCAGTTGCTTTCGATTAAAACTTCCTTGAGATTCCCATCATGCACTGGGCTTGGCAGTTGTTCAGTTTCAGACTCATCACAGTGGAATGCAAGTGTGATGAATAGAGGTTTAGAAGGATACTTACATTCATAAGATTTCCTATATGCATGGCACTACCAAATGTCCTCTTTTACTACTGGTCAAGATCAATACTACAGTGGCTAAGGAAAGATTCTGCTGCCAGGGAACAAACTTAAGATGATACATGGTCTAAAGCAATTCAAAGAATATGCAAATCATCAGTCTGTCTGAAACACGTTGTTATTTAGATTAAGTCAAACTGGCTACTCGTGAAACTCACCAAACTGAAGAATATGAGAGTCAGCTGTATGATGTCTGTGTAGGCGACAGAGTAGAGGCCTCCCAGCAGTGTGTAGATGATGGCTACTGCTGCAGAGATCCAAATGCAAAGAGCATATGGCAAATCTAGGATCACACTCATAGTTGCACCTACAAAAGTAAAACAATCACATACATTTGGAGTTATATTCATGCACACAAAAATATTAAAATTTAAAAACTGATCATTCAGATCAGTCCACAGGCATCCTAAACATTAAGCGTGTTCCAGCATGTCACCTGCTGATTTTCTTTAAACCATTATGGTAGTCCAATTATCCGACGCTTGTTTTTTTCCCTCTATTTTAATTACTTTGGTGCGTAATAGTATCCACATTGTCTTCTTGAATTGGAGGCAGGTTTCATCATCTTTCCAAAAAATGTATTAGAAATCATACGCAGTAAGTTTATTGTGGTGCAGTAAGTAAATAATAGTACTTACCTAAGCCGATGAGAGTTCCTGTCACCCAGATTATGTCAGATATCAGCAGTGCCACAGACAGAAATCCACTTATTAAGTTTCCATACTTGATCTGGAACGGGTCCATCATTGTCACATATTTCCTATCTCTCATCTTCTTGGCGAAGAAAAGTCCACCTTAATAATTGAATTACACAAAGGCAGACAGATTTGTGTCCCTGCATTTATTTTCTTATGAAAAGTAGCTACTCCACTGATATAGCACTGCAGTCCTATGACATTGTCAGACTTGTGATGTTTAGTAATCGATGATGCAAAACAGGAGATTTCGTCTTTTTAGTCAACGCCTTCTTCTTTCTGGTCAAAAGTTGCATTACCCACAATGCAGTTTGCCCACAGACAGTTTGGTTAGATATTCAGGTGTGGTATGCTAGTAGTAGCTAATGTAGCTTCAAGCTGTTAGTCTCAAGCAGAGACGAGGAGGGGGCTGCAGAGGTCTGGTAAGCTCACTTCTTTCTATCTCTACGTCCCCAGATTTTTTTTTGTTTTCACACTTGTAGTCTTCAGCCCCAGCCGATTCTGGCTCAAGTGACATTACTTGAGGCATCTTATGGAGCCACAAAAAGCTTTATACAACTTGTTTTTCATATATGCAGTAGCACTCCCAAGACCTGTAAACAGACATTGATGTGTAAAGTCAGTGGAGCTCCCTTTTAATGTACATTTGAGATGTTATCTTATGCAAATTACTTTGAGCTGATAAGCACAGGTAGGTGTCCAGCCTGTCTTACAAGAAATGTCTGTCCACCCATTATTACATGTGCCATGTCTTCCAAGCTGGACAAAGAAAAACTCCACACAAAAATATATTTTACCATTATTATGATGTTTGAAAAACTCTTACCAACAATGAAAGACAGGGCTGCTGTCACTGGCATTACAGCCCAGGTCAGTCCCATGGTTGGAGTGTACACTGCCTCTGTCAGACCAACGATGAAGCCTCCTCCAACAAATGTAGCTGCAGGAAGCACAGCATTTACACACACACACACACACACACACACACACACACACACATACAAATAGATATAGATACTTTAAAAGGTGCAGTTAACAAGAGCTATAGCAGCAAACAAGTCAGGTGACATTTTTTTTATTAATTAGAGCTGCTTCAAAACAGTAGAGTCACTAAAATAAGGTAGATTATAAAAGTAATGTGATGAACCTGGAACTGAGACTATAACATTGTGCAACAATAGGTTTGTGTAACATTTGACTTAATACAACTGGACAGTATAAGAACGTAATGAGACATGAGACTGTACAAACTATATGATTTGACTTTGAACTCGCAACATGAGGCTGAATGCAACAATAGCTTTTCAAGATGTTACCTAGAAACTACTTCTCTAATGTTTCAGCTGTTTTCTCCTCTGCACTCAGTGTCTGTCACCTCTCCACTCACCTGTCATGGTGAAGACTCCCACCACCAGACTGATCCCTCGGTTTCCCAGCAGAGTAACCTCTGTCCGGTCTGCCTGGCTGTCCTTCTGCAGCCGCTTGGACTTCATGGAGGCCCAGATGCCGGTGCCCAGCACCATCAGGTAGAAAAGCACCATCACCACCAGTCCCGGTACGTTCAGGCTCATTGTGTATTAGTTGACTGACTGAGTGACTGAGTGACTGAGTGACCCACCACCTCTCTTAATACTATGTTCTCAAACAAGCAGGATCAGATTCCAGACAGAGGTGTGACTCTATACAAGTAGCAATAAACCCAACTGAGGAGGAAAAAAATATATAAATATAAAAAATGTATATATTATTTCCTTCCAGCAACTCATGTAGCATTAACACTGTCATTATATATTATTCTGTACATAAAGTATTTGACTTAATTTGTTTTGTTTAAGCAGCTGAGGGAGTCAGGAAATGTGTGGTTGTTTGGGAGACTAACCTCAGTTTTTCCACATTTTTTGCCACAACATTGGTGACATTCACACACACTCAATCCATGCTTATCCTTTTATCCATATTTAGGGTTATTTACCCACTGCAG
The DNA here is from genome assembly GCF_001640805.2 of Lates calcarifer. Taxonomy (NCBI): domain Eukaryota; kingdom Metazoa; phylum Chordata; class Actinopteri; family Centropomidae; genus Lates; species Lates calcarifer. Next base: position 14,456,506 of record NC_066840.1, on the reverse strand, counting down.
CTACACAACTGACTTCAAGAAGGCAGCTGCAAAAATATGAATGTACTAATTTAAGGAGGCATATGTAATTCTTCATGTACAGACTTAAATATTCACTGTGAGCCAGCCTCCTCTTACCCAGACTGGTGAGAGCGATAAAGACAGCAAGGTCAGCAAATATTTGCCTTCTCCCCATCATTCAAATTGCACGATATCTTTTAAAAAGAACTGGACGTGATATTACGGGATGGTGCTAATCTCCCACGCTTTTTTATCAGCTGCCAAAACACCACAAACTGAATCTCCTGGCAACAACACAGACGAGAGCACAGATGCTAAGGACCAACTAGGTCCATTCTCCATCCCCAGGACGCTTTCTATTAACAAACCAACCAGTTCATCAGCATCATACCTATACTGCTGCCCTTATTGCCTTAAAGACTCTGACATGTAGTCTCAAGTTTCAAGTATATTTTTTTATATGTACACTATCATTACTGTTTTTATCTACATGGATGTCTCACGGGTGGATAGTTTGGAGGGAAGATGAAGATCGAGGGAGACTTGAAGGATGCAACCAATCCATTTTGGAAAAGTGATGTTATCATGCTCAAAATCTATAAAGATATGTGATACAAAGAAGAAAAGAGTTTAACACTCAATAAGGCGGTATTTAGGATGGGAATGTCATTAATTTTTCAGTTATAGAGAGCCATCACCAATCACTGGGGGTTTACTTCCTTGGAGCACCTGCTGTAGTGGATGGCAACTTATCTTAGAATAAGAAGAATAAACTCCAGGAACACGGTTCATTTTTATAGACTGATGAAAGTAATGCTGAGTGAGAGATTGTATCTATCTATCTATATGAACATCTATATATAGATATATATTGTATATATGCAAAATTCAGCCACAACATAAAAACTGGTAATTGGTTTTAATGTCTCCCTCCCGTGTTAAGCTAAACCTCTGAAGTTTTAGAACATTATACAACATTAATTCTGTCACAGTTTTTCAAGTCTTCATTTTACACTTAGCATAAGACAACGGTGGAAAGCCACAGCATTATTCTGGCTCCTTTAGTGACAAAGTATGACTGTACTCAGTAATAAAACACAGTCAAATAAGATGACTCTATGATCATGTTTTATTTTCAGAATTAAAGTAAATTAGTTTCCAACATATAAAACCCTGTCTGTTGCAACACAAAAGTAGCATAATAAAATTATAGAGACATAAAGACACAATCCAGAATCTAGATAAAACAGGCAGCCCAAGTATTACAACTGGAAACTCAGGACTAGAACTTGCTGTTGCTCTCAAACTAACTTAGTCTAAGTTATAAAACTTTCCTGATGCTGCTGAATGTTTGTTCCCATCAGTAAAACAGATGAAAATACGATAGTGAATTAATTTTGTTTGAAAGGTTGTTACCTGAGAAACACTGTAATTATATGCATCTCAAAATTGTAATAAATTGAATAATATTGTACATTGTACCTTTTTGTATTAATGTTTAATTGCAGGAAATGAGTGCCTGAGATGATGTTTAGTATGCGCTCTATAAACTGACTCCTCAGTAACATGAGAAGCTGATGGTGGTGGACCAGCAGCTGATTCACTCTCTGTTGTTGTTTCTCAAGCTGAAGCCTACGCTGCTTCATTTATCAAGCAAACTAACTATTACAAACCAACTTTATACCATTCTGAAAATGCTGCTGGCATGCTGTGACTGTCTGTCTATTCATAGTAATAATGTAAAATTTCAAATTACATATTGTCATCTGATGAGCAGTCAGTCAAAAATCCAAAACTGTTTAATTTACTATTATAGAAAACTGAGAAACTAGCAAATATTCATATTTATGAGGCTGGTATTGATTCATTTTTGCTTGAAAAAATAATCAAAATTGCTGCCAATCAATTTTCTGTCACTAATCAATTAATTAACTAATTATTTCAGCTTTGGAGTACTGGTTGGTTTCTGTGTGCCTGGTTAAATAATGAAACTGCAGTGTACAGTGGAGGTCAGTAGGGGTCCAGCTACAAATTTTTGCCCTGGGTCCCTTTAAGAGGTTAATCTGGGAATAAGCTCTCTCACTGCTGTTGGACTGTAAAAATAATTCACTTTATCTTCAATTCTCAATAAAAGTTTAGCTGTCAAATGAATGTACAAGTGTAACACAAAAAGACTTACATACTTAGAGCCTGTAGCCTCCTTTGCTTTGTTACCTTGTATACTGGCTTGTTTATTTAAAGCTATCTACAGCTGCTGCCCTGAAATAGGTGTTTGTTGTTTCCCAGCCAGATGAATGTAAGCAAACATTTGCGAGTTAAATTCAGGGTCAGTGTCTGACTTCAGCTGTGTAAATGTAGACAGAAGCCGTTTGTTTTGCTCCTGACTGAGACGAATGAACATCACGCACCCTCTGACATTGTCCACTTACCGCTCTGCTGTGCGTCCGGTCGGCTCTCTGTATGGATGAACGTGGATTCATTCAGGACTGCCTTCCTCTCCTCCTCCTGCCCGTCTCATCGTCAGTCATTGAATGGGGAGGAGTGAGCTTATCACTGGTACCAGATACGGGAGGAGGTTCCCTGCCTAGGTTAGTTACGTGAATTAAAAAAAAAACAAAACATTGGCAGTTTGGTTGTTTTGGTTTAGTTGAGCCTTCTGGTTATTTCCTGAGAGCAAACAGCGACGTCCTTGCTCAAGATTGTAGCTGAACCGGGACAATAAAACTTTTTACTGGAGGCATATTTATCATTGCAGGTGCAAACTTTTCATTTCGGCTAAAAACTTGGTGCCATTCTCTGATTAGGCACCATTTATAAAGGATTTATAATTGATGGTTCATCAATTAAAATCAAACCATCAGTTAAAACCCATAAATAAGGATGACTTTAGGGTTGCCAGGTTGTGAAAAATCCTCCTCTAGCAACATTACAATCCACAATCTATCTTGCACCTTACTGCACCATTTGCACAACTGTTACCATACTGTACTACCGCCATTGCTGTTGTTGTATATAGGTTGAGTTACATTATTTGTATATTTTATTTTATTTCTGTATATTTTAATTCTATTATCTATACTTATATATATATTTCTTATTCTTTTTCTTTTTTCTTTTTCACTAAGGGAGAGAGATTTCGATTTATTTTTTTTCTGTATGTCCTCAACGTACATCTTGAATCTTGAATCATGCTGAGGGCTTATTGAAAACTGAGAACAGAGGACGCTTAATTACTAACATTTATTCCAAATACTTGGTATTTCTTAATGGCTTACCAACATTTATAACTCCATTATTATTGGTCAGAAACAACAAATAAAAGAGAGTCTTTATTGAAACAGCAGGGTTGGAACTTATTAACTTAAACAAACCAAAAATAGAAAAATAAAAATATAATATAAAAAAACAGGGTAAAAAGAAGGGTAAAAAAATTAAAGTGCAGCAATCAGCATTAAAAAGTCTTTGTAATAAACAGAAATGTGCAGTTTGTAATGTAGGAAAATGGTGATAATCATTGAGGTATATTGTGTAGCTATATGTCTTAGTGTTTCAGTGGCACGTATGTATCTCTGCAGACAGGAAGGTCAGAAACATCAAACCTGTCTGCTGCCTGCTACAGTTTAATGTGTCCTAGGTGATGAAGATGATGCGCTTTGATCAGCAGTATCATGACAGTGGGCAGATGCCTTTTAATGCTGAATTGAACGTTGAACTTTGGACATGAATCCTCTTATACTGGGTGAGGGAATGAGGACATTGTGGAATTTCAAAACAAGCTCTGTTTTTATCACAAGATGTAAACTCTGAAAATATATGACTCACAACCTCACCAAACCCAGGCATTTAAAATTAGGCAATGTGGATATAAGACAAAACATGATTATGCAGCTGTGGGGTTCATATCTTGCCCCAGATTTTTTTTTTTTTGATGATAGGTTTTTGAGACGATTTATAGATCAGCAGCTACATTTTTCCAGTTTGGAAATTGGAAGCAAAGTTGAGAGCCCAGCTGACAGTGGTGTGTTTGTCTCGGCCAGTCAGGAAAGGCCTGTGATTATGTCTGGGTGAAAGGCAGAATTGTACACTAACTCTATTGTCCGGCCTACTTGAAATGGCATCTGTGTCAAGCTAATTTATCCATAGCCGAAGGATTTAGTTTGCCATTTTTAAATGATGGGAAAACACACACACACACACACACACACACACAAATATGGACAAAGCAAATATGTGCTTTAGAGTTGGTAGACCCGTTTGGGAATCCTGAGGCAAACATCTGCTCCTGGGACCCTATTCCCTTCAAAGTCCCGTCACCATTATGTTTTGCAAAAGACTCAGAAATCAACCCAGTACTACACTGGAACACTACCTGAACAGAAGTTGTCTTTATGCGTTATTTTGATCAAACACAACTTTATTTAGAAGCAGCCACGTCCTGCACAGTGAGTTTCAGCCTCTACTCAAACACTACAAACACATGGCTATAGCACACAGCTCACCGTGGTGAAAATGTGGAGGGACCTCCAGATTTAAACACCTGCTCCTAAACGTCGTTTGTCTCATCAAAAATAATGACCTCGTCACTCCTTTAAAAGGCTGCAGCGTGCAGCAGAAACTGTGCACCGCGTGTTTTCACCGCTGGAGGCAGTAACGGTCGCTAACGTCTTGGCGCATGCGCAGTGGCGCTTCGCACAACCGCAATAAGCAAACATGGCGGCGGCCGTCGACAGTGTTGTGAAAGTGTAAGTTTACCTTTATTTATTGTTAGAGTAAAAGGACCAGCCGCACAGAGGATAGTGTATAATCGATTGATTGTCATGTTACAGCGGAATGCAGAAGAATGTAAACATCGCACCCTCAATCCTGAATACAATAACTGTCCCAAGAGAATAACGTTATCCACTGAGCTAAGGTTAGCTTGTTAGCTGTGGGACAATATAAATGAGGCGAACTCATTGAGGAACTGTGTTTTAGCCACTGCTCATCACCAACTTAGACGCTCTGGGCTGTGTTTAAGGTGGTGCTGCACACAGTATCACCTAACTGTTGCTGGTCAGTTGGAGAGAGTTAATTTTCCAGTAAGCTGTCAGCTTGGCGGGCGCTTTGTTGTGGCGAGAGGCTTGCTGCTAACAATCAACCTTTTGTTCTGACATCCCTCCGTCGCTGTTGATAGCGTTAGGTGTTATAATGAAGTGCCCTCATAATAAATGAAGAGACCGAACAGTCTGTGAGCAGTACACGAAACAATGCGACACACCGGTCTGAATGTGGAGGCGAAAATAAATATTGTATTTGAGAGGAAGGACACTTTATCGTGCACCACAGTCATTACTCATCCTAATCAACGTTAGACCGAAGATGGCTGCCGTATTATGATAGTGTTAAGAAAACCACAAATTGCTGGAGGTGAGAAATATGAAACACAGTGAATGAGAACATGTGTACACAAGCAGAGTCTCAGCAGGTTGTCCTTTAGAGCCATCTGCAGTGATTACACCGCTCCTTTGTGGTGCACTCATTCAGAAACCAGTTGGTGTGACCACATTATCAAAGTAGTTTTGATTAGTGTGGCGCAGTGCATCTTTGTCAGCCACAGAAGTTTGGCAGATAAGAAGTAGTTGGTGTAGAATTGTTTTTTTTAGAAAAAAAAAAACATTTTAAAGTAATTAGGGAGGTGTTGCTATGACAAAGTTTGTTGAACAGAGAGTGATTTTTGACTGTAGCGTTTTAAATGTTTAGTTCACACCTTTGCCACAAGTCAAGCCAGTAAATGGTTACTATTGTTTTGAACTACTTTTCACAACATTGGCTCTCAACTTTTAAGGGATTTCTGTCTTTGTGTATGTGATATTTAGAGCTGCGACAATTATTACAGAGAAATCAATAGTCAACTATTTTGATAATAAGTTTTTTTAAAAAGAAAATATCTAAAAATTCTCTGGTTTCACTTCCCAAATTTGAATATTTTAGGTTTTCCATAGTCTCCTATCAAAGTTAAGTCAATATGTTTGAAGAAGTCACATTGGGCTTTGAGAAATTGGGATGGACATTTTTAATTAGTTTTTGGCGTATTATATAGCAAACAATTAATAGATTAATCAGATGTTTAATTTGTTAGATTAATCTATAAATAATATTTACAGAAAAAAATGTCGCCAACAACTTCAACGCCATGTTAAAAATAAAATGTATGGCAATAGAGAGTTGATTACATACATGCAAGGATGCATATACAGACATACTATGTGCATTCATAATCTTAATAACTAAAGAGTTTTAACTTTTGTTTAATTTGTAATATTTATCCGGCAATAATTATTAACAGTCTGTCCCGATCTGTGTTATTTGACCTGTCAGTGTGCAACTTTCACATTTCAGGCTGGGAGAGCAGTATTACAGAGATGCCATGGAGCAGTGTCATAGTTACAACGCTCGTCTGTGTGCTGAGCGCAGCATCCTCATGCCTTTCCTGGACTCTCAGACTGGTGTGGCGCAGTCCAACTGTTATATCTGGATGGAGAAGAGACACCGGAGCGCAGGTATATAATTAGTGCAGAGTGATAATTGAATAATTTATCATTAAATTGGCTTTCAGTTCCCTTATATCCCAATGATAAAGTTTTAGAAAATAAATATGTAAAAAAATGTAAAAAAAAAAAAAAAAATGTAATGTAAAAAAAATTGTGATAGAAGTTCTTGTTTCATGTGAATTAAAAAGAATAAATTTGCCATATTATGATTTAGGCCTATATCAATACTGGAAAAATAGTCCATTATTTTCAGAGTCATACATGCTACAAATCACACTATAACTCACTTCTTCTGGTCTCTATTTGTACTGTCCTGTGTCTCATCAGGTGTCGCTCCAGGGCAGCTGTACACCTACCCAGCCCGTCGCTGGAGGAAGAAACGGCGTTCTCATCCCCCTGAGGACCCCCGGTTGGCTTTCCCTCCCCTCAAAGCAGGTATTACATTTGATGACAACTTTTGCTGTCACAAAAACTGTCAAAATGTTTTGTTCTTTCATCCTGGTAGAACAGTTAAATTTAAGTACCTGTTTATATTTAACAGTTGTGAGTGGGAGCCTCTCTTGTCTTAATTAATTGTTTATGTTTGGGTGTCTTTTTCTGTGTTCATGTTATGTCGATGCATGCATTACTGTTGTGCTTGGTGTGTGCAGCAGATTTGGAACTGGGTCTGAAGCGTGACGCGTTAGGGGCGGTGGATGGCAGCAGCCTGGAAGCCCTGCTGAAAGGGGAGCCCCTCGACAGGAGGAGCGGCGTGTCGGAGCTCCGCGGCCCCGAGGATGACACGGCCACCGTGGAGCCTCCCGCCACGTCGACGGCCACTCACACGTCCTCTGGGCGCATCCGCAAGGTCAGGCTCAGAGCTGGCTCTGACATTTCTGTTTTCTGTCAGTGTCAGCGCAGTTAAAGAAACCATCAGTCACTCTAAAAGGATTTCATTTAATGATCCAGTCAGTTATGGTCAGTGGGGTACTCAGAGAGCTGACGTCTTCCCCAAATCTATTCTCATCTTTTCAGAAATTTTAAGCCCCAACTGAAATGGGTGTGTCATTTGGCCTTATTTCAGCCTTTTAATCTGATTCATTCATTTGCTTTGCTCAGCGGAGAGAGCAGAGAATGATGGTCTTGAATGAGGAGCCACATGGTCAGCACTCACTAGTTAGACCCACCAGTTCTTCCAGTGCCTCCTTTCATTAAAAACTCAGCAACTTTAAATCTGTTTTCTCAACCACTGGAAGTAGCTAGGACATATCTGAACATACAAGGCAAGTTCTTACCAATCATCAAACTCTAAATTCTGGCTTCCTGTCACTGCAGAGAGTCCTGGATCACGATGACTACCTGGATGACCTTGACGATGAAGACTTTGAGGATGAGACTCCCAAGAGACGAGGCAAGAGCAAGTCCAAGGTGTGTGCCATGTCTCTTTTTCTCTGACAGAAAACATTTGATGGTTCCAGGTTTTCAAATGTGATAATTCACTTCTTGTCTTGATCTTTTCTCACATTTAATGGTGTCAGCTTGTGCTCTAGAATATTATGATGGGCGTTTTCTGTCCTTTTCTGATATTTTATAGACCAAACAATTAATAAAATGCAGATAACACTACTCAGGAAATTTCTCAGTTAATTTATTTCTCTTTTTGTTTTGATACTTAGCAGTGAATGCGCTTAAACTGTATCTGTGTATTTGAGTTTAATCAACAGGCACATTATAGTTTTTCATCTCTAGTTTTCTTTGCAAATTTAAAATTTTATAAAAAAACTGGATTCTTTAGGGTCGCAGTGACAAGAATGGCAAGAAGAAAACGGAGGCTGCAGCTGCAGCGCTGGAGGAGAGGGACAAACCTTACGCCTGTGACAGTGAGTAGAAGCTTCCTCTGTAACGCCTGTGTGTGTCATGCATGTCAGCAAGAGAGGCTTTTGCTTTTCGCCCTGAAAGACAAAAACAAGCCTTCTGCCATGCATGGTGTGATCTGAAAGACCCCATCTGGAACTAAAGTTTGACAACATAGAAATTGGAAAAGTTGCCCGACTGGATACGTTTTTTTGTTTTTTTTGTTTTTTTTTTCCTGAGATGCCGCTCCGTGTGTGCTCTGTAACTTCCTGCTGGCCGTAGCTCGCTGTGCAAATGCTCACCTCCGCTGTATGAGTTTAACAACAAGTGTGAAAATATGTGAAAGTAAGATTTGAAAAATGATTAAAAAGCCGGTTTCGGGGTGATGAACGGCACAGTTTTGTGGTTCCACCTTGGGCCTTTTTGGACGGTAGTTAGAATCAGCCGCCATCACTATAACACTTTTGTATGACCCCGTGTGTGTGTGTGTCAGTCTGTGGGAAGCGCTACAAGAACCGTCCTGGCCTGAGCTACCACTATACACACTCTCACCTGGCCGAGGAGGAGGGCGAGGACCGCGAGGAGATCGAGGCACCACCCACTCCTCGCCAGCCTGAGGAGCAGAAGAGTGAGTCACTCTCTAGTGCTGAGAGAGAGACAGAGAGAGAGGGGGAGGGAGGTTTGTGCATGCCCTGTAGCATGTGTGTGTTTGTTCAAGGGAAGTCTCTCTCTCTCATTCTTTTTTTTTTTTTTTTCCCCCCCGCTCTTTTCATTTTTTGATTTTCATACTGATTTTGAATCCCAACTTTGGGATTAGGCACCATGCTTGCACAGTTGGGATTCCTGGCATTTTTTTCAGCATATCATCCATCTTTTTTTTTCTTTTTCTTTTTTTTAAACGTCAACACATCCATCGCATTGTTATTGTTTTCTTTTGTGCACGCGACACCGTGTTAGCAAATACATTCAACAAGTGCGTTTTGTCAGTTGTCAGTCATTCATTAGTTTGGATCATGAGTCAAAGCATCATCAGCCAGTTACTGATACATGAGGGTTGTTGTTTGTTGGCAGACATGGCATAAACAGGTTTGTACTTCAAAATGTAAAGTATTTGATTTTCAAACTGTATTTTAATACAATAAGACAGCAACTCTTCAGTTCTGATATGTTCCTCTGGAAGAGGACAGAAATAATTAAGTGGTCTCCCTTGATAGTTTAAAGTAGCAGTTGTAGTGTGCACTGAATGGTTTCCTCACTCACTCTTCCTGCTCAGCTACTAAGAAGGGTCCCAACGGGCTGGCGCTGCCCAACGATTACTGTGACTTCTGTCTGGGAGACTCCACCTTAAACCAGAAGACTGGCCAATCAGAAGAACTGGTGTCCTGCTCAGACTGTGGACGTTCAGGTATGAACTCATCTTTACTGATTTACCACCAAAATTCTTAGTAGTTTTTGAAACAGAGAGTCTTTGATTTCAGGCAGAAGTAGACAAAAGCAGCTTCATTATTTATAGCCAGTGATAATTTATTTTGTCAGCTAAATGACAACAGTCTCTAGCAGATGTAATCAGCTATATTTAGCTAGCTAACTAAGCGAACGTTAACTCCAAGATTTTTCGCTGATTAAATGTTCCCAGCTGATCTAGTCTAGTTTAAAATGAGATTCTGTACGAGGTGTTGTTAGTATACACTTTATGGCTCCTTGAAATCTTACTAAAAGACAGAGGTTAAGGCTGCGTGTTTCAGGCAGAAATCGTCACCAGTTAATGATTATTCTGAGCATTACTGACTGTTTTGTCCTGTCATAACCCTGTTTGGCTGCTTAGCTGACACACTTACTTGTATTTTCAAACACTCTGTTGTCACTTTAAATGCTATAAGAGAAAAGGCTTTCAGGATGAGGTCTAACTAGTGTATTTGACGAACATGGCGAGGCTGTCTGGTGTAACGTTGGCTGATGTTGCTGGACTGTAAAATTCCCCAAATCTAATACCGGTGTCAGAGCAGATAAACACACCGCTTTATCCAACTCTTTCACTTCCTCTGTTGCGATTTCAGTTTCGGAAAGTCCAGAAGATCCCACAAACTTAGATACTGAATACCACTTTAATTGCAGCCCCCTGCACACTGTTTCAACATGTAGAGAAATCCAAAGCTTGATAGCCCTGATGTGTCTAGTTACAGCTGTAAACAGATGGTCACCTCATGTCTTCTCCTTTCTGCAGGCCACCCAACATGCCTGCAGTTCACACCTGTGATGATGGCAGCGGTGAAGACCTACCGCTGGCAGTGCATTGAGTGCAAGTGCTGCAATGTCTGTGGCACCTCAGAGAATGACGTGAGCTCTTTTACAATATTTTCAGCATTTTCCCAAAAATAGTATTGCAGTGGTGACAGGTTGTTAAAAAAATACATTTTAGCCCAGTTTACCTGAATAAAACAATGTAGTGTTTTTTAAAAAGTTCTCTCGCTTGCCCCACTTGATTGTTTAGTTGTGGACAGTTGCTGGTGTATTTCCTGATGAACAGATAAGTGAGTTTGTTTTTACAGCAGCTTGTGAAACCAGGTTGATAAATGGGTTTACCTGTGGTTTTTTCTTCTGAGACCTGACCTGAGTCTTAGCTTACAAAAAAAAACAAAAACACACAACTTTTGTCTACCATTATCCCTCTAAAACCTGCCCCCATTGTGTCAGACAAATCAAACACACAATTTAAATATCAAACATGAATGTGGCAACATACAACAGCAAGTTAGTTACAAGTGATGAAACAGCTCAGTCTGTCCATTGTTTCATATCCCACCAAGTTTACTCAGATGTAACTGCTCAGTGATCAGACTGACATGAAAATGAAAGGATGAACCATTATGGTAATTGTCACTTGCACTTCTAATATGAGCCAGACAATTCTGAGGTCAATTTTCTCCTCTTGTCTAATTTGTAGACTAAACTTGTTGATGTTGTGTTTCTGTAGGACCAGCTGCTGTTCTGTGATGACTGTGACCGAGGTTACCACATGTACTGTTTAACTCCCCCCATGACTGAACCACCCGAGGGTAAGCTGTTGATTAATATTTTACTGCTTGACTTGAAGGACGAGTGCATGTTGTTGTTCATCATCCCTTTGTGGGTTAAGGGCCGGTGCGGTGAAGGTCACCCTCGTCACCCACAACCTCTCTGGACTGATGTGTTCCCTTGCCCTCTAATCATTTGTTTAGAGAGCTCTCAGACTACGTTATCTTTACCACATAAAGGCAGTCTTTAGAGGTTGACTGTGCTCTGGTAGTTTTCCAAGCAGCAGCTACATTATTAACACACATGGTTTTTACATATCAGTAACGAAACAGAGCTTTAGTCTATGTTATAAGAAGGGGATGCCACAAGAGATTATGGCTTTAAAAAAAACTTTTTAAAAAGATAACCATGATTTTTGTGTCAGTTATTTTTATTTTCAGTTTTTCTTTGGATGTTGACTAAAAAAAACCTTAACATGATGATTTCTTACTTGGATCAAAGGAGGGGCTTCTAAGTCAAGTTGTGAACATTTATAGTTCTGGGGAAAGAAGCATACTTTGAGTAAAAATTGTCATTGTATTTTTACATTCTCATCTTCCCATCTAAATATATACTGCTCAGTAAACATTAGACATGAAAGTCTTTTCAATCTTCTTCAGTCAGACCTTCACACAGTTATCCAGGGCTGCAGTTAATCATTATTTTCATTACTGGTTACTCTGTCAAAAGTTCAAATTTTTCAGTTTCAGATTTTTAATCTATAAAATCTTAGACAGTGGTGGAGATGCCAGGAACATGGTTCGAGAGTCCTGTGTGATTTCTTCAGATGTCTTGTTCGCCCAACAGTCCAGGACCTAAATATATTATTTTAACATTAATAATGGAAAAGAGCAATAAATCCCCACATTTCTGTCAGAATTTGAGAATATTTGGTGTTCTTGCTTTATAAATGATGAATGATATGATTACTTAAATCAGGATTGTCAGTAATTGTTTCACTCAGTGTGTGTATTTTATTGTGTGAATGAAATATTGGAACAACATACATATAAGGTCACAGCAAGGAAAAATGTTTACTAACTTTAAAAGTATATTTTCTCTGTTATTTACTGTAATATTCCTCTCTAAATGCATCACAGTGATGTTTGATGATGTGTGTCTACACCCACGGTTCTCGATTCCGATCTCACTGTACTTCTATGTTTTCCAGGGAGCTGGAGCTGCCACCTGTGCCTGGCTCTGCTGAAGGACAAGGCCTCCATATACCAGCAGAACCAGAGCTCCGCCCCTGAGTGACATCACATCAGCAAGTCCCACCCCCTCAGCACCGGGACCCCAACCCCCCCTCCGATCGATAACGTCAGACCTCCTTCTCAGTTCAGAGCGCCAGCCTCTGTCCAGATGTAGCTGAGCCAGATTGCAGATCAGCTTTAGAAGTCTTCATATCTACAGCGTCAACAGGGGGGACTCAAAACCAAAACAGACCTCAGATCAGTCAACATGGGGATCAAACCATCACTACCAACCTGCCTGCAAAGTCCCAGAGGCTTGCCGTGAAAACACATACATACTGTTGCGTACACACACAGTACTGACATACACTCTCTCCTGGACTGTTACACACATACATACACTAGTTACAGAGACAGAGAGCATGCAGTAACCATAGTAACTGCTTTCTCCATGGGAGCTCCCAGGAGCAAACGGATTAGCATCACACGCTAATTATCTGCACCCTGTCACACTCAAAGACACAGTGTGGACAGTCGAGACAACACAGTTTTTTTTTCTGTCAAATTATCTATTTTTACTCCCTGAATGTGGGAAAAAGAAAACTTCACCACGTATATGGTCGAAGAAAATTATTATTATTATATTATTATTATTGTTATTGTTCTAGTGGACTTTTGTAGTGGCATTTTGTCCGTGTACTTTTGTCTGATCCATTGCAGCGTTTATCTTTCGAAGAGGTTTCCCTTAGGGGAGCCGGTCAGTGCCAAGGTCCATCATCATATGAAATACAGTGACCCACAGAGCTCATCACACTCACTCAAACCAGCTTGTTTCATTTTAAATCAGCAGGACAAAGACTGAGGCTTTGACTCGTTAAGCTGTTAGCACAAAATCTTTGGCCTTGCTACTTGAGGGTTGCACCAAAATCAGCTTTTCATCAGTGATTCTATTACTGGATAGATGAGTTAGTTTAACCGAACACTAAACAACCGAGCACATATGTACTGTAGGTCGGGCTCATGAGATAAACACTTTCAGTATAATGTCATTTTTAATATTATTTCCCTGTCAGACAGACATAACGTACTCTTATTTTGAAAAATCTGAGTCAGACCGTCGGTCGCACTAAGTCCACTACACCAAACTAGTAACGATAGAGGTGCATCCGTTTTACAAAGACGTTTTCGTGGTAGCTTTTTAGAAACTGTTTGGCAGAGACGTCGTCCCTCACAAGTGATTGTAAACGGCTGCTGTCAAACCCATGACACACTGCATCATTAACAAACTGTAGCTGCTTTTATCATTTGTCACACTGAGGCAGATTTGCATGCAGACTGCACCTGTATGAATGCACACACACTCACATCACAAGTGTTTTTTTTTTTGTTGTTGTTGTATTGTTTGTATTTTTTTTTTTAACATTTTATATTACCTGATAATCCATTGGTATTGGGAGTTTTTTCTAGTAGAATTTTGTAAAGTCTATCGTATAGCAAACACTTCAAGTATATATAGCTCCTAATGCATTCTATGTACTGTATTGACTTTTTCTATTTTTGTTATGACTGTGACATGTTTGAATTTATTTGATTATTCTGATATGTCAGACCTCCATTATGAGTATTTGTAAAATGATGTACTTTGTTGTACTATTTTTATTTTTTCATTTCTTTGGTATCGAAGCCAATTTAGCCTGACTGAAATAAAAATCACTTTGAATTACGTGTCCACTGCTGTTGCTTTAAATACATAATTATTGGCACATTTTAAGAGACATTAAAAGAACATGTAATATATTGATATATATTTTAGTGCATGATTGTGGTGTCCTGCTTTAAATACTGTGTTGTCTCTGTAGAGTGGACTTGATTTGGGTCCCCTCAGTCCTTGCTGGTGCAGTAGACTTGTTAAATACAAGTTCCATACTTTATGCTCATTTAAGGCAAGCTTTGAATATGTGGAGAAGTATGCACATATTGTACAGTTTCTTGTTTATACAAAAGGGTAAAATGTGTTGATTTTTATTCCTCTGTCCGCCAGCTGTGCTGTTGTTTTTAGGTTGTCCGTCCATTTGTCACATTCTCGTGAACGTGATATCTCAGTAATGCCTTGAGGGTTAGATTTTGGTGGTCAAACGTCACTGACCTCACAGAACACGTTTTTGTTCTGTTAAATGGGGTATCTCAAGACCACCTTGAGGGATTTTTTTCAAATCTTCATTCACTTTGACTCAGTTGAATTCATGTCTTTTGTGGATTTGGGACACAATGCTGAGGACCTGCTAGTACCAGTGTGAGCTGTAGCGGGCTTCCTGCCTATTTTTGGCTTTTGTTCACACTGATCATCCTTTAACTCACTGAGCTGGCTGCTTAAACTGGCAGCGATCTGTGTCCTGCTTTCAGCACTTGGACAGCTCCCTTCAAACAGCCAGCTGAGCTCTGAGGAGCTGTCCCTGGTTCTGAAGTGCTGCAGGTTAACAGCCTCTCAGCTTCAGCATGTCTCAGTGAACTGGTCTCATCCAAATCTCTGCTAGAGCACACAAGACTCTGCTGTATCCTCTTCTCGTGTAACTCGTGTTTTTGTGTATTTGAATGAGCCCATGTACAATATTAAACATTAAAGAGTTAAGTCATGAGCAATTCGTCCGTCGCACGTTACAAGCAGGAACGAAACCTCACAGAACAAAGCGTTTTTTATTGCACTCAACAAACATACACTCAAGGACTCTCTCCAAACACAGACATTCAAAAATACCTTGTAGCATACAGTCGCCTTTGTTCCAGCACAAAAACCACAACCTCTGTGCTGAGAAGCTTTTAGGAAAGAGGTGGGGGTTGTGGGTGGGGGCTACGTTATGTACAAGGCCAAGACAACAGTGGCTTAGTGCAATTATCCAGAGCGTGATTGATGATCATGCCATGCGATGCCATTTACAGCTACAGACACAAAGGCGTGATGAAAACTTGACATTAAACTGCACAGACTGAGAAGCAACTATATAAACTTACATGTATAATCATCTGGTCATTGAGGTTACTTGTGGCAGTCATAAAGTAATAATAAGTAAACTAACACACTTTGGGGTTCCTTATACAATAATCTTTGTTTCAGAATACAAATTCAATATTTTATAAATTTGTTGTGAGACATAGTGCATTATCAGTCCGGTTTGATTTCATAAAATCTGGGCTGGAGGTGCTCGGTAGAAAACTATGTAAAATACTCGTTTATCAAAGGTAAACAATGTTGCTTTCAGGCAGCCAGTGTCGTGTTAACGCTGCTCAAACATGTACAGCCACCATGAAATGAAATGGAAATTCATCTGTCCTGTACGTAGGATTAATAATGGCAGCAGTGAAGGTGGATAACAAGTCGGACCACTTATATAAATCTGAGTATTTGACCATACAGGTGTGTCCTTTTCTCTGTAAGTGTGTGTGTGTGTCCTCTACAGCCTCTCGAAGCCAACGGAGCAGAGGAGGAAGATGGCGTAGAGCAGCAGGAGACTGAATCCCAGCCTGCGGTCCAACCTCCAGCGGTTCAGATGGACACACAGGACCTGAGGTGAGAGAGAGACAGAGAGGCTCTGTTCTCACTGCAACCAAAATTTAACACGAGACAAACTTAATTTCCTGTCGCCCTAATATAATCTCAGATAGGAAAACAGAATCAAGGGCTCTCAAGCCTTCATGGGAAAAAGATGAGATAAAAATCACAGGTGAGGAAAAACAGGCAGCTGATGTCGGTTTCGACTTTGTGTGCTCATGCCATGATTTAAGAAAATAATTAGAATAATTCATTTTGACGAGAACAGACAGTGGTGAACAGATCTACTCACAGTCAGTGTGACTGAAGCCAACAGCAGAATCACTGAGTATACCAGACCTTTGCTGTTGATCGTCACCTAAAAACACATAAAACATAAAACCTCAGTGATCAATTCCACATCTGACACTGTTCATTTAATTTCATTCTAGGTGTTGTTCTATAGTTAAATGTGTGTCATGTGTGTGTCATTGTGATGAATGTAAGTCCAGTATTAAGTGTCTTTTAGCTCTGTTTTTGGTCTCTACCAACTGCTGAGGGAAATATCTGGCTGTTTAGCTGCTAAATGCTCCACTATGTCCACCAGCTGCTCTCCAGCTGTGTCTGTCTGCATTTGTTACTGAGCAGGTAGTGTGTTTTAGCTTAAAACAGCTTCTTTGTGCAGCTAAAAATGATGCTAACAGAGTAATTAGAGATAAGTGAAGCTGCTATTTTGGGATATATCAATGGATAGTCAAGAGGTCTCAATCTAGGAATTCTGCAGTGGTTATTGTATGAATTCAAAACCTGTCGACACTGGACTGTATGGTACGAGGTTTCGAAATAACGGCATAAATATACAGGATGATGCGACTGAAAATCCATTCTCCACCACAGAAACAGCAGCTGAGCATGTGCAGGACATCTCTCTGTTTTTAGAATCATGGATGCAATCAGCTGTTTAAGATGTTAGGT
The DNA here is from genome assembly GCF_001640805.2 of Lates calcarifer. Lineage (NCBI taxonomy): Eukaryota > Metazoa > Chordata > Actinopteri > Centropomidae > Lates > Lates calcarifer. Next base: position 14,439,395 of record NC_066840.1, on the reverse strand, counting down.
AGAGAGAACAGCTGGTGTTACCACTGAGCCGTAGCTGACTATGAGAGTCCGCAGTGCCCAGGGGAAGCCCAGCCCCAGCAGCACATCAAAGATATTACTGCCAATGGAGTTGGACACGGCCATGTCCCCCATCCCTAAAACATTCGCACAAACAAAGTGGAATTAATGTGAAAATGTGTCCAAAGTCATTTAAATGACATTACATATCCATTTAAACAATAACATGCTTATTTTCCATCAGTCATTTCTCGTATAGCTACATAGGTGCACACACACGCACCTTGTCGGGCGACGATGAGGCTGGCCATGCAGTCAGGGACACTGGTCCCGGCCGCCAGGAAAGTGATGCCCATGATGACTTCTGGGATTCCGAGCGTGTAGCTGATTATGGTCACCTAGACAGGAGAAAACAGGTTGTTCATGTGTTCATGTGTGTTTTCTGTGTGTGTGTGTGTCTGTGAGCTCCTGCGTGTGTGTGCACTTCGTACCATCCAGACCATGAGGTAGGAGAAGAGGGCTATCCAGAGCGTGGAGGACAGGAAGGTGAGCAGGTACCAGCGCTCCCACCGCGGCAGGTTACAGTCGGGGATGGTGCAGTGAAGCAGGACGCTCACGGGCCAGGAGAGCAGCCACTTCAGACGCACACACCAGCCATCTGAGGACGTAAAACACACACACACACACACACACACACACACACACACGCACACAGGTTTTCCCACAGGGATCATTACAGATCGATCTAAACTTATTAATAATTCACATGGCTCTGCCTGGATGTGTGTGAGATTCAGTGCTCTCTCTCTTTAATTAGCTCCATTAGCGATAAACCCATCTGTTATGCTGAAAAACATTAGCATTAGGCTTCAGTTTACATCCACTGTTCTGTCCTGATTGTGACTTGACTCTGTTGAATAAATATAAAGCTGTGACAGGTCAAAGTGTCAGAACCTAAGAGATATTTTAGCTTTAGTCAGATATTAGATACACAAAAGCAATAGTTTCTTTTTGCTACAAGAGCAATAAGAAAACCTGATCACGTTTTTACTGAGCCTACATGTTTCTGTTGGAGAAAAATGACTTCATGTGCAACTTGGTCTCACTATTTTTCTATCAAGAGTCATATTTTTCTGCTCTGTGTATCCACTACAAGGAACTTTCCCAAGGGAGCTATTTATATTTTACCGAAGGAATCAGGGACTAAATTTAGTTCCTGGTGCCTGTCAAAGCAGAGTCATTCATTACATCTCCTCAGCATGTGTCATTGGTCTTGTTTGCCTCATCTTCCTGGTTCTTCACATGCAATGGAAATGCACTACATTTTTAGACAGTCTTTGCTGGAAGACATTCATAGTGTTGCTCTCCATTGTGACAGAAATAGCTGTTGAATGAAAACAGATCCAGAGAAAAGAGTTCAAACCTTGGCTCCTTTCTCACCCCCGCACAGATGACCAATCACAGCCTCAAGTGGTTGTTAATGGCAGATTCAGTTGGGGTGGGGGGGCTCTGAAGCTATCTGAACAGCTGACATCGCTAACTGTTTTTGAGAAAAAAATATTTATAAAACTGAGTTTCAGTCATAAGTCAGAAGAATATCAGACTCACCTGGCAGGATGAAGGGTTTGAAAGGTGCGTTCTCCTCCTCTCCTTCCTCCTGCTCTTCCTCCTCTTCCTCTTCCTCTTTAGACTGTGCTCCCCCACCTGTCTCCACCACAGTCTCTTTAGCCCTCTCCCTGTCTCCCTCCAGCGTCTGCCTGTCTCCCTCGGCCGCCACCGCCCCGTTCTCCCTCCCCCACGGGCCGCTGGCGCCCAAACCCTCCTCCCCAGAGGCGGCTCCCCCTTCCTCGGGACCGACTCGAGCCCGAATCAGCCTCTGCCTCTGTGGGCAGGAAGGAGGCGGGGGGAGAGAGTGGGGTGAGGTCAGAGAGAAGACAGAGAGGAAAATGAAAAAAAGAGAGGAAAACAAAATGACAAGAGAAACACTGCAGTAAGCTTATGGAAATGACTTCATCTGACTGTAGCTAACAACGTGAAAACTGGCAGGAGGAGTGATTATGCAGCCAGGCATGTCCTCGCATTCACCAGAGGGGATTTGGAAAGCGTTGATCAGGGGCCACAGCACAGAGCGGGGGCAGCATTGGCAGTCGCACTTTAATTTGGCACTGGAAATGGCAAGCACACATGCAGGAGAGCCCGAGAGAGTGAGGAAGCAGATTTGGAGATTGAGTTCTTGTCTGCTTTTGTGTCTGGGATAATATTATGCATTAGGCAGCACTCTGTACGCGTCTGTGTTTGTTTCTTTGTGAGCTTATTATGCAGTGTCTGTCTCACAACAACAGCAAACAGGATGGCGCTTGATATGCCAGTACATATCCAGCTTTGGATCTGCTCCCTAGATCCAACTTTTTCTCTTCTCTCAGCTCTGGATATCTGCCGATGTCGAGTGCTGATCCTAAACAAGTGCTCTCTCAAATGTAAAATCTGGAAACTTTAAAGTAACATGATTGGCAGTCTATCATGATTGAGTGAATGTAACTGATTGAAAAAACTGAATTTTATAACATTGACAAAGATCATTAGAATCAGAGACAATTGTTTTTATCAGACTGTACTGTATTGTGTTATGAGCAGTATTTTTATATCAATAATTCATGACCAAATGTTGCTTATTAATATGGTGCCTAAAAATTTAACTAACAAACAAATGACCATCACCAAGCTCATTGTCATGATTTACAGCCTCTAAACTGCCTTTTACATCAGGTTGGATTCCCTGAAAAATCTACTGTTATACTTTATGTTTCAGGAGGAAATTACTCTAAAACACAAAGTAACAGTATGGAAGCCAGGAAGGGAGATGGAAGGGGAAAAAAAACTTTTGCGGGATCTCGAGAAATGTTTCTAGCTTTGCAAAAGTTTCATAAAATGTTTCTTTGCTAGATCTCCATAAACTTTTGAGAAACCTCACAAAACTTTAGATTTTCTGCAGAGAGGTCTGGAGAGGTCCCAAAACAGGACGTCATGGCTGAGGGAAAATTTTGTCTTAATTTTACCAAATTTTATCGCTAAGTATACCACTGATGAGACACATTGGCCATCATTAGTCTCCACCATGGTCTCACTTGTTTATGGAAATTTTAAGTAGTGTGAAAGAGGCAAGGTCAATTCTGTGACCAGTAAGGAATGTGTCATAGAAATGACGAGGCAAATTTACCTTCATTTGAATTTGTAGATATGCTGGTTTAAACGCACCAAAGGAACTGCAGGCCTTCGCTGTGTTTGCAGTAATTTTACCAAGATGTCAGCATTAGTTTGATAATGACAAACTGATGTTTAAAATGCTTCACGTGCACGTTTTAATACCCACCAAACCTAGCCGAAAAAAGCAGGGGGAGCTTGACGTTATGTGAGGGGGTGTGAGCGCGTGCAGTGTACCTCGTTGATGACCATGCGTCCTGCCATGCGCAGGCGGGTGAAGGGGGGGAAATGCGGGGTGATGAGAAGGCGGAGGCTTGCCTCTGAAAAGGAGAGCTGGTGGGGGTGCAGGTTCAGCATCTCATCCACCATCACCACCCCTGAGTCCTGACCGGCCACCACACATGAGTCTAGGCAAAGTGAGGGGAGACAGACGAATATGAGCAGTAGATAAAAGCAGGAAGGAGAGGACAGTTTAATAAGACATGGGCAATATGAGACAGGGTTTGAGTGAGAAGAAGAAGACACAGAGGATAGAGTAATAGAGAGACAAAAAAATGGAGAAAAATCTTGTCCATCAAAGTGGTCTAGTTCTATTTCAGCCTGCAGGGAATCCACAGAGGAACAGAAATGGGTCTGACTGGCAGCCTTAAACTGTGTCACTAGCGCAGATCGGAGACTGAGGGAGCTTTTTTGATGTTTTCCATGTACACATGCGCACGTACAAACACGAGCTCCAGCACCTGGCTTCAGCGGCACCATGTCGTTGTCACAGTCTCCGACGTTTCCGACGGCGGTCGTCCGTCGCAGGGTGCTCAGACACGGCTGACCCGCCCTGCTGCAGTGTCTCTCTACCAGGCTGCACAGAGATCTGTTGAACCTATACAAAGGACAACACACACACGAAGACATTGTATCTTTAGTGGGTGCAGAGCATGTGGGGGATAAGGATGGAAATGTGAGAGGAAGAGAAAGAGACTCACTTCATGATGATTATGTAGATTCCATACATAGAGATCAGGATGATGGTCTCCCACCTGACACATGCACACAAACACCAACACTGATTCATAAACACCCCATTCATTTCAATGACTGTCAGCCACCTGATATCCAACCAGAGGCTACTGAATTGTAAAAGTTTCATTACAGTCTTACCACATGACTTTTTCATCATAGATGACCTGCACATAAAATGAAAATACACTTTAATATACACCTCAAAACTCATTTTCTGCATGTCTAAGGAACATTAAAAAAAATATAATGATTAGATAATATCTGCCAATAGAACAGGTGAATGATGGTATTTTTTATTATAGATATGTCTAAATTGGTGTGTGAATGGCAGTGCAGTGCAAAATGGCAACGTTAATGGAGATATAACAAGAACATAAGGTCACCGTGACTTTGACCTTTGATCACCAAACTCTGATCAGTTCATCCATGAGTCCAAGTGAATGTTTGTGCCAAATTTAAATTAATTCCCTCCAGGCGTTACTGAGATATCCCACTCACAGGAATGGGACGGACAGACAGACAACCTGGCCAGAGCTGTCGCCAGAGTGGAGGCATAAAAATGAAAAGAGGGCAGTGTGAGAACAGTTATAGTTTGACCAGAGGTTTCCTCACCAGGATAAGCACCAGTATGGACAGGATGTAGAAAACAGCATCACGAAACAGAGGCCACCAGCTCAGAGAGATGGGCTGGAGAGAATGGACACGTGGAGTGTATTTATATTAGTTTGATCAATCAAGTTGTGTAACATTCATGTGATGACTATGTAAGCCAAAAGGTTTGACTGTTTTCAGCTGGCAGGGGGGAAAAAGCCTTTGTAATATCTATCTGTATTGACAACTGATACTGAAGACAGTGTTTGTACCTGTCTGGAGAAGATGCCACAGATGCCGATGATGACCAGGATGTTGAAGACAGCTGATCCCACAATAGTCCCCACGCCCACATCTCCCTTCGTGATAAACACCCCTAAAAACACAGAGCCATAAATAATGAAAGTAATTTGATTTGACAGTGTTCAAAAAATGATGGATCATATGTCCCTCCCATACATATTAAGTGAACAAATGTAGACATAGTGTCTCTCCTCTGAACAGAAATATTGCATTTTCTGTTCATAACCACAGGGGCTGGGCAGATGTTTTATCTTACGCTACTGACTGTGTAATATTCATTGGATATTGCCTAAAGTCACCCCAATACTTATCAAAGACTTTTTTTCTTTTGAGAATGAGATATTTTATTTTGGTGGTGATATGTGAAGATATGTCCTTGAGGCACATGGATTTAGAGGCAAGGTTTTCATTCTTATAAATCACAGTAATGCATCTATTTCCAGGAACATGTCCGTTTTAATAAAGATGTAACTTATATTCTCTGTCAAAGGGCACCAGAGATGACTCCCTCTAGACACAGTATAACCTTTTTTATTGTATCTAGGATAAAACCCTTATATTGTTGTAGTTTCTCACATCTCTAAAGTATGTGTGAGGCAGTTCCCTTTCAGTTTCAAAATACAGTGAACAAGACTTCTTTAAAGCAAGACTTCTAAATTCACCCTCGCCACTTTTATCCCATTGATTTGTTGTTGTTCTTAGTTTTTTCTACTCAAACCTTTTTTTTTCTCATCTATATCCACATTTACTGAAATGCTAACTGCTTTTTGAATAAATGGGAAAAAATGGCTGGACCTGCTTAAAATGGGTCAATCAGTGCTTCTGCCTGTGCACACTTGACTGTTCTCAGTCGTAATCAGGTGAAGATGCATGTGATTGCAGGTAATTTGAGGGCTGATGGAGCAATCATTGGGTTAATCCATTAGAGTGAGTAACTGATTACACAAAGTGTCGTACTGACCAATCAAAGAGGTGAAGAGCTCAGGGGCGGAGCTTCCAGCGGCCATGAAGGTTGCCCCGGCAACATCCTGACTGAGCTGAAGGTTCTAGAGGACACAGGAGTTTAAACAGATTAAAGAATGAGGCTGGTGATAGACTATGTTTTACTTATTACCAACAAATCCCAAATCAGTGGAACGATCCTTTAATTATTGTGTGTGTATCCACAGCCTGGTATACTCATACACCTCCACTGCTAGGAGAGGAGAGTGTCCGGTTTGGGGACCTCAGAATCACTTCTCTGCTTTTTGCAGATGATGTGGTTCTTTTGGCTTCATCACACTGTGACCTCCAGCATGCACTGGGATGGTTTGCAGGAGAGACCCCAGGGTTCACCCAGAGTACACTGGAGAGACTTTATATCTCATCTGGTCTGGGATCACCTCTGAATCCCCCAGGATGAGCTGGAAAACATTTCTGGGCAGAGGGACATCTCTACTATGTTGCTAAACTCACTGCCACTGCAACCCAACTCCAGATAAGAGACAGAAAATGGCGGGATGAATAGATATTTTATTTTCAACCACAGTAAATATATCTGTCGTTCATACCTCTGATACTTTTTCCAGTGATGGCACAAAGTAAACATCACACACGATGGCCAGTGCATGAAACATGTAGATAGCCTGTAAAATACACAAGAGAATTAACTGGCCGACTGCATCTGTCTTTGAGCTCTAATGCAGCAAAATGAAGCTTCTTTCATTTCCTGCCAGCAGAGCTGATACTCACACAGAGAACATGGAGGATCATCGCTCCCTGTCTCCTCTGCTCCAGAGTAAAGATATCTTCAGGGAACTCATTGATAGCTGGAGAGGAGATGGACAGAAAGTAACTTGGTGTTAAATGAAGTGAGAGGAGTTTAAATCATTTAAACAAGAAACAGCAGACCCTGAGCTACAGCTGAAACAATTAATCAGTTTATTGATTGACAGATTACTAATTGGCATTTTTTTCCTCCAAATCGATTAATCGCTTAACTCATTTTTCAAGCAAAACTGTCAAGCTTCTGAATTACAGTCAGAGACACTTGTATCAAAGAACTGACCATTGTACACCTGCACCACAGTGACTGAGTCAGTCATGGTGAAGTGATAACACACGTTGTGCTTCGTTCTCTCTCTTTATCAGCTCCCTGTCACCGAGAGGCTGAATTATACATCGATTAATTAGTTAACTGAGAAAGAAAACTAATCAATGTTTTTGACAGTCTATGAATTGTTTTATGTAATTTCTTTAGTCAAAAATTCACTTGTTACAGGCTCAAATGTGATATATTTTTTTGCTGCTTTTGTTAATCTTCTATGATAGTAAATTGAGTATCTTTGAATTATGAATTGCTGGTCGAACAAAACAAGCTCAGAATATGTCAGCTTGGACTCTAAGAAGCTGAGATGGGCATTTTCACTACGTACTGAAATTAATCTTTAATTGCCACACGTAGCACTTAAGGCACTTCTCTACTTCAAGGAGCTGCAGTGTCTCTTGAGCTCTCTGAACAGTCTCATTGAGGAATTTCTGGTTGTTCCAATGTCAGTGCTGAAAACTAAAGGTGACCTGTTGTTGCACCTCCCACAAAGTGCCAAGACGCCAAATCTGCACACATTTTTGAAAGCATCTTAAACCCATTTGTTAGCTGTTTTTTCTATGACATTTAATTTGTGAGTTTTACAGTGAGTTTTATCTCCCTCTTTCTGCTTTAAGAACTTTTAACTTCGGGTTTGAAAAGTACTGATAAATATAATTAAAATGGGACTGTAAACTGAATATCTTTGGACTGTTGGTCCAACAATTTGATTATATCAACTTGGGCTTTAGAAAATTTTGATCTGCATTTATTTTAGTCACTTAATGAAGAAAAATAATCAGCAGGTCATTATTTGCATTTCTACCCTGAACCTTCATTTAGCTACTTATGTGTACATGTGTGAAATGCATGCGTGTCAGGTTGTATCCCCTAGCAACAATGGCCGAGGCAGCCCGAGGTTGAAGTGGTGTCATAGTCATGTGACTGAGCGAGTACACTTGCATTATAATTGAGTTTTTCGCCCAGTTTATTTAAAAGAGCTCCTCTTGTGACTTCACACTATCCCCCATGCTATCTTCACCCAGGTAATTATGTTGACACTCTTTTCCATTTCTTTTCCAAAGCCAGCAGTGCCTGTAAACTTCGCCTACTGAGCCTTCTTGGCTTAGTTAGACAATGCATCACAATCATCCTCTTTCCAACTGTAACAGCTCAGACAAATGCCACGACTCACTGCGCCATAAAATAAAAAAATGAAAACAAGCTTTTATTATGAGGCAGGGCAAAACAATAATCTGGAAAGCTGCCTCCCAAGTGACTTTCCCTGCCAGGTTTTCTGCTTTAGTTGTGAGACAGGACTTATAAAACCTGCACTGAAGATTTGGTCACAAACAGCACAGTGAATCAAGTGTGACAAAATTGGATAAAATCCTGCACAGAGGCAACACTGTGCACTTAGAAGCTAACAGACATCACGTGTAGGGATGGAGACACAGATATGTTGTATTATGACCTGCCACATGATTTTGTTGATGATCAAACCAGCGTATTTTTTAATCATCAAACACAAGATGGTGCTCTTGAAAATAGCAATATGATAACTGGAAGAAAATGTGTTTGAGGCCTGGTAATTCCCAGTGGCAGCTCAAGCTCGATATAAGTAGCTCAAGATATTCACTGTAATTGGCTACAAAATCTCTTCATCTCAGCATCAGAGCAGAAGATGCTGCCACTGTTTCTCCCTCAGTCTTTCAAACAGCCAAACAGATCCAAGCACACCCGAGCGCTGCTGATGAGAGGCTACTAATCAGCAGGTCAGTATGACAGGGCAGGCACTTTGAACAGCTCCAAATGCACACAGCATCCGACCACAAATTCAGCATTCAGTTTCCTAGCAACTGGGGGTTGGGGGGTGGGGGTGGGGTCCCCCTCAAAGGCCTAACTGTGTTTAAATATCTAGATGTGCATTTTGAAGAAATGAGGGATGAGGTGGACAGTGGAGGTGGATCGATGCACAGAGGAGATAGACTTTGATTAAACGGATTAATAGAGACACACACTCTCATAGACACTGCCTTTGCACACGAAACATATACACAAAGTTGTAACTAAAATAATCATAGTGATTGTACAGTCATTAATGAATAAAGACCCAAACCACACTTGGATCTATGGGCCTGTTACTGGCTGAAAAGATCTTTAGTCCAACTCAAAACACTTAGAAATGACTGTGTTTTTCTATTTTCCATTACTCTAAGATAAGATTCCCTGTCTCATGCCCACATATAAACACATGGTAAAACATGTCTCACCTGATCTAGAAATACTGGCAGTCTGGTTGTTGTCTTGCTGGATGAGCTCTCTTTTGGACAAGGAGATGTCATGATCCACAGTGGATCCATGGGAGGCTAAAAAGAAGGACTGTCATATAAATGCATATACTTTTGATTTTTTTAAAAAAAAAAAATGTTATTATACTGTATATCAGTGTGTTTGAGAAATACTCCAAGTTTAGCATAACCTTTATCCAACTTAATTGTGTTGCCTTTGTTTACTGTATGGTTATAAATAACACAAGTAATGGATGAGGTTAATAGAAATAAATTCATGACAGTTTCATGTAATTTTTCTGTGGAAAAGCACCTGTAACATCGTTTAAGTGAAAGATCCAGGCAGCTGCGAGCAGACCGACTCCACAGAAGCAGAACCGCGGGAGGAGCCGCGTCTGCCTCGGTCTCCTCGGCGCCTTCATCCCGCCAGCCGCCGCCGCTCGCCGGCTCTCTACTCAGAACATGCCGTCGCCACCGCCGGTGCCTGTGCCTCTGTCGCCGCCGCTCCTTCTCAAAACCTCCGGTCCGGTCCCTCCTGTTTACAGACTGGAACAAACCGGACTGTTGCTCTCGTTTCCCGACTTACTGTCTTTCAGCTATTCTGGCTTTGGTCTCCATCCACGACACGGGAGGACGTTAAAAAGGTTCGGCCTGTCGCCAGCATCTCTCCCAGCGCCGACCGGTCGGTCAGTCAGTCAGTCAGTCAGTCAGCACCAACCAACGCTGCATCCGCGTCCACGAGCCTCAACTCCAGCAGATATGCACGGACAACGAAATATCAGCCGGCACCTCCGCAAAAAATATCCCTCGACTCAGACAGTCCTCACATCCCTCCTGCCCTACATCTGATCTCAGCTTTATGATTTCTCCCGTCTAGGAGGGAGGGGGTGTTTTCTTGGAGTCACAGACAAGACCACCAGAGAGCGCCTTCAGCTGGGTGGGGCGACAGCACGGGGAGGCATGGAAGTACGGTATGGACACACTTTGACTCATGTAATTCACACCGTGAAAAGTCACGAGCAACATTTATGATTATTATTGAAACCCTCATCATAACAATAGAACCTGTATTTTTCTGTATAACTAATACATATTGGACTTCCTGGCATGATGTTATTCCAAACCTTTCCTGGTATATGCCATGGTTTCTCTGTCTGTAGCAAGAAGTGCTTATGTCAAGTTATTACCAACCACCAATCATCAACCACACTCCCACAGGAGTGCCTGGAGGCTGAGATGATACGTAATATTCAAACATACTTATTATGATATCTACAGTAATACTGATCCTGATATAGGTGCCATAATTCACACCCATGCACTGTGTTTTGTTATCAGCTGCTTCTCTGTGTTTAACATCCTTTCTTTTGATTATTTGTATTACAGTTTGTGAAAATATTGTAATCATTTAGTTACATGGAGAGTGTGTTCTGATTACAACAGGATTCACTTATGCAGGGGAACAGAGAAGAAACAATGCATGAAATCATTACTGCCCTGTTTTTTTTCTACTGATCTAAGACCCAGATATATCAAGGTTCTAAAGTCTTAAAAGAAGTACAAAGAAGCATCCACATTTTCAGTCCACTGAGCTGCTGAATTTAAGTTTCCTTTAAATGTAACATGTCCGCGTCAATTGCCTTTTTTGTGTAAAATTAGAATAAATATACACTATATCGGAATATTACTGCAGTATATAAATAAATGGACATTGTTAACAACGGGACCGGCTCTAGATAGGAGCAAGAGGGGACAGCGCTCCCCCAAACAAATGTCTTTTCCCCTCAAATCAAAATTTTAGAAGTTAAGAAAACACATTTTAATAGATTGTCCAAACAAAGAATGTGTTAAAAGTTAACACAATTAATCGCAGTAGTCCGACGACAGAGATACAAGTTCCACATCTCATCTCAGTATCCCTCTCCGCTCTCTCCCTCTGTGTGTGTGTGTGTGTGTGTGTGTGTGTATGACCTCACAGGCTACACTAGTCAGAAAACGCCCCCCTCCGCAATTGGCGTTTTTTCTGCCGTTGTTGGCTTGCGTATGTCGTCATTGGCCATGAACTCCGCAGAGAGGCGGAGAAACGAAATCGGAAAACACATTTAAACCAACGTTTGAGCCGTTTCCTCGGTTTGTCAGTACTGTGAGAACACCTAACTACCGAAGAGGCATGGATGCTAAAACAAGCTTTGATGCTAATGTTTGTCAAACATGAGTGAGGCTGGACGCTGAACCCATCTGCGGCGCGAAGGTAAGGCTAAGGGGCTATATAGCTAGCAGCTAGCGTTAGCATTAGCCTTCTCCTCGCGTGGGTATCAGGGTGCTTGTGTTTCCGTAACTGAGGCCTGATATGAGTTGTGGACCCCCAACGTGGACGGGTGAAAACACAGGTACATCTTGATAGTTTGTTCACATCCATGGTGTACTTGTTTACAGTCACTTTACCGACACCTTGCATCTCTTTGTAATTTTGTGTTCGTCCTGGTCATTTTAACTCAGTTTATAGCGGTCTATCATGTCGTTGTCATCGTGTTGTGTCTATGTATGGTCATTATGTATTATATTGTCTCTGTACCTGGCTGCTTTACACCTGGATGTCAACGGTAGCAACAGAAAATTTGAAGTGCCGTCACGGCGCTTAATCACAAAGCCGTTAACAGTATACTGACTGAGTTTGAAGTTGAAAATGTCATAGTATAGTAAAGTGTAAAAAATTGTCAAAAAATGTCATAGTATAGTAAGGCCTCAGAAATGTTCAGTGTTCTGCTTCAGCTGTAATGTTGAATATTTATCTGTGTTTTCATGGTTAAACTGTTGATGAGGAATAGGTAGTAGCGTATTTATCATTTTCCTTTGTATCTTTCTCTGTGATTCCCTCCAGGTGCCACCACTTTGTCCACATCATCCACGATCGCAGAGACAAGGTCCATGATCGGAGAGACATTGTTGAGGATGAGGGAGACATCGTCCACGATCAGAGACATTGTCCATGATCGCAGAGACCTTGTCAAAGATGAGAGAGATGTTGTCCATGATCAGAGACATTGTCCATGCTTCGTAGAGACCTTGCGATAGAATCGGCGGAGACGGGGGTCACCGATTTGACGGCATTGCCCGCGATCAGGGACATTGTTGATGGTCACAGAGACAGCGTCTATGATCTCAGAGACATCGTCCACGATCGCAGAGACATAGTCCATGATTGCAGAGACATTGTCCATAATCTCAGAGACATTGTCCGCGATCACAGAGACGTAGTCCACGATCACAGAGATGTAGTGCAAGATCACAGAGAGTCTTCGTACAAAGAAGAAGTTCTTTCAGACCAAGACAGAGGCCTCCAGGTAATTCACAAACAGCTTTACGTCAACTGTCCAACACAGAGCACTGTTTAGTAAGGCATCAAAAATGTTGAAAAACTGTCATAGTATAGTAAGGCATCAAAAAATGTCATTGTATAGTAAGGCCTCAAAAAAAGTCATAGTATAGTAAGGCCTCAGAAATGGTCAGAAAATGTTCAATGTTCTGCTTCAGCTGTAATGTTGAATATTTATCTGTGTTTTCATGGTTAAAGTGTTAATGAGGAATAGGTAGTAGAGTATTTATCATTTTCCCTTGTATGTTTCTCTTTGATTCCTTCCAGGTGCCACTACTTTGTCCACAATCGCAGAGACATGGTCCATGATCGGAGAGACATTGTTGAGGATGAGGGAGACATCGTCCACAATCAGAGACATTGTCCATGATCACAGAGACCTTGTCAAAGATGAGAGAGACGTTGTCCATGATCTGAGACATTGTCCATGCTTCGTAGAGACCTTGCGATAGAATCGGCGGAGACGGGGGTCACCGATTTGACGGCATTGCCCGCGATCAGGGACATTGTTGATGGTCACAGAGACAGCGTCTATGATCTCAGAGACATCGTCCACGATCGCAGAGACATCGTCCACGATTGCAGAGACATTGTCCATAATCTCAGAGACATTGTCCGCGATCACAGAGACGTAGTCCACGATCACAGAGATGTAGTGCAAGATCACAGAGAGTCTTCGTACAAAGAAGAAGTTCTTTCAGACCAAGACAGAGGCCTCCAGGTAATTCACAAACAGCTTTACGTCAACTGTCCAACACAGAGCACTGTTTAGTAAGGCATCAAAAATGTTGAAAAACTGTCATAGTATAGTAAGGCATTAGAAGTCAAGTCAGTTTTTATTTATATAGTGCCAATTCACAACAGAAGTTATCTCGAGGCACTGTGATGTCATAGTATAGTATGGTGTCAAAAATGGTCAAAAAATGTCGATAGTATTGTAAGGCATGAAAAACCACCAAAAAGTGTCATAGTATAATAAGGTGTCAAAATGCCATCAAAAAATGTGATAGTATAGTATGGTGTCAAAAATTGTCAAAAAATGTCATAGTATAGTAATGGTGTCATAAATGGTCAAAATGTCATAGTATAAGGGTCAAAATGTCATAGTATAGTATGGTGTCAAAAATGGTCAAAAAATGTCATAGTATAGTAAGGGTCAAAAATGTCAAAAAATGTCATAGTATAGTAAGGCATCAAAAAATGTCATAGTATAGTATGGTGTCAAAAATGGTCAAAAAATGTCATAGTATAGTAAGGCGTCAAAAATGTCATAAAAATGTCATAGTATAGTAAGGGTCAAAAATGTCAAAAAATGTCATAGTATAGTATGGGTCAAAATGGTCAAAAAATGTCATAGTATAGTAATGGTGTCAAAAATGCCAGTCAAAAAATGTCATAGTATAGTATGGTGTCAAAAATGGTCAAAAAATGTCATAAGTAAAGCGTCAAAAATGTCAAAAAATGTCATAGTATAGTATGGTGTCAAAATGGTCAAAAAATGTCATAGTATAGTAGGTGTCAAAAATGGTCAAAAAATGTCATAATAAAGTATAGCGTCAAAAATGTCATAAAAATGTCATAGTATAGTATGGTGTCGAAATGGTCAAAAAATGTCATAGTATAGTATGGTGTCGAAAATGGTCAAAAAATGTCATAGTATAGTAAGGCATCAAAAATGGTCAAAAAATGTCATAATATAAAAAGTATTTGTTGATCAGTTTCTGATTAACACATGTTCTTGTCTATGCAGCAGGAGACGATGACAGCAGCTGAAGTGGATGAAAGAAATTGTGGACAATCCCTCATCCTCAACAATGTCTCTCCAATCGTGGACCATGTGGTGGATGAAGTGGTGACATCTGGAGGAAATCAAAGAGAAACATACAAAGGAAAATGTTCAATACACTTTTCACTTCACTTTTCTTCTTATTAACACGTTAAAAATACATCTTAACAAGTCGTTAAATCTCTTAATTTTCCTCCGTCACCTTTGATTTTCTTGATACTTTTCAGCGAGTATCTTCATCTGCCTTTATTTGCTTTGCTTTAACACACCAGTGAAATCCAGTGCTGTACACAGGACAAATATCTTGATGTACTGTTTCTGTGTATCTGAAATATTTCAGTACGATTTAGAACATTGAACCTTAATATATAATCTATAAAACTTTATCAGGTTTTCTTCCTCTTATACTTTTATCTTGATTTTGTCTGTAGCAGGGTTTTTCATTTTTACTATAATCTAAAACCAGGATTCTGTCATCAGATGTCTGGGTCTTGAGTAATCAGAGAAACAAGCTGAGTAAACAGCCACTCGCAATGTCCCGGAGAAACAAATTTTTTAAACATGAAATTGTTTTATTCAGTGTTTTTATACTGATTTTAAACTTTGTTTTGGAGAGGAGGAGGCATGTGCAGATAATTTAGCAATTCTGGATAAAATCCTCTTGAACGATTGATACTGAAGGAATCCTATCCTAAAAACAAACATAAACAAACAAACATAACGTTAGTGGCAGCTGAGCTAACAGCCCACAGCCTCTTACTGACTCCTACGTCCACTGAGGAGTGGTGGAAAAAAACTGATTTTTAACGTAAAGCTGTTTAATCCACTGATTTCGATTACTTGGTCTGTTTGTTTTGAAGAGGTAAAAACTTCCTCAACTATAAACACTGAAGGAATCTGAACCTACAAGTGAAACGTAATGAGTTGTGAAAAATCCTGATGTAGAGATTGCTGCCATCTTGTTTTTACGCTGTTGAGTGCGTTCTGATTTTGAACTAGCCTGCACAAAAAAGTAGGACAACAGGTCTGAGTTTAGCAAACTGAAGTATAAGGGGCAGCCATGTTTTTTTGTTTTTTTTAGTTGTAGTAACGAGGTAGACACTGCCTCATTGTACCCAGGTCCCCCTGGCATTTTCTGGGGAAAATACCCTGGCACAGAGGGATGAACAGAAGATAAACTGCAGCTAGAAACTTCATCAACAGACAGATCCAGACCACAGAGCCAGAACAGCACCGTAATGACCGCTTAGCACCGGATGTGTTGCCAAAATAAAAACAAGAGGATCTCAAGGATTACCAGTTTAAATTCTCAGTGCACGTGTTGGTGTAACACTCAAGAGTGTGTGTGTGTATTTTGGGGGGGGGGTGTTCTGATTTGTCTTTATGCTCCTGGCGCCAGCCGACAGGCTTTGGCACAGGAGATGGCATTCACCTCACATGACCAAACCCTGTACTCCACTGAGCTTCCAGACGACAAGTGAAAGGTAGGAAGGGACGAAATACAAGGAGGGAGACGGGGGAGTTGTTGGGTGAGGGGGGGAGGCAGGGTTTGGGGGGTGGGGGTGGGGGGGTTGTATAGAAAACCATTAAGAAGCTGCTGAAAAACATGAAATGACTCAGGTCAGGTTTAGAGTAAAAGAACAGGAGAGGTGCAAGATAGGAAGTCAAGGGCACTGGAGGGGTATCAGTGGCAGTAGTGTAGGGGTGGGGGGTGGTACATGGGGTGGAGGAGGAGTCACAGGGGTAGATCAGGTTAGGATGAGAACAGAGAATAGATGGGTACGTGATAGGGAGGTGTCCCCAAAGTACATAGCTGCAAGCAGACTCCTACAGTTGGACGCCGCCCAGGAAAACTGTGCCTGGGTACATCGTGTACACTCTCCCATTTCTCTCTCTCTAACACACACACACACACACACACACACTTATGGGCCAGCACACCAACACTCCCACGCTCAAATTTGTTCGGCATTGCTGAGACATATTGACACAAATAACAGCCTAAACACAGAAAACAATCTGTTACACACACACACATACTAACAAATACACACTCACACACACACACTCATATAAACTATAATCAGAAGTAATTCCACATTGGCCAAGTATATCTGCAGCTAATCTGCTAATTGGTTGTCGACATCACAAGACTTCATTTTGAAGGTATTGCAACAGATTCCAGTCTTAGCACTGTGGGAAATACTCCTTTAATCCTGCTCATTAAAGGGACAATCCAGTGATTGAAATGTAAACAAACTCATTATTTAAGTGTTGTTATGCAACATGGGAAGATTCAATAAAGAAACAAGACATTTTCTCAGAGGTCTGATGAGATCTGTATGTAGGAGACACAGGTACAGTTACATGACCTTAATGAGATCAGGTTTCATGTTATTCTTTTTGCATTGACATGTGTGTGTCTACTTCCTCTCCTTGTATATTATTTGTGTGAGCAGCTTATTGTAACGCCATAGTTTCATAGTGTTTCATAGTTCACTGACCTCTAGTCGAACAACATGTTTACGTTCGAGGGACAAAAACCTCCCTGAACCTAGCAGAGTTGTTTTTGTGCCTAAACCTAAACAAACCTTTGTCATAAAATGGTTAGTTGTTTATCTTACAACAGTGATTTAGGATGGAAGGTAAAGCAGGGACAAACAACCTGAAACAACCACTGATGACGGGATGATGGAGGGAAACTGGAATATTCTCACAGCATCGTTAGATTTGTTCATTTGTGTCAGAGAAATAAGGTTTTAGAGTTTAAATACAGACCTGGTGAAATGGAGTTTGCACAGTATTTCCTAGTGCATAGTAGCCTATATCCCTTGCTATAATTTATAGTAAGAGGGGACTGAATCAGGGGCTAATCAGGGGCCCACAGCTCACATATGCCCAGGGCCCCTGAGCAGGTAAATCTGTCCCTGCTTTGTTGACCTCTTACCTGCAGTAGTAGGGAAAACACACCACTAAAACACACTGTCTTGCAGAGGGACAGGACATGAGGCTCCGCTCTGTTAGATTTCCGCCTCAGTTCCTCTCCTCCCCCGCTGGCTGGAGTCGACTCCCTCCCTCCCTCAGGAGCAGCCTGATGAAACTTAAATGAGTCTGTCTTTAAAAAAACACAAAAAACACTCTGCTCCATTAGAGATTTGCGGTGACGCAGCACATCCACTTGACTGGGAAAGCCTCAGCACCGACAGCTCTGTGTGAACTCACCTAGGAGTGGCTTTGTGGATCCAGGACAGCCGCTCTGCATGAATACAGATGGAGACGGTGTTAAAACAAGATGTGATGAGTCACTGCCTTTTCATGTTTCTCATCTTGTCTTCTCAAGGTTTAAGATTTATCTCCAGGGAGGCTGCCAATATGAATCTCTTCTTCTTCTTTTTCTTTTTTCTATCAAGCTTCACCTCGGGCCAAACTCTTGTTCATAAGTTTTCTGATTCTGTCTGAAATTCTCCGGTGCATTCGTTCCAGCTGTGCTACAGCTGATGCTAAATGGCTCAGTAATCAGACAGGCTTTGGTACATTATGTTCCTGTACGAGTCTGTGCAGGTTTAGAGCTTAAATTTTTAAAATTTCTGATCACAATTACATGTGGTCAGCTCAGTCATTGAAGGGTCAGTCCACTCAAGTTACAGAGAACATATTTTCTCGGTTACTTTTCCTGGTGTTGTAGGTATGCAGAGGTTGGTTTTACGTGTCCAGGTTTTTGAGATTTCTGCCAGATTTGCCTCCATTTGACTGGAACAGCCATGAAAAGTGGATAAATCACAGACCCCACAGTGTTCGGTTTTCACTTAAACTGCTCTCCACCAAAGTAGTAGAGAAGACAAAAGACATCATTGGAGACTTTAGGGCAAACAATTCAGCTCTGCACAGAAGGGATTCAGTTCAACAACATCAAATTTCTTGGAGTGCACTTTGCCAATAATCTCTCCCGGTCTCTGAAAACCACAAATCCAAAGCTAAGAGAGCTGAGCGGAGGATCCATTTTGTGAGAAAACTGAAGCAATTCAGCTTCTATTGGGGCTCTCAGGCCAGCTGAATCTCTTATCTGGTCTGGGAATTGTACCGAATCAAACCATAAGACCATTCAGCAGATATCATATTATCAGTGTGTCTCTCCGCTGCAGTGGCCCTGAAGGTCAAAGCACAACAATTCAGAAAGCAAAACATTTCAGAGAATACAACAATATTTCTCACAACACAATGACATTTCAGAAATCCCTTTTGTGTAACCTGAAATGTTGTTGTATTCTCTGAATGTTGTGTTTTCTGTAATGTCGCGTTTTCTGAAGTGTCGTGTTTTTTGAAATGTTTTGTTTTCAGAAATGATGTTTTGTTTTCTGAATTGTTATTGGGGTTTGACCTTCAGGGCCACCATACTCCCCTCTGTCCAGGACAAACAGAGACGTTACTTCCTCCTGAGTCATGGTCGTAACATACCGGAGCTTGTCAGGAATAGGATCAGGATCCATCACTGGTTGAACTAAATCTGTGAAGGCTCGTCGTGTTTATAACCATCCATTATTCCCAGAGATCGTTTTGTTCTTGTTTGTTTTCCTGTTGTGGCATGTTGGGC
The DNA here is from genome assembly GCF_001640805.2 of Lates calcarifer. Taxonomy (NCBI): domain Eukaryota; kingdom Metazoa; phylum Chordata; class Actinopteri; family Centropomidae; genus Lates; species Lates calcarifer. The sequence goes on along the minus strand of NC_066840.1, from coordinate 14,420,177 downwards.
AAGTTATCTCAGAGTTCAAAAGTAAACCCTGCATGTTAGACGCAGAGTGAAGCAGCTGAACTTATCTCTCAGTTCTTCAGTCGGTTCACTACTTTTTTTTTCTTTGCCTCTTTTTGTTTTGAAGTAACCCTGGGTGCAGATACGAGTCTCTGGTGGGGTTTCGCTGTACAGTGCTGTCGGCCTTGTCTGGCTGATGGTGCTGTGTTTAAAGTTGTTTCAAACTTGGCCCGCCTCAAAGAAGACTGTTAAAAGGTAGTTATTCTGGGGAGGTAGTTTGGGACTGGGGTTCATTCACTTCTAAAATGTTGACAGTTTGATGGCTTTGTGGCAAAAAGCCTGCCATCACACTCGCTGCACTTTGCCACACTCTCTCTAAAATTTTAGTTTCACCTCTGCACACCTGGCCGATCTCTGTCTAAAGTGGACGTGATTGTTGGACTTTCTGTTTCAGTTACAAAAATCATCAGACCAAGTCCCTCAATGGGCTGGACCTCAGAGGGAAATATTGTATTTTCTACTCCACTACACTGATTTGACAGCTACAGCTTCTGGTTACTTTTAAGATGAAGATTTTACACCAGAAAACATTTAATAAACTTATAAAATATAATTTATTATTAAGACTAGAATGAAACCTTGTTTACAACTTGGGATGAAATTCAACTTTCCTCAAACACACATTTTCTGCTATTTACAATTGAGGAGTTACATCCAATCCATTACCAATATATGAGAGGTTGGTGTATGAATCAACTGGAAAAGATAATATTTAAAGCTTCTTTTCTAAGGAAGAAAATTTTAGAGTAAAATGTCTTGGGAGGAAGATTTTAGGTTTCACCTGGATGACGATATGTGGACTATATTGGAATTAAAAAAAACATTTTGGACAGGGCCCATTTACAAAAAAGCAGTGTCAGTAAGCTCCACCTCAACCAACGATGAGGGATAGAGATCGAGACCCAGTACTGTACGAACTGGTTCCAAAGTAAAGCCAAAGATAAAGAGGAACCAAAATGCTGTATATGTTCTAAGGTGATTGTAAGGGGAGGAACACAACATCTACGCTAAAGCACCTGAATGCTGAACATCAGATAAAACCAAAATGCACTGCCTTTGACTGTCTTTGCGTCAGAGTTAGAGGATAGGAAAATTTCAGTCTGTTAAGAAATCAAGAAGTTATGGAGCCCAGGGGAAAAAAATCTGAAAAAAAAGACTTTCTCAAGATCTCGCAAAAGTACATTCTGAGAGATCTTGAGAAACGTTTGCGAGATCTTGTGAAATTTTCTCAGGATTTCTCAAAAGTACAACTTTTTTTTTTTCAACCTTCAGTTTTTCTTTTTTCATCCATGTCTACTCTCAGGCTCTGTAAGAAGTTTTAGACTTAAAGTTGAACAATAAAAGCAATACCAGTTCTGTAAACAATTTATCGTCTCTTCTTTCCACCAAATAACAGAAAAGTGTTGATAGTGGTTTCAATAAAAATCCGAATTGTTGGGAAGTCTAAAAGATAGTATCAGCACCAATAAAATAATGATCCCCAACTACAACAACAACAAAAAAATGCTGTTTATGTTTTAATGTTTTAATATCAGAAATAATTTCAAGAACGTTTTACATTTTTTGCTGTATGATACTACCACTAACTAAACAATTTAAAAAGCTGCATCTGACCTTTACACCTTTTATTAGGTGTAAATATGAGCGGCAGAGCTTTTTGATTCCATGTTTCTCATTACATCTGTGTTTTAACTGAACATGGAAACACACACACACACACACACACACACACCCGTTCACAGTTGATCCTGATGAGTCACTCATCCCTCCTCTCCCTCCTCTGCTATATTTGGACTTTATCTCCAGGCCTCAGCAAAACATTTAACAGTGAAAAGAGGCGAGCGGAGGATGAGGACGAACACATCTCGTGTGATTGTGTTTATGCGTACGGAGGCAGCTGGGATGTGATTACATTCACAACTGGGAACAATTCCTGCTGCGCACACCATGTAAACCGTGTGACGTCGATAACATAGACGTCAGAGCCGGGGAGACACGGGTTGTTTTCACACAGCGTGGTGTGGCGTGTTGTATTCTCCGATCCTTTAAGAAACTCTGTGTTTACAGAATCCATCATAAAGTTTGGACTCAGTCTGCAGCTCCTGCACCAGATCCAGGTCTCGATATGGACCTGGTTTGATTGGAGGCAATAAAAAGGATCACACTGACCGCACTGCGAGGAAGGGTTTTAAGTTAATAACAGCTCTATAGTCTCCAACACCAAAATAAATCAACTGCTGGCTGTCAGAATATAAAACAACAATATGGAGTCAGGGATGGAGAAAACACATCTTCTCCAGCTTATTAGGCTGCTGGTTAACTCCAGCTCTCTACAGCAGTGAACAATAGAAGCCTCAGCATCTATATCCCCCCCCACCCCCAGCCCCCCTCTGCGATCCAACACTTTACGCTCATTATTTCTCCAATCCTACACTGTAATTAGACAGCTATTCCTCCACAATCAACACGCTCACTTCTTTTTAATGTGACCAAAATACACCGATGTCGCCACCCTCCATACCTCTCTCTCAGCACGATGATTGCATCACGGTTTAGAAGAACCATGGGAGGGAATAGACTGTGTATACGTGTAGGGTTTTTTGTTTAAATATCGGTTTATCAGTTTGTTTTCAATCTGTAAAAACCTGTTGACCGAGAAACTGAAGCTGCCCTGAGAGAGAGGGAGTTACTGCGCCGCTGCCTTGTGACTTTTACTGCATTACTGCTGCACTTTGACTCTTATCAAGTAAAATGCCAACGCAGGAGAGATAAAGTTACAATGCAGCACTCACTGTAATGCAGGTGACAGTGTGGACTCACTGCTTCTTGAGGATATAAATTACCTTAGTTATACTACTAACTTTTATCATACATAGATCTGAGCCGGGACATGGGCCAGACTCACTGTTAGTTTCCAGGAATCTGAATGTGTTTTTCTGACTAAATGACTTGCGTCTCTGGGAAAATCCATCTGTCGAGAGGTCGTTTCACTCTAATGGGTAACTCTCATCAAGCAGTCACAGCTGGGACAAAAACCTCCTCCTAATGCTACTCTCAACATACAGCTAACGTGGTACAACAATAAAACAACTGACTGTAAAAACTCACCACACAGACACACATACATCAGATATGATCCTCTCTGACTGTTGAGGGAGTTTAGCTGAATTGCTAAAAACAAACAGGAAAGAAAACAACAGGCGTCCTGAAGGAACATCCATTAGAAAAATGGAAAGAATCCTTTAGGTATTGATCAGCAACATACCAGATATTGTTGTTGTTTTCTGTCAAGATAATGTTTTTAATACTATCTGAAATAACTGTGGACTATTACGCAATTCTGTATACATTTACTATAAATATATATTTAGTCTATGTTCACTTTTAATGTTTTACATAAACTCGTCTGTCATTCCTCTGTTTGAATCTGTTGAGGCTTTTTGTTAAACTGATCAAGCATTTTATTATTGTTAAACAAACAATTATCATTATTATTCTGTTCATTACACAAACATTATCTGCACCTAATGATTAGAATGGTGTTTTTGAGGAAAATTGAGATATTGTAATTTAAGCAGTAATCACCAAACGACAAAGTTAGCGATGGACTAGTGGCTGTACTGTAGCATTTAGTGGCTAATTTAGCTAAGTATTTTCCTCCAGTGTTTCCAAAAAGAGCCTGAATATTGGACATTTGTCAGGTGGAAAGAAAAGAAAGACTGACCACACTGACCATGCTTGGTTCTGCTAAATAGGAATGTTTGTTAGCATGTTAGCCAAAACAGATGTGTTTTCAGTTTGTTCACACTGACCTCATGTGCAATAAATAAGCAAACACAGCTTTAAAATGTGTATGGGTTGAAAAAATGGATTTGGATTCAGACCTGTGTACATAATTTGGAAAGAGAAAGAAACAGTATTCTGAATCAATGAGTTTACATTATATGACAGGTCCCTTTGGCCAAGAAATCCATGTGTCTTGTGACCTTCATCAAAGGGACAAGCCTCTTATTGATGCCCTAAAGTGGGACAGGTCCTCAGGAGGATCAGAGGTTCATGTGACACCACGGTACACGGTATATATTCATATAGGAAGCAGAGGAGAGGGAGACTGACCTTTAAACTGGTCATAATCAGACACTTTATGATCTCTCATGCACAAATATGCAGAAACAGACCAGTGTTCCCTGGTAACAGAGGGAGGGGAGAGAGAAACAGATCAGGCGGACATGTTTATGAACGACTGCTCTGCTGCGGCGAAGCGTCAAAGCAAAGTGAGCAACCATTTGAAATTAATGAGCGAGGATGAGCTCAGCTAACAGCACCATGACCGCGAAAATGAATCCAGCAAAGCAGAAAATCAACACCATCACTTGGCCGTGAGAGTGGCACAAACACAGAAGCCATGGCTGTCACAACCATCTCCACCTTTTCACTCCGGTTCGTCTTCACTTGACACTGCGAAGGCTGATTTTCTGTGTAGGCGGTTTCAAAACCCAGAAATTCTGTAAAGGGGACATCAGCACTTTACTTCAGTGCTTGAGTAATTTTACTGTAAGCTATTTAATACTTGTACACCTCTGCATTTAAAGTGGAAATATTGCTTTTTTCCCTCCACGTTTATCTGACAGCTACAATCACTATGTGCTTGCTGATTCAGATTTTACATAAAAACCTGTGATGAGCTTATAAAATAAGATGCATTGTTTCAGATCAAACTACAGCAGAATAAAAGTTAACAGTGTGGGCCCCTTTTCTCTTTATTTAGTTTGGTTATAATTTGATTAAATGTAAAATTATTCAAGAATATGTACCATGTGAGCATGACATCAATTAAAATATTAAAAACTGCATTTAATGATGGCAACATCTGGAGTATAGAGTGAAGTGGAATGATTGTAAAACCAGGAAGTTAGTATGTTAGCATGTTAGCACTTCCTGTTCCCTCGTCCCAAAGTCAGTGTGTTTCTGGTTAAATGTCTGAAATAAGGTCTGTGGTTTTAACACAAGCTCAAGACATTTTCAGGTTTGATTCTCCGACATAAAATCTGTCAGTTAATACCCCACTTGTGATTTTTTTAAGCTTTTATATGTCTTAGAAAAGGCAGTTGCTAACAAGTGGATAAATGAAACTACAGAGGTTTTCGGGGACGTTAATGAAAACCGATCTACTTTAACTTTTTTTTAATTACCAAAAAAAAAAAAATAAATAAAAATAAAAAAATCGCATTTTGTTCACTATTGCAGCACCACTATATTTATTCAGACTTGGACTTTCTTTCTAGGTGAGTGACAATTTCAAACTAGTGATGTGGAGTTTGGAAGGTGCAAGCGTTTACTAGAAAAGTTGTTAGCATTTTTGGAAATGTCAGATTATGTGCCACATAAAGTACTAAAGGTTTGGATATCTTGGTCTCACTGCTTCATTTTTCACTACTGTTTTTGTAACCCATTTCTTGTGAACTTTATGAAAGTGCAATAGTAAATTTCTGATGGTGCATATTACCAAACAAATATACCGTTCAAATTATAACAAGATAATTCCCTCTGTGGGTTTGCAGGAGTGTTTAAAGTATTTAAAATCACTTTGAACAAACCACACTGAAATGCTTCATATAATAATATTTGGATTGCAGAACTTTTGTATGTAATGCAGTATTTTTACATTGTAGTACTTCTGTTTCTACTCGGGTACAGGGTCTGAATACTTCCTCCACCTGTGCAGTGAAGTGCACACAGCGAGCTCATGTTTGTGTTCGGCCTGTGACACCATACACCAGCAGATACCAGAGGGATGAGAGAGGTCAGATATTTAGTGATTGAGTTCAGCTGTTATAATGAGATATATTTCGTTCTTAATCCTGAGTCATCGTTTCGTGTGTGTGTGTGTGCGGGGTGTAATAATAATGTAATGTGCAGCATCTCTGTGATTTAAACTGATGCATGTGTTGTGACGGAAAAAATCTCTCTCACTGCAGCTTTGACTTTCTCTCCTTTATGTTCTTGCCACTCTGCTTTTTCCTCCCCCCTACCTCACCCCCCACCCCCCCGGCTCCTCGCCTCTGTTGCCCGTCAGCGTCACTTGTTACCGTGGGAAGAACAATGCTGACATCACACTCATTATGCAATTCCATCATCATCTCGGAGCAGCGAGAGGAGAGCGTCTTTTTTTAGCAACCACTCAGATACAACGGGTCATTCAAGCCTACATCTGCCCTGAGATGCTGTGTGTGTGTGTGTGTGTGTGTGTGTGTGTGTGTGTGCGTGACTGCAGTGGTGTGTGCATATGCAAGTAAGCACGTCTACATGTTGATGTCCGATACAATTACCCGGAAGATCGTAAGACAGAAAGAGGAATACTGCAGTAACCCAAGGGCAGCTTGCTGCTCAAGTAGACATGATGTACCTCCTCCATAGCCTAAAACAAACAGCTCCTCTGACGAGCCAAGGTTAACCGTGGCGCATTGAAACATATGTTTCTCATAAGGGAGTTCTCCTTTTCCCTCTGCTGTAATGCTACAGGGCTCTCAGATGCTGTGTCACTTTGCGATATTGCACCAGCGCGCTCGTACTCCTCTTAGCAAAGCTGGTATAAATTCTCAAATATCGAGCTGCTCTGACTGTGCATATACAGCAGGAGAAGCTTTCCATGTTGGCAACTTGTGTCTGCCTGCCATGCAGCCCCTGGAGTGCTGATACAGAGAACAGTCTATCTGTCCGGCTCTCTCCCTGCTTCACACAGACAGAATAGAAAACAGAGGAAGAGGACTTGAGCTGAATCGCAATATCCCTCCTGAGCCAGCTCCTTCCTGCACTGAGGTACAGGCCCTCAGTGCTACAGATAAAAAAAAACAAACCAAAAACAAAGAATCTCTAGTTTCCTTTTCCTCATTCTTTCTATTTATCTCATCTTCCTCCCACATCTACATTTTATAACATGTTTTAGCTACACGGCTCTGGGGATGACACTGTTTGACCACTTTGATCCAAACTAAAACATCTCAGCTACGACTGGATTGTCTTGAAATTCTCTGGTAAACATATATAGTCCACGCATGATGAATCCTAATGACTTTGCTGATCCTCTGACATTTCTTTTAGCGCTGCCCTGAAGTTGACATTTATGGTTTTGAGAGAAACCAGTGGATGGACAGTAGCATGACATTTGGAAGAGACTTTCATGTCTCCCTCCGAATGAACTGTAGTAACTTTGGTGATTCAGTAGCCTTTCGTCTAGCATCAACATCAGGTCAGACGTTTACAGAACTGGTCACATTCCCATCAGCCTCAGCTTCACTTTGTGTTTAGTACGAATTGGCTAATGCTAACATGCTAATGCGCTAAACCAAGCCTCTTTTGTGAAAAAGTGACAGCCCTATTGAGCGTCATTGATGACTTTTTAAACCATGCTGTTACAGATTGCTAAAAACCAACAAAATAGTTCTACTGGACACATACGAATATAATTGTATCATCTGCATACATCAGAACACCTGCTCCATTAACAAGTCATTCATATGTAAACAAAAGAGAAGCGAACCAAGGATAGAACACTGGAGAATTCCTGTATAAAGGTATTTTCACACGAGGGGGTGTTTTTTCATGTTGCACGTCAATTTATTTTTTCGAACTGTTGTTTTTGTTATGAATACTTGTAAATTCAACATGGTTTCTGAGGTTGCTCTGGGTCGAATCCCAATGTGGCGCTAACATCCCCAGAAGGAACTCAAACCCTGGCCATCTCTCGTTCTGTTGGTCACTACCAAAAGTTTGTGACCATAGTTGAGAGATAGCACATAGATTGACCGGTAAATTAAAAGCTTTGCTCCACCCAAAATGGTCCACAATGGTTGTGTAAACCGTCTTGTGACCCCTCAGATTTCTCTGTTGACACCCTTATTGGATCCTGACTCCCATGTTGGGGGCCAATCTAGACTAGGTTAGCCTCCCTCTTTGCTAAGAGCGTGTAAGTGGTCCAGAATACTGCTGCAGATCCAAGACCATCACTAGGTCTCTGTGGTCTCCTGATCAGGGATTGTTGGTTTTTCCACACCATTGGAGAACAGATACACCAAGTCAATTCAGCAAAGGTTTGCCTGGTTAATGATAAGTCCTGCACAGCTGCTCCGAATCAATTCAGAAGACATCACATAGATCCACTCTCTCATATTTAGGGGAGACAACACGCACATATGTCCTTGGGGTGAAATGACTGGAGGAGACTTCTCTGTTTTGCAGCCTCTGTTAATGAAAGCTATAATTATCACACAGCAAAATCAATACTCTCAGTCCCTTTTAGGGAAACGGGGATGGGTGTGTGGGGGGGTCCTCTTGTTTGAGGTAAGACTGGAATGAGCTGTGGGACTCTGCACAGCACAGCCCTCAAAATAAGATTTATGGAAAGGCTGTGTTCATAGCTGATTGGCTCTAATTGTCTCCCAGCTAAGCAAGAATCCCATTCCACTAAATGAGCCAGCGATCAAATTCAAATTCATTTATTGGCTGGCAACCGCACAGAATCTCCTTACTGTTCAGCAGAGATAGTTTCGAGCATTTTTTTTGTGTGTTTGTGTTTTTTTTTTTTTTTTTTTTTTTCAGGGTATAAATAAAACAGTCATTATAACAGCTGTGTGGCTGAAGATTAAAGAAGAGAAATGAACAACTGCCTGGTCAGGGCATCTAATTTACACTACACTGGAGATTTTATCTGCTACATGTGAAATGTTGCCTGTTGCTTGTCTTACAACATGTGATGAGAGGATTGCCATCGTCATCCCTGTGTCCAAATTAAGGTTTTTTCAGTACCACTTTCTAAAGGGTTTAATAAATCACTTAGTGAGATAAGTTAGAAGCCATTAACTAGAAAAATTTATGGGTTGCCAGATTCTGAAACATTCTTTGACCACTGGACCAAACTCCATTAAGAACTCACTGATATTTACATTAACCACATTTAATTAAGGAAGTGTGCATCCTAATAAAACGAGACTTTATAACCTTATAAATGGCTTCTAAAGAATTAGAAAATGTCTTATTAACATTACAGTTGATGAGACTTCAGTGACTCAAATTAGTAACTTTCTTTTTGAGTTCAACAGGCAACAACTAAAAATGCTACTTTGGAAGATAGTCACTTGATTTGACTAATTTGAAAGACGTATTGTGCGTTCCCAATGTACTCAAAGTCAGAAAAGCAGAGTTACTAGTCAGAAGTTTAAACTGGAACATGCCCTGAAGTCAGATTTCCAACTCAGAAAGTCGGAGAAACCCTCAAACCGCGACATAAGAATTCAAGATGGCTGCTGCTCACATCAATAGTAGTAAACACTCTTCTAATTTTACTGCTTATAGCAGTTCTGTCTCAACTGGAACGGCGTTAACTCGGAGGTGACATCACTCCATGTTCTGACTTCCGATGTAAATAGAACGCAGTATGAGGCCTCACCTGAACCTACATACTGTGGAGGTTGGACTTTGGATTTTGTCTGTGATGGAAGCAAACTGGTCGCTATGAACAGGAGGAATGATTGATTAGAGCAAGCAAAAACTGTTTCAGTGTCCATATGGGCACTAAACTTGGAAAAATTGTGAGCCTATCCTTTGAAACTGCCAGCTGTAATTTCAGGATGGCATATTAGCATATTACCAATTGCTTACAAATAATCACTCACAAGTGCTGCATTATATGCAAACTCACCTGGATTAATACGACAGTAAAGCCCCAGCATAATGTTTGCATTCAAGCTGTAGCTGAATACCCATCAAAGCCATATATTATAGCCATAGTAGGTGTGGGTTCTTGGTATGGGTGTGTTATGAATGGTACATTGTTAAGCCTCGAGTCATGCATCACCACCAGTGACACCCAAATGGTAAACAAATCTCTTCTCCATTATTTGGTTAAACTCTGTGAAAGACACAAAGACTGAACAAACAGCTATAAAAACCAGCAGGATATGTGACACAAGTTAAACAGTCCTTGTAAAATGATACTGAATACATACAAGAAAAATAAATAAATGCACTGTTGGAAGCTATAACAGAAATTATGTCACTATATTATTGATAAACTGATTCAGCATACTTTGTGAAAGTGCTACCTCTTTTTGTGTTGTTGTGAAAACCTGAATCCTGGATGGATTCTATCCAAACAACAAGGTGTCAGCTATTAAGGCTCAAGGTCACTAATGGTGAGTAAATTACATTTTCCATGCAGTCCTGTATTTAATGCAGTAGCTTGCTCAATAACACTTACTGATGCCTTCGTAACACATCTCAAATTTCACACTTAATTACTGTGTCTAATGCAAGGTTAGTTAAATAACACATTATATCAACTAAATACAGTGAATGAACCAATTTGAAGGTGTCAGGTGAATAATGCTATCGAGCATGATGATCTAATGTCAGCATACTAAAAAGAACTATCTGCCTAGACTGATAATCAGACTCAAATGCCAGATTTCAAATTCAGTATTCTTAGTTTTTCTGAAACGGTGGGTTTTGTTTTCAGAACAAAAGCAGCTAACCCTAACCTTAAGTTAGTGATAGTTTGAAAGAGCGTGAGTAGAAACACAACGAGGCTGTAAAGGTGGACTGGTGAGTAGATGGGTTTTCATGTTAACGTCCCCGACAACCTCTGTAGTCTCATTTAGACACTCGTTAGCAACCGCCTTTTTTAAGACACGTAAAAGCTTCAAACATCAGGAGTAACCGATTTTATGTCGGAGAATAAAACCTGAAAATGTCTTCAGCTTGTGTTTAACCACCATTAAACCTAAAACCCATTCAAAAATCCATTGACTTTGGGATGATAGAACAGGAAGTGCTAACATGCTAACTTGCTTCTGGGTTTTAGGACTGTGCAGCTGATATTTGCTCAGCAAAGTGCAGCTGATATTTGCTCACATGCTGCACAAACCTTTGAGAATAATTATTTCCTGGGCACAGTGATAGACTTAAAAACCCAATTACATTGCAGTCTCAGGCATGAATGTGTGTTTGTTTGTGTGTCACATACTGCTGAGTGTCCTCTGCCAGAGCGAGTGTGCACTCAGGATTTATGACCTTTACAGCTGCTGCATGTGGAGATAAAGCCAACAAAAGGGTAGAACGGAGAGACAGGAGGAGGTCGGTGTGTCATATTGGGTATTAGAGGACAGTAGGCTGGAGTGGACAGTCCTCTACTTCCTCCTCTAGCCTGGTGATAAGCTCCACACGCAGTCCCAAACTGTGTGAAATATACTACTTCACCTTGTTAGTGTGAAAGCTGAATTGCTGTGCTGGGAAATTCACTTTTATTTCAACATGTCGCCATCAGAGATTAGAGGATTCTCCTTATAAACAAACCTTAATTAAAATGGGACCTGAATTTGTGTTTTTATGGGACATCTGAGCATTAGGATCCTCCCTGCATAACTGCTGAAGAGTCATAAATTTGCTCCTCCAACACCTATAGAAAGACTTTCTATGGGTGCAAGTGCCAGTGTAAGTGCTGGTGAACATGAGTCTGAGAGGACAAATACAGTACATGTAGATACGCTTTCACACATTCACATGTCTGTGTTGAGCTGAAGTGCGTAGTAACTCGGGTTGTGTTCCTGTCATCGACGCCCACGCTTGAGAAAGACAAAATTAGCTCTTGAGCCTGTGACATGCATCGGTCACGTCATACTTGTAAATGCAGTGGACACACTTATGGCGTGTAGCTCAGCAGGTGTGCCTCTTTGTGTGAAGGTGCATGCATATCATGTTAACACTAATAAAAATACTACAGTACTTTTATATATTAATCTCTGTAAACAAATAAAGCTGTGACTGACATCCTGTAGCTTCTATATTTGTAGCATGAGCTGCTCACCAGGGTGTTTTTTCTGCTTTAAAGACAGTTCAACATTTTATTGTTTTTTGTTTTCTTGCTAAGAGTTTAGAGTCTGTCTCTTAAATATGAGGTTACAGGTTAGGTTAGGCTTAGCACAAAGACCGAAAAACAGGGGAAACAGCTGGCCTGGTTTTGGATTTTTGTTACAGATAATTTTCATGTAATTTTTTCCTGGAGGATTCTGACAGAGTCTTATATTCAATTTATTCTTATATTTTTTAGGTTATTTATTCATATTTGTTAACGGGGAACCAGATGCAATGAAATTTCTTTCAGTTGTGCACTGTTCGGTGCAGTTATCTGAATGGCAGTAAAGACGTGTTGAGTTTGAGTGTTTGATTTACCTGAAATTACCTTTCTAAGGTGTCTGGAAACGTGTGATTGCTTTAACAAGCCACTTAAGAAAAGGCTACCAGAATAGACTCTACTGGATCCGCTGATGAGCATCACCTCCATGTTTGTTAATGATTTCCTGCAACTCCACTCCGAGGCAGCTAAAAACTGCTACTGACAATGAATATAATCGTAATTATTTCCAGCTCATCCTCTCTTTCAGTTGTTCTCTGCCCATCTCAGTCTGACTTTTCAGATACTACTGTTCTCACCACATGCATTCAGTTTTACCTCTCGTCTATTAATAGATCCGACACGTCCGCTGCCTGGCCAACGTCACTCCACTCCATTCGTCCGTAACTCTGCGCCTTGGAAACAGCACCCCATGACACCACTAACCTATCACATGATGAAGGGGGGGGGAGCAGCGAGCGATCCAGCTGCCCCTATCACCTGACCCACTGGAAAAAATAACCAGAACTCACGTAGGGCACAGACGCCATTCGCCTGGGAAAGATGTGTTGGCACAAGCTGGGGTCAAAACTATTGAGGCAAATGGCTAGAGATCAGGAGCTGACTGTTCAGAGAAATATAAATTGCAGTCATGGCAAATTTCCTGGTGATGTCCGATGATTGGTCGTAATTTCTGACATAATCTATGCTAAAATTACATTTACCAGAATTTTGAAGAAGACATGGGTCTGCTGATAAAAATAACTCTATGAGAAATTTATGATGAGGCATAACCTTTAGTTTTGGTTACTGCTGATCCAAACTAAAATCTTAAATTTTACTATTTTATGGGGGAGAGGCAGTAAATTTCACTATCCTTTGCAAAAGTATTTAATATAACACAGATGCTGAGAGATGATCGCCAGCCATTAAGCAGTGCAGAGGGGTTTAGAAACTTTTTCACATCAGACATTTTGACAAGAAAATGACTAAGAATGGGTCTGTTCTATTCAAGTAGTGTGACAATAAACCATGATGCATAATACTAGGACCTTGGAACCGAAGCAGCTACATGGAATTCAGCCATCATTCATTTTATTGTTTCCACTTGTGCTTTCCCAACTGTGACATGTCAAAATGTCTTCCTGGAAAAACCCTATTATCAATATTGTCAAATTTAAGCTGATACTCCACCTTAAACCTTCATACACAGGCAAATACAACAGAGCACACACTGAAACAATCAAAACATTTCAAAGACCAGACTGTGGTGCTAAGAGTCCCCATAAGTCATGGAAACAAGCCTTAAAGTGGCACAGCTGAATTAATCAATGAAATATTTGGTTCTAAAAGCTTGGTAATGTAGTGAACAGGCACTCATTTGATTGATGCACTGTTGCAGCTGCTATGCTAATTGGTAACTAGTTAATTGGCAGACTAGTGCTAATCAGTCAAACACGCTCCTGGAGAGTCTATTCTCTATAGATTGGTACAGGAATGAGTCCAAATCCCATAAGTAAGTTAGCATGTTAGCATTACCTGTTCCCCCATCCCAAAGTCTTTATGCTAACCTGTGCTAACTACTGTATATCCTGACTCCACATTTGTATCATCTCTTTCTTGGATAGAAAAGAGACATAATGTAAAAAACAGGTTTTAACACAAGCTCAAGACATTTTCAGGTTTTATATTAAATCTGTCAGTTAATACCCCACTTGTGATTTTTTAAGCTTTTATGTCTCAGAAAAGGCAGTTGCTAACGTGGATAAATGAGACTACAGAGGTTGTTGACGTCATGAAATCACACACAAAATCCAATCTATGAAGCTCTATCGGGCTTTTATAGAAGAGCTCAGAGCTAAATGAAATGACAAGTTGGAAGCTTAGTGGTGGAGACGTTAACGTCATGTGACCGTGGTGTAGTTGGTTTATAGCCTAACATTAGCTTTTTACCTCTGGATTTAGGCTTCAAATATCAGTAGTATTCATCTGTGAAGATTATCTGATGAACTAAACGGTTAAGTATCATAAACGTTTGTTTTTTTCTGAAATAATCCAAAACCCAGTGAAAAAATCCCACTGGCTTTTTGTGGAGGGAACCAGGGTGATGCTAACTTCCGGGCTAGCTCACAAAAACACGTCATCCCGGCTGTCTGCTGACGGACAGTAGTACATATTGAGTTTACTGTAGTGTACATTTAGTGCTGTGACTCAGGGGCAACATCTTGTTACTGCATGTGCTGTAACAATATTACACCGACAAAAATACACTCGTGTGCATTGCTCACATCTCTTTATTCAGCGTATAGTCACATGCCTCTCAGCTGTTCAAGACCAACACGCACACAAGAGGAAACACAGACAACTATATGTGTGTGTTATTCGTGTTAACCCTGGGCTTTCTAGCACCTGCTTTGTTTCGTTTTCAGAGAGTATCCTAATCAGCTGTGTGGTCCCCTAGCCGGGGAAAACAACCATGAGAATAGCACATCTATTTACAACCTGAGCCCCACCATCCAATTAATCACCAGGCAGCCAACAGGCCTGCTAAAATTAAAAAGAGCAACTACAGATGCCACAGCAAATGACGAGTGAGAAGAGAGAGGAAGACGACGAGAGAGAGTGTATTAAAGTTAATGTAAGACTGAGGAGGAAGAGCAGAGGAAGACAAAATGTGATCCAGACTGCTGACACACTGATACCCTTTACCCTGAGTTGTATTCATCAACAAGAGGTCAACACAAGTCCCTGTTTATTTTTAGACACTGGCAGAAGCACTCAGGGATGTGTGTGTGATGTCCTCCACCTCCAGCAAAACTCAGACACACACTCTTTTACATGGCACACTCCCACAGAGCACCCGAGGCTGGCATCGACTCAGCCCTCAGGGTCCGAACTAATTTGCTCACAATCTAACACAGTAACTCCCTGCAAACTCCCCAGGACAACTGTCTAAATACTCACCCTGCTGCAGGGCACAGCTGAGATATAATGAGGTACTATTTGTTTCTGTGGATGGGAGAGTGAGTGTGTGCACCTTAAAACATAAATGCATGTATTCAGTCCTGCTCGTGGCTGCAGCCTGTTCGCCTGGGAGCTCTGAACTTTTAGCATCAGTGAGTTTAAATGAAATCCTAACAAATTTGTCCGTAAAATATTCAATATGTTGACAAATATTAATTGGGTAGCCCTTTACTTTATAGAAGACAAAAAACGACCAGTCTTGAAAAATACTAGAAAAAAGAAACAATAATGAATAATGAATAAATAAAAATCTGGTTAAACATTTAAATGTTAGTAATTAATCACAAAATACATCTATTTATAGATCTAAAATCCATTTCTTAATGTCCTTAAATGTTTGTGTCATGAGTTCATGATTAAAAGATCGGTCTTAAAATTTCAAAATGTGATTCATCATGGACCACGTGTATCTGTCAATCTATGGATATATATATGTAGAAAAACATGTTGGTGACAAAGACGAGAAACACAACAAATATATCTTCAAATATTTCATCCTAGTGACCACACAGAGAGGATGAAGATGCTGTTCGTCCACATCAAGTCCTAGCAGGACTAACGGCTAACAGGGTTAAACCAAAACAAAAATCTATCGTGTCAGCTTTATGTCCCTGTATGAAAAGTGATCGTAAAGAAACGTGGATATAACAGTTTCCTACTTCTCATTTCAAGACATGACGCCCCTGAGCACAATAGAAAATAAAGTTCTGGACTGTAGGAAATACTTTTCACAAACTGCTGACTGATCTGCGCCTCTACATAGAAGGTCCTATCAAAGAAATCTGCGATTGTAGTCGGGTTTTTGTTTTATTTACAATTTTGACAAGTTAGCACAGAAGTCAATTTTTTATGTTTAGTTAAGGCAGATAAAACACGTTTGCAAAGTAAATTGTTATTGTAATTTTGTTTAATTTCTCGATTCACATCAAATTTCTTTAAGTCATGAGGTATAAAGTCGATTTGGGCTGTTACAGAGGGCCTTGGCTCTGCAGGACACCACACAGGAGATTTAGGTTCGAGCAAAAGTAAAATAAAATAGAAACACAGTAGAAAATAGAGGAGAGAGAAGAGAGAAAACCCAGCCAGTAAGTGGCGACAGATATGACCTGTGGGTGTCTCTCAGTGTGTCTAACTGTCACGCCTCAGTTTGTTTACTGCTGCTGCCCTGGGCTGTTTGTCCCCAGCTAGAGTAACTTCCTCCCCAGGATCCTGTATCCTCATCCTCGGCTGCTGAGCAAGAACGCATTTGCATAATCCTTGTGAAAGCATCCCTGTAAAGATCCCTGGTAATCATCACAGCCATGTAGGATCAGTTTCTATACGAATTCTTCTCAGCAAAGCCAGGGTGTCATGGGATAACGGCATAAAGAGGTAAACAAACCCTCAGTGAAGCCTATAGACTGTCACTGCACTGCACAAAATGTCTCTGTTATGCAATTTAGGTGCATATTCCCCCTATGATACTGATATAAAATGAAGACGTAAGCTGAAACAATTGTTGGAACAAGCTGAGTCGCTCATTTGTTCGCTTCTTGGAAGAAAGGCGCTGCCACCCTGTAGATTAAATGACTTGTTCAGATGGGTATTTTTTTGCAGAACAGTCTGTCGAGGGATGGTGAGGTGTGGGTGGAAACACTGACCCAATCAACCTGAGCCTGCGAGCCCAGTGTCTGTTGACCTCCTCGTCTCTGGTTTCCCTCCACCCTCCTTGTGTTCATTTGAAACCGGCTGTCAGTCACTCACACAACGAGAGCACACAACTCATGCATGATCCCCCATACGTCCCACTGGTGGAGGAGACTGTAACCTCGATCTCCATCACATCCTCCTTCCTCCAAAACAAGAGATCAGCTTACTTTTTTTGTTTTTTTCTGGCCCGTATGTGTTATTCTTTATTGCAGCTTTGCTCTGCCACCACAGGCTGGATGAGCAAGGAGACAAACTACAATCAAGGTTTCTGTAGCAAGTTAAAATTAGGTCTTTTTAAGATCATTATGAATGAAATTTAAAACTGATTTCATGTCCACAGTGGTAAAAGCTAGAGAGGATGTGAAAGAAAATGAATCTGTCCAAGAATTACCTACAAAATAAATAATAAATAAATTTATTCACATTTACCAAACTGTGTGAGAGACAAAAGGATTAATACAGCAGGAAGTCCACAACCAAAATAAAGAGATTATTGTTATTATTTGTGGCCATAGGTTGGTGTCAGACACAGCTCTGTTCATCTCTTCAGCTGAGCTGCCGCTAACATAACGTTAGCTTGTTTTTAGATTCAGATTCCTTCATGGTTCAGAGGTCTCCACCTCTCAAAAACAAGAACTGGATAATTAAAACTAGAAAAAACACTGAATCAAGTAGTTTTACGTTAAAAACCGCTGCTCTTGGGCGGACACAGGGCGTCAGTAAGCATCTGCAGACTGTTAGCTTAGCTGCTGCTAACGTTACGTTAGCTTGTTTTTAGGTTGGGATTCCTTGTGTTCATCATTCAGGAGGTTTTTACTGGGATCTGAATTATCTACACAGGTCTCCTCCTCTTCAAAACTAACAGACCAAGTCATTAAAATCAATAAAAACATGTTTCATGTTAAAAATCTGTTGTTCAGTTTGTTGGTTTAAGATTATAGTTATAATATTATGAAAAGTAATGGTGATGGGACTTGAAACAGTGAGAAAGTAGTCGGCTGAAAATGTTTTCATGTCCAGTCATCTTACAGAGAACCCTGCATATTAATGTCGCTGCATCATCTAACAATCAGTGATGAAGTGTGCAGAGTGTCCACACCTCTCTGATAGTGGGTTAGCAGTAAGTAGTGAAGTGTGTGACGAGTTGACTCCAGGCTGAGCTCAGCAGAGGGATTGAATTAGGAGCAGTGAGAGGCTGAATGGGGCTAATTGGGAGCGACAGGGCCAGTGTTCTCAGGGCCCAGCTGAGGAAGCTCAGGTCTGCTTCACAACCAATCTCTGCAGCTCACCTTACTTACAGTACAATGTATTTACTATAGACGCACCATGCATTAAATGTTAAGCTCATTTAGGATTTCTGTGCATCCACTCTGATTTAGCTGCTTTTCTTTTTCCTCAACTAATTTTTCGTCTTTTGATGTTCATACTGACTGTTGAGTATTAATTTGACCTCCTGGTGTAGTATAGTTTCAAAGCTCCTAAAGTCGGGTTGGAAAGATTTTTGACAAGGATGAATAAAGTTTATTGACGATGAGATGAAGATAGCAGAGTAAAAAAAAAAAAAAAATCCACAGAAGGAAGACATCGCTTCTAAATTCAGCTGAACCGATTATTTCACCATGGCTCGACCACTGAATCGGACTCAGACAGCGCAGCTAGCATTAGCGCTGATCATGATCCTGATGCTGATCAAAGTGTATTTGTTCATTTTTTTATCAGTTAATAAATCAGTTTTAATCCATGTGAAAAATGGCTGAATATGTGTTATTATCTTTAATCTTTAATATTTGATAACGGTCAAACTTTGGAAGAGAATATCTCACTGAATATTTGGTGTAGAAAGATAATATTGGTATTACCATAGAGCTGAGACTCTATACAGACAAACTGAAAGTCAAAATGATAGTAGGTCATATATAATAATTATAAAGAGTACGATGTAGACCTGCTTTGTATGTAAAGCCCTTTGTGATAACTTCTATTGAGATTTGGCGCTATAGAAATACACAAACTGAAATGAATTTAAAAAACCTTCTCTTGCTCTTCTAACTCCAATAACTTCTACTTTCCACACACAATTTCAACTGAAAACCTTCAGCAGCAAGCAAATCAATCAAATTCAGCCTTTTTCTAGTTGTTCATAAGATTTGTCTGCTTTCCAGTTTTCTGCAACCGATCATTAAAAAACTTGACAAAACAGTCCATGTGTCCGGTGTAAAGGACGATCAGCACGTTGTTAAACTAGAATAAAAAGAAGAAGGTTATTGATTGACGCTCAAAATGCTTTTTGGCTGCAGGCTATTATGAAGCAGAACTTGCTGTTCTGTGTTTTTACACAGGGGCATTGTGTCCATTAAGTGAGTCATATATCCATTCAAGGTCAGGCTGTCTAACTGGCCTAACTGGACCTTAGAAGACCTTCTTAGCTCGCTCTATAAAACTTAATCAGTCAGCTGAGCCAAGAATAACCACACAAACATCCACCCTAATACCGTAAAGGTTTGTTCACATCCCCTGTATTTAGGATTTTCTTTCCTCTCCTGCACTTCACCACCTGTAAACCCTCTGCTCCAGTGGCAGAATGCTAATGTGCTGCCGCCGAGTGTGAGAAAAGCGGAAGTTGGAGTCGAATGTGATCATTAATTGCGAACCACAATGGCGTCCATATGGAGAGGAGGGCATGGCGGTGCATAAAGAAACCTCCAATGGGTGCACAATGGGGCCAAACAAAGCCTGTCAGTGGGGGGCACTCTCTACTGTAATGTTCAACATGACAGATGAGGCAACAAATCAAACCTCAACACAATCACATTGTGTGGAAGTAGATGGAGGGTGGAGGGGGTATGCTTTGACCTGGAGAGGGGGCAGTTTAGTGTGTAAATCATCGAGGTAGAAAGGCAGCTTTGAGCAAGAGGCAAACAGACCACTCTCTTACCACAAACGGGACTGAAACACTGACCCACGACTCTTAATGTGATCCTGGAAGAGCCGTCCTCAGTGAGAAGCAGCCCTCCGAGGATCAGAGTTCGGAGTCAGCACGGAAACAAATCATTCCCTGGCTAACGGGTAGAGGTTCAATTAGATGCACTGCCTCGAACGGACTAGAATTCAATTATGTAAAGAACGAGTTACGGTTGAAGGATGGAAATAAACAAGGTACTCTGATGTTTTATTCATCCCACACCCCAAAATACCTCCTGCATTAAACAGCAGCAGCAGTCAGCTTTTAGCTTCAGTCTGGAGCCTTTTTTCCCTCCAGTGCTGTTTTCCTTTAAGTGATCAAATTAGAGAGGTGGCAATTTTCATATTTGCTCAGATTGGTGTGATTTTAATTATTTTAGTTCAGGCAGCTAATAGAGCTACATGCTGATAAGTGAGCATGCTATTTAGAGAGGTTACCCCAGATAATAATTCAGAGGAGCAACAGCTTTGAGGAACAGGATTAATATACTTTATTTTAACCCCACTTATTTTTGTTTTAACAAACAATAACACCCTGTATCACACTATAATGTGGCTGTACACAGATATAAGAATAATTTAAATGTTTAATGATGATATAAGCCTCAGGATTTTTGTCAAATATGGTGTGTTTCTGAGACTGCTTTACAGAAATGTGCTTTTAATGTGGGAGGTTAATGTGGGAGGTTAATATCAATGAAATAAAACCTCAAACAATAATGCTGGGTTATATGTTGTTTGTTTAATTGGGACTTTTTAAGGGTTTGACTACTTTAGGTGCATATTTGTTTTGACTGAACTGTTTTCATTTGTTTGTTTCATTTTTATTTATTATTTTATTTGTTTGTTCTCTGCATGTATAACTATAAAAACTAGTTTGTTTTCTTTTAAACCAACGCTAGAAACAAACAAAAATAGATAAATGAATAAAAATGGATAAATAAACCAGCAAAACTAGGCTTTAGATTTTTGAGTTTGAGTTTTGATTTTTGGACAATTAGCCACTACAATGGGAACAGTAGACCCTGCCAGCAACAATGAAAACTACTGTATAGAGGAGTAACTACAGAATAATTACATAATGGAAGTGCATTTGAAATGGTGTTGCTAATAAACTTCCAACTCAGACACTTTTTTGTACAACTCAACAGTGTAAAAACAAGATGGCGGCAGTCTCTGTCAACACATTCTACCCCATACGTTGAATTCATTTTTTCCCCCAAAAAACTACTGTTCAAAGACATGGTTTAGTTTTTAACCACATCAGGTCTTACTGATCCCAAACAACTAGGAGAAAGTAACTTAGACAAACTCAACGCTTGAATGTGATTACGGTTTATACACCAACAATGAAGGCTTCGTAAAAAAATATTTTTGAAAAAATACACTTTAAAATGATCCTTGTATCTGTGTATAGCTGAATTACAGTGTGTTATAAGCTGTTTATTTAGAGTTTATATGTTATATATATAAAATGTTACCCATCTGGACATAAGTGGAGTGTTATTGTCGGACACAGGGACAGTAATCCAACTTCTGCTCTCAGTCGTGGTGTCGTTTTCCTGAGCTCGGTGCACGCTGACCCTCATCGCCTGTGGCGTCAGTTTAGCATGCAGAGCAGCAGCTCTCCAAACGCCCACCGCCAATGAATCATGCACACTCTTACACACACACATAACATTTAATCTCATCCACATAGCCGACAGCTCGTTAATTTTACACTCCATAAAGGCGTGAAGAGCGTTGCATCAATATCTAACACAATCACTTTGCTGAGACCAGCAGATAAAAACACACACACACAAGTAAATATAATAGTTAATCATCATAAATGGTGTGTGCTGCATGTTGTACATTCTCACATTTGTAAGTACGTACAGTACAAACACCTGCAGTCTGCTTAGGCTTGAACCTTAATAACAAAGAGGAAGTAAACAGAGTACGTTCTCAAACCTTTCCTCTTTGGCAGTGAAGCAGCTGAGGTGGTGATTCCCAGCAACGACACATAGTATAGTAATAATAATCAAACACTTCCTGCTCAGAAACTCAGCAGGTTGATCAGGTCCTGACAGGGACAACTGATCAAACACAAACAAAACAAGACAAAGAAACACCTACTGCTATGAGGAAGTGAAAAGACAGTTGTGAAAAAACAGTCAAATGGTGAATCAAATGCTTCTTTTTGGACACCCATCCTCAGTGGGACACTGTCACAGAAAAATATATATGATAAATTATATAACACAGTTATGATTTATCTACATCTAATTAATGAAAGCTCAGACACTTGGTGACTCTCTTTTTTTCTGTGATTTTAAAAGGAGTGTGCATGTGTGTTTGATCTAACTCAAAGCAAGCTAGCTGCTCCCCCATGTCCAGTCCTTATGCTAACCTGTGCTAACCACGTTACTTGACTTCACGTTTGTAGTCAACATACAGACACAAGCTTTATATCAATGTTCTCATCTCACTCTTGGAAAGAAAGGAGACACATGTAAAAACAACTATTTGGCGGTTTTAGCTGTTTTGTGTTTTACTGTGGTCAGAGGGAGGCTAGCTAGTTTTCCCCTGCTTCCTGTGTTTAAGCTAGGCTAAGCTAACTGTATCCTGAATCCAGTGCTAGTATTAAATACACATAAAAGAAGGCAATTAAGCAAATTTCCTACAATGTTTCTGTCAGAAAACCCCCCACTTGTGATTGTCTTGCTAATAGTAGTAGTAATCTAAAACTCCTATTGGCTTTTTGTCAAGGGAACCAGGGTGATGCTAACTTCCACGTTAGCCTACAGAAATACGTCATCCCTGCACCACTGTATAATTATTGTAATTAACGTGATTTCCAGTCAGTGTAGAAGTATAGTGTAGAAACACCTTTTACAAAACACAGAAGAATAAAAACCCTAACAAATTTTAATTTTATCATCCACACCACTGGTTTTAAATGTTTTTGTAGGAGCTGCTACAGCCCTTGGGTCTTGATTGAAAACCTACAGCTGACAGAATCATGAGAGAATTGACCTTCTCTTCCCTCGCTGCTCTCAGTACCTCAAAGGCATCTTAACAGCAGTCGCTGCAAATGATTCATTGGCTCACAAAGAGAGAACAACACACACACACAAATGCAGGGCTGAGCCGAGCCGAGCGAGTCAGCTCAGAAGGTCAGTGTATGGAAAGATGGAAGGTGACACCTCCTGACACTGACCCCATCTCTCGCCGGACAATGAGGAGGAGGATCAGGGTTATGTACAAACATGTATCCCAGCAGTGGTGGGTGGAGTAAACTAAAAGTCAAGTAAAAGTACTGTCACTGTATAATGTAATTGCTCAAGTAGAAGTAAGAGTACTCATAAAAATAACTACTTGAGTAAGAATAGAAAAGTATCTTGAAAAAAACATAAATGTACATCTACATGTGCATGTAGCGGTTAGCAATGTGAGTACTGCTATGAGGAAATGAAAAGACAGCTGGAAAGACAAAATGTAAAAACAACTGTTTGGTGGTTTTAGCTGTTTTGTATTTTACTGTGGTCAGAGGGAGGCTAGCTAGTTTTCCCCTGCCTCCTGTGTTTAAGCTAGGCTAAGCTAACCATTTTGGTGATTCAAAATACATATGGATGACAAATTAAGTTCAAAATGCTAACATTAGCTACCATGTAGCAGTTAGCAATGTAAGCACTGTTGTATAGGACCGGATTCTCAGCTCCAGTTGCAGACTGCATTTGCAGAGTCTGCATTTATTTAGAGATAAATGAAAGTAAGGAGAAGCATGTAGCCCAACATAACAGAGTAAAAGTACAGATATTTTATCACAAATTTACTCAAGTTAGCATAAAAGTACCCTACAAAATAAGTTAAAAAAAACACTGATCAGTAAGCCACATCTCATCTCAGGTTGATGTAGATATGAAATCCCATCCACTGCATTATATTGTCAGGCAGATGTCAGCAGCTGTTCACAGGAGACGCTCATTTTCCCGCTGATAGCCACGGCAGCAGAATGTAACTCTATTGATTTGCTAAAGCAGGAACTGTACCGGCTCTTAAAAAGAGAAGAATATCTCTGGCCCTGTGAAAAGGCCTGTACACAGGGAGGAGGAGGAGAGGAAATAACACCAATTTGATGAAAACACTTGATATGCAACATGATCTCACCGAACTGCTGATGAAAAGCCCGGCAGCGAGGGAGGAGAGGGAGACGCCTGAGTGCACAGAGCAGGCGCAAACTCTCCTCCACCGCTGAGTGAATAATAGAGTCGTACTGTGTTGTATTTCAAATGCCTCTCGGTCGGCGTCTGGTGCACGACTCTGTTCTTCACCGGCCCAACGACTTAGCAATTTGGCGAGGGGAGCGTATGCATGATCGCAGACTCGTCCGCTGCCACTGTGGTTACATAATTCAAGAGCTCGTCCACCTTTCTCTGCCCTCTGTTCAACTTCCTCTTTCTCCCCCACTTATTGGTACCCTCCACAGGGTTTCCCAACCCTCCCCCCGTGTCCCTCTCTTCCCCTCTGATCTCCTGCTCTCCTCCTCCTCCTCCTCCTCTTCTTCGTCTCCCTCCATCAAATGGTAGTATGTATCTGCTCGCCCACTGCTGTCGGCTAGGGCGGCGCTTTGAACCCAAGGATGAAAGAGCTGATCCTGTAATGAGAATCTTAATGCTGAGAAACTGTTTGACTCTAACACACACACACACACACACACACACTCGCAGTCTTTGAAAAAGTGAATTTTTTACAGTGCTGTTCTGCTCACGGCTCGGCTGCATGTCTAATACGAGCTATTTTGAAATTCTGTTGCCGCATGAAAGTTGAGTTAAAGTGGTTATGCAATTTCAAAGTATCACTCTCGCTTGTTGCGGATGGATTGCATGCATATGTTAAGAGCACAGCACTGGCCTTTTTTGTTTTTTTACAGAAGTAAACAACAGACATGGCTGTTTGTAAACTAGTAAACAGTGACTCCATAGTCATCAGGCATGATGAAATCCACTCCTAATGTGGCCTTAAGCACGTCTTTACATGTAGGACAGAGGGTGAAGGATGAACAAGGACGACAGCAAAGAAGAAGGAATCCATGTTTTCTACAGGTCATGAGGGTTTAAGGATAATTTTAGTTTCCAGTGCTGCTGGAGAAGATGTGATGGTGTTAAACATGAGCTGCCAGAGGGAGGAGATCAAATACATTAGATCAGCTTTGGAAGAGAAAACCACAGGAGATAATGGCTCTGAAGTTCTTAGAATAAAAACGTACAAAATGTCAAAACGTCAGCCAATCAGGACGAAGCTCTGTCGTCACAGTTGGAGGAAAACTGAGCAGAAAACCGCAGGCGCCTCGATCCCGCGAGGTTTTAATGCCATGTAGAGATATAAACAGGCGGAAAATCTGGAAACGAAAATATTTTAATGCTGGATAAATGAATAGAAACAGAGTAGAACAGATGAACTCTAATCTACAGTCTTTGAAAACTGAGGAGGAAAAAGTGTCACAGCTGAGCCTGTTAGCTAGCTTACACTTAGCATCTCTGATTTAGCCGCAAGCTAGCTGCTGTATAAACATTTATTTTTTGCTCGTTAAACTTTAATACCGAACGCACCTAAAGCCACAGAGGATTATCTACAGAGCTTGTTAGTTTTATTGCTGTTACTGCTCTTAATATTATATCTGTCATTATTAGCTATTATTTTATACTTTCTGACTTTCTCAAATCAACCAGTCGAGGCAGATGATGGACGTCCTGAGTCTGGTTCTGCTCCAGGTTTCTGTCTCTTAAAGGGAAGTTTGTGGGACTCTTTCTTTAAATATTATAATATAAAGAATACGGTTGAGATACTTCTGTGATTTGGTGCTAAATAAATATAAATGAACTTGACTTTATAGCATCCACAAGTTTTTTTGGTTCTGTCTCATCACTCCAGCTCTCAATGTTGATTTATTTATTTATTTTCCTACCAGTTATTTTCTGTGTAGTTGCTGGTGGTAGTTTCAGTCGATGACATGATAACACACAGCTTCTCTGTCATCCTGTCTCACTCCTGTATTATAATAATAATAATAATAACAATAATCTGGTCCCTCGTGGTTTCCAGCAGCAGTCAGACTTTGTGTTGTTGCTAATCCAAACCATGTGGGAGGAGGAGTGAGTCTCGGCCTTGAATGTGTGTCATCCAAAACAATCGCCTTTCAGGAATCAGAGGAATGCAGGAGCACAAAGTAGGAAGTCGTGGTGTTAGCTGAGGAGTCGGGCCTATTGTCGGAGCAAACAAAGGACGAGGGAGGTGGAGAGTACATTCTTTGATTCTCAGTTTCTCCCTCTCAGATGAGACAGATACTGAAGTACGGCACTGAGACGATACTGAATGTAGAATATGTGAAATCAGATTAAGATGTTAAAAGCTAAAACGTCAGATTTCTTTTGGCCACAAGACGTCAGATGGGTCGATATTAAAGAAAAGGCTCGGAGCTGGAGTGGTGGAATGATATCGACCCGCACACCGATGATCTGAGGCTGATGTTACTCCAGCAGACAGTTTTCCCAGCAGCGCTTGCTCTCGAGGTGTCCTAAAAACGGCACAGATGTGAATCTTTCCATTCCACCTTGACCTTTCCCGCCGGTGTAGGGCATCAGAATGCCATTTACTCTGTCGGCTGGTGAAATATTTAAACTGTGGGAGAGGAGGCTGCTTAAAGTGCAGCCCTCCACCCCCTCTTCTCTGAGAGCCGACCGGACCGACCATAAATGAAACATGGCGAAATGATGGAGCCACAACATCGACAAACAAAGAGCATTTTGGTAAAGTCGTTTATGTTTCGCTGCCTCTGCAATCAGAGTTCAAACACTGATTATGTTCAGAGACTCATCAGTTCTCAGTGTCTGTCTACTGATCGCTCCTCATTCTATCAGTCTTTTAAATAATAACACTTTAAGAGGCTGCTCTCCTCCAGCGGTGAGTCATCCTGGGCTGGTTCTTTGAACAGAATCACAGCAACACACTGTGGTGCTGGTTTTCTTAAAACCAATCAATCATGGTTTAATCTGAGTCTTGTTGTTGATCGTGTTCATCTCTTTAGAAACTCGTCCTCTAACGGCGCCTTCCAGCAGGAAAACGCTTTGAGGCGACGGCCCTGTTCATTCGTCGCTTCTCACTATACATTCAGACAGCACTACAAAATGACAAACTCACTATACTTCAATGAATCTGAATCTAATCAAACACCTTTTGGATGTGGCTTCTAACTTTCCATGGGAGATAACGGTAATAAACTGGAAATTTGTAAAACTGCAGGTTAGTCTATAACATAAAGCTTGTGTTATTCAACATTCATGTTTTTTTGTTGTTTAATGAAAGAACTGATTAAAGTTATACTCACAAATAAAGTCAAAAATGTCATTTTTTAAATTTGTATTAGTTTTTTGTGCATGTTTGACAAAACAAAATGTTTACGTTTGTAAATAAAACACTTTGTATAAATCTTCCCAGAATCTAAAAGGAGTGTGTCCGTCATATTGTGTTGGAATAAACGTCACAAAGAACTGAGGCTCTACCCGGTGCTGGTGTGGTGTTCCTAATAAAGTGCTCAGATACACAGGGTACAGCAGATTTACAACTCAACATTCTTGTTTATTTTTTAGAATAAAAAGAAGCTTCTTGTTTCTATTCGACTGCTCGCAGATTTTTTGTTCTGTATACACTTGCTGCATACTGAATGACAATAAAAGTCTGTCTAAGGTCTGTCTCTAAGGCCTATTTTGTCTGACTGCAGCTAGCAGTAAGCTAACATGCTAACATGTTACATCCATTCCTTGCAGTTTCACTCGTGTTTTTCATTATGGAGAGACAATAAGGCAAATATTGCTCTTACTAGAAGCTAAATACATACCACAGACTTGTGTTTTCCTTCTGGAGCATGAGGATTTTTCCCAAATAGGCCACAGCTGAGTGTGGGAAGCTCAGAAACGTATGACGGAGCTCTGAGAGCCAACAGAGCCGCTTCTAACTGTGTAATCAGTTAAATTCCTTTCTCATGTCTTAATGCTGCACGTTAGCACTCGTACCATGTGTTCCTGCTCTATCAGTACACAACAGAAACAATAGCAAAGTTGAACTGAACGTGAATAGTTTGAAGGTCTGGTCTTCCTTATATCAACCATCCCTCCCTCCATCTGTCTGTCTTCCCTGATTCTCTATCACTATTGCAATTTGTGAGTGAAAGTTAGCCCGGTGTCTGAGTGGCCAAAACAAATGCAGCCTTATCTCTATGGTGCAGAGACGAGAGCAGTTACACACAAACATTCACACACACAGAAGCAAGAGATTAGAGAGGAGACTGTGCCTGGGCTTCCTATTATTAGAGCAGAGGTTTATGGTCGAAGAGAGCTGCAGGGAATCACTGAGATTAAATTACACAGACGGGGAACATCAAATACAGGAGAAACTTCCCAGGCTCTGCAGAGAATGATGGGGGTTTGGAGTAGGGAATAGAGAGGGAGATACTGGAGAGAGATGTATCACACCTCCATCATGCTCTGGTCGTCCTCAAACACAACCACCAAGAAAGAAAAGGCCTCGCTGAGGTGACACGGCCACGGAAATCATACGAAAGTGCTTTTCAGACTGTTTAGCATCGATGTTTTCATTTGAAGAGGAAATAGCAGCAGTTACAACAGTTTTACTTGTGTTTTTAGCCACCTGAGGGCAGCATGGATGAGGGATGATGTATTGAGATTTTTTCATTGGTTTTTGGATAATTACAGAAAATAAACTCTGTAATCAGCTAAAGTTTCTGATTTAGACACTCGTTAGCAGCTGTCTTTTTTAAGACACGTAAAAGCTTCAAACATCAGGAGTGGGGGATTTACTGACCGATTTTATGTCGGAGAATAAAACCTGAAAATGTCTTGAGCTTGTGTTAAAACCTCAGACCTTATTTCAGACATTTAACCAAAAACACACTGACTTTGGGACAAGGAAACAGGAAGTGCTAACATGCTAACATGCTAACTTACTTCCTGGTTTTAGAACTCATTTTCGGTGAGTAAAATGTTTCATTTAAGATGATGTAAATGTTTAAATAACTTGTAAAATAACTATTTAATTAACTGGCTCAACCTTAGAGCAGTAACAAAGGACATAACTTTAGAATGGAGAAGATAAGTTCATCTACATATCAGTACTACACATCAAACCCCCTTTTTCACATTAATGGAAGCAGTGGAGATAAATCAAACTGATAGTTTACATCTAGCTGCAGTATCTCCTATATACACCACTGTGGAAACTCCTGACACTGCCATTTTCCCACTGATTATCTGTATAGGAGGAAATACCTGCGGGACCACAAAGTGTTTCCTCAACCTCCCACATCATAATAAACAAAGCTGTGGAGGCAAGAAAGTGTTCAGTGCCTTCAGCTGAAATGTCCAGGCCTGATCCTAGCACAGCCTCAGCATGAAAAGGTAAAGGAAACGTGTTGTCATGGCTACGCCGTTTGCTATTAACGCAGTCGGAGAAACATCTTTGTGTCTGATGTCTTTGTCTTTCACGCCTGCTCTTTCCAGCTTCTCCTCATGCCTCGGACCTGAGACGGCAGCATATTCCACATAACTCCGCTCTAAGACACGCCCAGAGTTCCTGAAAAGGTTATTCATTCCTTTTCATGAGTGTTACGTCAGAGCAGGTTATGATGCAGGTGTGAGAGGAAAGAATTTGTTCCATTAGCATTCAAGTAGTCCCTGCTGTGAAGCCAGGCGTGGGAGGAGGTGGAGGAGGGGGGGGGGTAGCATGAGAGGCGAGGATTCTCCTATGATGACGCAGAAACCCTGCAAGGTCTATTTTTAAACCTATTGAAGTGTGCACCAGCCTTTCGTTACTGTAACCTTCAACTGCGCCTTCAAAACCAAAACAAACAGAGACGGGAGAAACAGCAGGAGCAGGAGGAGGAGGACGTTCAAACTTCTCTTTCAGGCTTATAGAGCCACAATGAAATATGGATTATGACTCCATATTGCTGCGATGTGAGTGCTTTTAGGTTGAATGATTGTCTGGCTTGGAATAAGAATAGGGTCGAATGGATGATCCCCCACTAAAATGACTTGGCAGCGCTTGAAAGCAGCAACTGACTGAGGTTCTGTCCTGGCCAAACACAGCACAGCCTGTATTCATTAAAGCCTCAGCTCCGGCTTTATCAGCGAATAACACAGACGCAATGGAGCTTTTTTTTTAAATATATATCCTCTTTCTGTTCTTTTTTCTTCTTTCAATCAAGTGAAGCTTCTTTGACTTGCAGATGTGCTTCCTGGTCGCGTCGCTGTATCTCTGACCTCTCAAATGTCATCGCCCATACTGTACATGCCAAACTCAATAACCAGGAACAGGTGCCATCCCTGCTATCTATCGTTCACAAAGGCCTGAACAGCCCTGATCACTGGCTTTTTATAGACCCGTGAGTGTTGATCAAGGTCAAAACAAACCAACACCTATCGACAGTCTGACTCAGGGTGGAAAAAGCTGTAATATTCTCCATGATTCACCTTTGGCCCACTGATCTAAAATCCTCATCTGGTATCAACTACAATCCAAAACATGCTGTACTCTGTTCCCTGGCATTGTTCTGAAACACTTGGACCCATCTGTCCTTGCTGGAAGCCTTGTGATACACACCACTGTGTTAAAACGCAGTCGAAATGTATCATCTGCACTTTAGGAATGACTCACTCTGGCTTGCCCTTTGCCTTGTAAACACTGTGTTTACAGCACATCGGCCAGTTTGGATCTTCAAATTGAGGCTTAAAAATGTGTGTTTTGCTTGTATAAGTGAGAAAAGTCCTGCCAGTTAATGCTCTCCACTGCAGTTTTTCTTGTTTTGTAACTGTGAAAAAACTGACTTCATCTCATCTCATCAGTTTTTGTTTTCATTGACAAGATGAAAAAGTCTTGTTTATGGAAGCAAAGGAAGGGTTAAGGATTTGATTCTTATAAGAAACTGAATATCTGAGAGTAAAATTTAATGAATACTTTAAGGAATTCTTCATACATCATGGGAAATATCATTTATATATTCTTGAGGAGAATTAGATGAGAAGATTGATACCAATCTCTACACTGGAGCCAGCAGCCATTTTCAGTCTGGGCTGTGCTAAGCTAACTAGCTGCTCGTCTGTAGCAGGTTAGCAGTTTCCCCTGTTCCCAGTCTTTATACTACGCTAGGCTAACTAGCTGCTAGCTGTAGCTATGTAGCTACATATTGACTCTAAGTTGTATGAATCTTTTCATTAACTTTTGGCAAAAAACATGAAGGGCAGGTCTAAATTTAAAAAATGTCAAACTAATTCTGTCCCTGTGCTACGCTAAGCTAACTAGCTGCTGGCTATAGCTTCATTTTTAGTGTAAGTGGTATAAACCCTTCTCATTATATTTGCCAACAAAACATTCAGTTGCTTATTAAATGGTCATTTTCAGTGTTTCTTTGAAGTCACGTTAACAGTTTCCAGGATTCATATTAAGCTATGCTAGCAAATGTAGCAACATGACAGTAGCATCACTCCTCTCATTTTAACTCTGAAACTCTATGTCACAATTTTAGATTTTAATAAAGTTACAGAGTCATTATGATGGCTGATCTTTGTTGCTGTAAATATTCTTCTCAGCATGGAAACACCCTTCAGAGCAAACACACCTCCTGCACATTGACTTTACTGCTGGGTGTGTGAGAGATACAATATGATAAGGACCTGTGTGTAATATGTGAAGCTCATGTCAGGAATGTATCTCTGCACACACTCTGGAACAGACAAGATGGAGTCACAGCAAGGCAACACCCCACACCCTGGGAGTCTCCCAGCTGGTGTGACACCAGACCATCTGTGGGCCTGTTTATCCCAGAGAGCTGAGGTGGTCATGTGGAACTGTGTGTGTGTGTGTGTGTGTGTGTGTGTGTGTGTTTGAATATTGTTCTCCACTCACACTGCAAAGCCTGAGCGACTTCAATACCTATTGAAAAGCAACAATTTGAGCCGAGGACTAAAATAGTTCCTCTGGTACAGGCCGACCCAATTAATTAAAGCAGAGCACACAATGCAAAATGGACTTTGTTTTGGATAGTTATGAGTCCCAGGAATAGAAACTGAGTGACTGTGCAAGCTTAGAGTATTTACTGACACTTTAACACACTAATGAAATCAGAATATTGTAAATAAACCAAATAAGGTGCATTAACGGACAGGAAACCATTCATGAAAGCAAAGATCTCTCTTTTTCTCCATAAAGGGATCTTTCCACAGGAATGTTTTAAATGTGACTGTGTTGCAAAAATCACTTTCCCCTCTAATCCTCCCCGAGCTACACCCTCCGAACCCCCAGAGGAATTAATTTGCAATGCCGAGGATTCTCAGCAATTTATTTGCCACACCAATCTAAACTGAGATTTAGATTTCCTCATTACAACAGAATTCAGAAACAGACTTCCAAGCAGTGACTTATGTTCTTTACTTAAGTAAAAGAACCAATAACACTGTGTAAAAATACTCCATTACAGATCAGAGTACTGCATTTAATCAGCGAAATATCCTTAAAGTATCAAAAGTAAAAGTTATTCTGAGAAAACTTCCTCTTTGACTGACATAATACACAGTATATTTTATATTTTGTTAATGGTGCTGCATTAGTGAATTATGTGGGGGTGATTAATGGGGAGAGGAAAGAAGAAAAAGCTGAATTATGGCAAACAAATTACTGTTCATTGAGCGGCCTTTTATCTGATCTTTGCCTTTTCATGAAATAATGGATAATTGTATCTCTTTGGGCGTTTTAAATGAAACCATCTGAGGAGATTAGCAGGGAAATTAATCTTTGTTGGAGCTGCTGACAGTTCATAGATGTTCAAACTCTAGAGCCAAAAAGTGGCTGGGATCAGTTACTTAATTTTCACTGTGTTTTTTGGCTAAATAAGTACAGTACTGTACAGTCGGGTTAGAAGTTTCCAGTTTTTATACTACGCTAAGCTAACTAGCTGCTAGCTGTAGCCTCACATTTAATATAAGTGATATCAACCTTTTCATTAACATTTGGCAAAATGCAAAAAGCGCAGGTCTAAATTTAAAAAATGTCAAACAAATTTTTTATTTGCTGATTCTTCTGTGTTTATTGGCTAAACTTTAAATTCTATCTTCATGCTGCGCTAAACTAACTAGCTGCTGGCTGTAGCTTCATATTTAGT
Source organism: Lates calcarifer (assembly GCF_001640805.2). Classification (NCBI taxonomy): domain Eukaryota; kingdom Metazoa; phylum Chordata; class Actinopteri; family Centropomidae; genus Lates; species Lates calcarifer. The sequence continues at coordinate 14,387,067 of NC_066840.1, read as the reverse complement.
GTAAGTGGTATAAACTTTCTCATTAAATTTTCAAAAATGTCAAATGTCCTCAGCATTGTACATGCAAACCGAACACAACACAGAACATACAGAGTCACAATAGTTATATAACAATGCTATAAAGGGCTCTTCCACTGTGTTTTTTTTCACTGGGTCAGGTACTGCATTATTGTCATTCAGGTGTGTTCAGGGCAGCTAAGCTCGCTCAGCCATAACAACACTTCTGTGTACACAAGTCCTTGACAAAGGAGGGAGGAGGATTCGTTTAAGAATAAAAACACTCATGCTATTTTCTCCTCAGACTTTTTTCAGTCACGTAGAAATGCAAATGTGATTATGTCTCTAAAACCTTTAGAGAATGTTTGGCTTCAGCTCACTAGTGTGATTTACTACAAACTGTAAACATGTATACTGTGACAGCAACACACCACCCTGCCTTTAAATAAACACAGGAGCATAATGAGGCTTTTAAATGAAATGTGATGGGAGCGACCGATCAGAAATAACTCTCCACCTGCCGTGACGTCACACGTCTACGCCCTCGGATTACCGGGACGTTAACCTCCGCCTTCGAAACCCTGAACAGGTCCAAAGTTTACAGTGCGTGAGCTACAGGGTTTACGTTGCCACATACACAGATCGCACAGCCAAGCCTCCATTTTTAACCTCCATGTGACTGTTCAGTCAGTGTTGTGCTTAAACAACCAATAAATAAACTCCGCTCTCCACAGATCATGTTCAACTGTAGTTTATTTTATTAAAAAGACCAGGGTGCAAATATGAAATTAAAAAAAATAAAGACAAGCATATAATTTTTAAGCATTTAATACAAACTTAACAATATAAACTATTTCAGTCCCTCTTGACATGTAAGACACTGACTCAAAATACTTTGTTATACTGTATTTTTTATCAAGTATTGCACAATGTAGGTACAAAATTAATATTCATACGATTACATTTTGTCCATAGTATAGCAAAATCTTTTTAACCTCTTAACAGAAAATACAATTCATCTTTCAGAAAAAGCAAATATTCCTACACTTGAGTTCCACCACTAAAGGAATACTCTGTACACAATCTTTAGAATATTTGATGTATTTTTTTAAAGATGGATTTCTTTAACAATTATCTTTAAAAAAAGAAAAAATAATAAGGAAAAGCTGCTGCAGCCATCACAGATCACTGGAGTAGTAAAAAGATATAAATGCAACACCATGTCATAGAAACAATATATACTCTGATATCTTACAAACTCTGTACTAAATTAAATTATACAATTAGAAAAAGACCAAGTAACCCCACTTAGTAGTGCCAATTCATAAAAATCAGCCTTGTCTTACCACCTGTAAAATACTGTAAGAGGCCAAAACTTGAAGCTTGTGTTTTCTTTTACTTTCCTTTTTCTTCTTTTTTTTTTTCTTTTTACTTTTTTAGGAGTATTTTTTCAACATAGTAAAAAATTTTGTGCTTGGTTGGCAAAAAGGAAAAAGAAAAACAATGATGCATGTTGAATTGAAGTAACCAAGCTTGGATGTGTTTGTACAACAAGCTTTTAGTAAAAACAAACTCAAGGGGGCACAGTAAAAACACCCTTGGGCACATGCGCTTGACTGACTAGACACTCTATCTTCCAAAGTCCGGTTTTCTAAGTGTGCGTTTTTTGTTTTTCCTTCTCTTTGAGCCACCGTCATTCATAAATAACATCTCACGGTGAGTTTAGTTAGCCATGACTGGCTGGAATTGCTGGTTAGAATACTGCATGTTGCTCAGACTGAAGTTGAGGCCATCCATAAGGGACTTGTCGTTGAGGCTTCCATAGGCTGCGAACATGTCAAAGGCATTGTTGTACTGCAGAGGTCCGAGCCCCAGGGAGCCCTCCCCGGGGAACACGGCTCCAGGGCTGGCCTGGCCCTGGAGGCTGGGGAACACAAACTCCTTGGCGTTGGGGGAAAGGGCAGAGGCTTCTGCTGCTGCTGCTGCTGCTGTTGCCCGAGGCCCAGCCCGTACAGTGAGTGCATGGAGGTGGAGATGGCTTTCTGCTTCAGCAGGGTGTTGACATTCAGACCCAGGTTGTTGGTAGGGGAGGTGCGAGCCACCTTGCTGCTACTGCTGCCGCTGCTGTTGCCGCCGCGGCCGCTGCTCTTCATCTTAGTGGAGCCGAATTTGGTGGCGGCGAAGGTGGCAGTGGTGAAGGTTAAGGGCTGGGTGGAGCGCGGCATGAAGGAGGGGCTCACGGCGGCCGACTGCCCGAACGGAGGGGAGGGGGAGCTGGACTCTGAGGAGGCCCCGACAGGGTCGCTGATTGGCATGAAGACCTGGGCCTCGGGATTAAAGCTGTTCTTGATCTCCTTGTCCAGCTCCGACCCGTTCTCATTGTTATCGTCCACGTATAGCACCTTGACCGGTCCCTTCTCCCCGATCTGGTAGGAAACCTCAAACGGGTCGATCCACACGCTAAGGTCCTGAGGGAGATTATTCCGGACGTCTTCAATGTCCAGCCCGCTCTCTTTGGCTGCCTGCTCCACCACAGGGTCCACCTTCTCCCCTACGTGGATGCACCTGAACCCTGAACCTTTGTATGGCTTATCCGGATACCAGTGACCTTCATATTTCTTCTTCAGCTGCCTCTCGAGCTCTTCGCCGAAGATGTTCACACGTCGTCGAGGGAGTTTGTTGTATAAATAGGAAATAATAAAGTTGAGTGCTACTTGAATTTCAAGCTGCATAGCTGCTTCAGTGGCGAGGGTGATTCTTTTTCCGTCACAGAGTTGCTTTTTCCGAGCGTTGCAAAAACCTCCAAGGCAGCAGTGATCAGTGCGATGAAAAAACCGTGATTGGGTACTTGTTGCCAAAGTGAATATCCTTCCTGCAGCAGGGTTAGATTCAGGATCCTGCAACAAAAAGAAGCAGCAGCTTTAAGACTCTGATGCCAAAACACCTTTATGATCATAATGCACTGCTTTCACCACCCCCCTGCCTCCAAGTCAGTGCTGTATCTCAGCTGTAGGATATCAACAGCTATAAATAAACACAGGCCACTGACTCAGAGACGGTGTCAGCAGTGTGTGTGTTCCCCCAGCGGTCTAATGTGACAGATAAAGCAACCACGGTTGACCTCTGCGGAGGGCGGTGGATCTGATGGCAGGTGTCAATAGTCACAAGGATTTTCGATTGGCTCGTTTTTGGCACGGGGACATGTTGAGACAAAACTCCTGCCTCGAAGTGGGAGTGTATTTTTTTCCTCTTCTTTAACCTAACCAGGCTTTTCTAGTGCTTTCCCGTGCTACAGTAGGTAGAGGAGCACGTACAAGCTTTGCTGTTACATAATCACCATTCAAAGTCTAACCACGACCATAAAGACGTTTCTGCAACACATAAATAAGCGGCGACGGCTACTAATCCCACTTGCTTTCCGATACAACCGATCGGCTAGCATTAGCTTTGTCAAGTTAATGAAGGGTGTGAACAGAAATGTAGCTAGCTATCTATCTTGACGCCACATACTGTTAATGATTAGCCCCGATCAGCTGGTTATCAGCGCGAGCTCAGGCATGAAGACACAGCTAACGTTGCCGTTCACGTCGACAGAAAAGCTTAAAAAAATTAGCTTTAATGTGGATTGATGACCGTGTCGATCGATACCCAGCTACGTAGCATTTCAATTAGCTAGGTGGCTACAGCCTCTATACATCGACTGTAACACTAACGTTCAATATAACACGTAAGAACTGAGGAGATAAACATTAATACACCGCTGTTTCTACTGCCCACAAACAATAATACAGCGACGTAACGTTAATATTTACCTACATGGAAATTCACAGCCAGGTCCTTCTTGCACTAAGCCAGAGTCCGCTCCAGCAAACGTTTCACTCGTCCAGCCTCTAAGAGGAAGATACAAAATGATGTTGCTCGATGTCGATATAGTGCTCCAGGCGATTTTTTCTTTTTTTTGCTTCTGTGGGGTTTTAGTTGAATTCCGATTCACAGGACGCCAAGCTAACTCCCCACAGCCTGGGAGTTTTTACAACTCTGCCCTTTAAAACTTGGGCTGGTTTGTTTTTATAGTAGTCCTCCGCCACGGACATGGAGGAGGTGGTGATGCGGCTCGCAGAGGTCAACACCCAGCAACGCGCTCCCATTGGCTGCGCGCGGCTACGTCACCAACTGCCAGCCCGGCTGCCGCTCTGATTGGATGATTCCGAGCTCAATCAACCGCAGGGTTCTATTTACGGTAGTGCTTTGCCTTTCATGTGCTTTGGACTATTTTATTCGAGCAGGTTTTAGCTAAAATATCTTTTTAATTCCTCATTTTTAGAAGATATTTTCTTCCTGCCTTAATAGTGAAAAGTTAAAACATCAAAATGGCTCCAGTTTAAAACACTGACACGCCTGTACACGTCTGTTTTACATGATGCAAATCCCCTTTTAAAGCTCCTCTGTGCTGTGCTCGGTCATGCATGAAACCTATGGCTGAACAAGGAGTCTATTGTGATGGTAATGCTCAACAGTCTGTGTAGTTATCGTTGCCAGTCACTGATATGAAACCACCACATTTGGCTCTGCTCTCGCCACCACAGGGTTAAACAGAGCCGTGGCGGAGGGACACACCTGTCACTGGTTGTGTTCCCTGCTCCTCACCAATGACATTTTGATGTTCCTTGAGCCAGCAGCTGTAGCCTAAACCTAACAGCTGACAAGTGCTGGTTTATGATACAGCACAATTTCCACTGCTTTTAAAACAAAAACTGATGGAATCTCATAATTGGCATCTGTGCAAATATTGACATTTCTCCCCCCTACTGTGCACCTCTGATTAAATCCTCTTCGTTATAAGGTCCGTGGACTGTGAGAATGAATAGTTACACAATGATCAGCTCTCCGGCTGCTGGCTACTTGTTTTCAGCAGCTGTGCAGTGCAGGGCTTAAGCTCTCTCCCCCCTCCTCCTCCCCCTGTGTCAGGGCCTAAGGTGTGTGACGCCACAGCCTGTTCTTACCTAACATGGGCTCCCACACTGTGTGTTTGCACAATAAATACAATGCCACATGAATTATACAGCTGGGAGGGAGGAGGTGGAGGAGAGAGAGAGGAGAAGACAGGCTGTGCTTAGCTGAGACACAAAAGTATTTCCCGACTCAAAAAGAACCCACGCAAACGCTGGATGTCACGTCTGTAAACGTTGCATTTGAGAGCTGATTTATAGGAGAGCTGCTAGACTCTCTGGAGGGAACAGCAGGGGAGTCAATATGATTTCAAAGGCGTATATGATTGGTCTGAATCAATAATAATTCATTTAGATAGTCTGTTGTCTAAGTCATGTTCCTTATTGAATCATGATAGCAGAAATGAGAAAGCGGACATATTCCTCTGCTCTTTCTCTGCTCAGATATATATATATTTTAGAGTACACTATTTATTATAGCAAACATCAGAGTGATACAGTGCATACAGAAAGTTTTCAGACCCTCTTAGGTTTTCCACATTTTGTTACATTTTAGACTCATCTTACAATGGATTCAGTTCATTTTCTTTCTCTACAATCTAAACACAATACTCCACAATGACATCAAAAACAGGCCTTTGGAGTGTTTTGTAAATTCATTAAAAATGAAAGACTGAAATATCCAATCTATCTAAGTATTCAGACCCTTCATTTAGTACTAAGGATGCAAAGGGGCGGAAAAACTTCTGCGGAAACTTTCAATGGGAAGATAGGCTGCAGGATTTTGGAAATATTTCAGCTTGGAAACTTGTAAAATATTGTAAGGTGGATGCTGGATAAATGCATATACATATGTTAGATGAATAGATGAACACTCCTCAATCAGCTGCTAAAGCAAACTATAACCTACAAACAGCATCAGTTGAGCTAGCTAGCACCATGATAGCTAGCCTCTTAAACTGTCACTGTCAGAGGGTAGAAGATAGAGGGAAAGATGGATGCAGAAAACCTTTTCCAGAGTGCTCTGGATATCAGATCAGGTCAAAGGTTTCTATTTCAACAAGACAACGACCCAAAGAATACAGCCAAGAAAACACAGGAATGGCTGACCTGAAAATGGCTGCACACCAACACTCTCCATCCAACTTGGTTGAGCTTGAACGATTCTGCCAAGAAGAACGGGGAAAAACTTCCAAAAGAGAGGTTTGCCAAAACACTCCAAAAGCCTGTTTTTGTGGTGGAGTATTGTGTATAGATTGATGGGAAAGAAAATGAACTGAATCCATTTTAAGATGAGTGTGAAACATAACAAAATGTGGAAAACCTGAAAGGGTCTGAAAACTTTCCAAACGTACTGTGTATCCTCTGTGAGAACATATGCTTTGAAAGGACATGTGGAGTACAAAGAGAAGCACAGAGGGAGGGTTTCATCAGTCTTTTAAAGTCACTCCTGCAGATCTCTAAGAAGAAAAGCTGATGTATTAACCCCCACCATATGCACACATATGATGGGGGTTAATTGTGGTTTATCACAATCACAATACCACAGTTGATGTTCAGCCCAGTGCCATAAACAAAGTGCAATAAGATGCAGTCAGATCGTAGCCGGAGGGGCCGCAGGATGCTGCAGGCACAATGAAGAGTTCTTCCAACCTCCAGATTGAGTCTCAGCAGGGGTGAGAGATGAGTCCCCCCCTCCACTGAGGCGCTTGTGTGATGGATGACCTGAGTACAAACTAAACACACTGTGGGGGCCTTGGAGACGCACCAAGGCCACCAGAGCAGGGCTTTTTTTTTTTTTTCACCCTCACAGCACAGGAAATGTGTGACTACGACCAAATGTTCAGACATGTTTCATGCCTGGACTACGAAGGAGACTCTGGTTTAACTCTGGGTTATCAGGGGAAGTCAGGGTTTAACAAACCCCGGTACAACATTGGTTAAGATGTCTATCAGTTGACTCTGTGTTAAATTAATGTGCACCGTATCTCTCAGATGAACAGCTCAGATTTTAATGCAAACACTTCAGAAGGTTCTTAAACATTCAAGTTTAAAAACTTAACGTTAAGCTATGAACGTGAACCGATTCAAACGTATCCTGGACTAGCCACTGTTAGCAATACCAGTAGATAACAACGCTCATACCCATACAGTGTAGCAACATGTCCACCGATAAAACTGAACAGTCTTACGTGTATGACTGACTTAATGTTAAACTAATAAGACTGAACTGCTATAAATAGTAACATTAGCAGAGTGTTCACTACTATTGATGGGAGTAGCAGCCATCTTGAATTCTTATGTCGGGGTTTCTCTGACTTTCAGAGTTGGAGATCCGACTTCAGGGGGCGTTCCAGTTGAAACTTCCGACTAGGAACTCGTAAATTCCGACTTCTGAGACGCAGTGTAAATTACCACGGCAGCAGACCTCAGGTAAAACCTATCCACCTTTCATAGTATGGGTTAATCTGTAAGTTACTCCTGAAGTTACCCTGACAGGCCTCAGGCTGAATCGCCACTCAACAACAAATAAGTTTTCGCAGTGCTGTAAGAAATGCCTCTGCTCATTCTCCCACCGTGTGTACTCTGTAAGTGAGTATTAGTTTTGGCTGTGGATAGGTGGAACAACAGTCCTACATCGTGCTTAACAATGACCTATTTGTTATTCTCCGTCAGAGTATGGATCTGGTACGAGGCGAAAGTTTCCTCCTGTTGTTGTGAGTCTGTCTGCCTGGGACCTGGAGGTAAACACAGTTAATGAAGTGAGATGTTTTAGCATGACTCATGCAAATTTTTTAGTGAAGTCAGTCCACATAGACATTTTTTCACCCCCACTCTCTCTCTCTTTTCACAAAGCTGTGAAATCCTTTTCTCTCCCTCTCTGGGCTTTTGTAGCTGCACACAAACACTAGTAAAACTCCCAGATGTGGTCAGTGGATTTTAATCTAATAAGTGTAACATCACAAGCTCAATACTGAGAGTAGATAATAAGAATATGTGCTTGTTCACCACCAAGAAAAGAATGAACAAACAGACGTTTTATATGGAAAGAAACTGGGTTTTGGCACTCTGAATTAATACAACTGGCTCTAAAGCCTCACTCATGTGAACATGCCATATAATGAAAGCTGCATTCATTTCTTCTGGTTATTTGACTAACGCTGACAGAGCCTGGATAGATTTATTAGATCCTGTTCCTTCCAGCGGACTTCAAAGCTCAAGTGTTTGGAAACATGACCTTTCAAGCCTCACCATGTGGCCTTTCTTGGTATCTTGAGCTTCACCTGAAGGATAAAGCAGATTTTTTGTTTTTTTACTAACCCCTTTTCAATTTTAGGGTTTCTTAGCTGGCTCCTTCTTTTCCTTAGAAGATGAACAAGTATAATTCAAAATACAGGCCAAAATAAATAAGCTGCTGTAACAAACCACAGGCTCTTAGCTTTCCTGCAGTTCTTCATTAAACCCTGTGCCCCTCAGAAGACAGATTCACTTATCTTCATTTCTTTTTATCTCAATATTTTGTGACCTCCAACCAAGTGTAGCAGCATAAATCTTTATGTAAGCTGCAGACAAGTAAAGCATGTTGGTCCTTTTGTCCCTTTTAAAACTACTATAATCAATATGTTTATATTAACAATGAATCACATGACAAACTCACTGAGAATGTAGTGTTTTTCAGCTCATTGTTTTGAATTTATTAAAATGGGTAATTGTGTGTTTTAATGATTATGAATTCAGATTAGTGTATATTTACATGGACTAATGTGTAATTACATTTTCAAAAGTTCAATAATTCTCACTTTAAAGGTAGCTAGCATTGGTAAATCTACAAAATATTTAAAATGAAATATATATTTCCAAGTGTTAAAGATGGAGGTAAGCGAAAATATGTGTTAGGATTGAATAGGTGTGACTTCTGGTTATTCATTTTACCGAACAAAGAGTTAGCAGCATGCTACAGCGTCTTTTTTTTTTTTTTGGTTTGATTTGTTTGAGTCAAATCAGATTTGTTTCTCTGCCGCTAACGTTACGTTAGGGTGGAATTCTGTCGGAGTTCACAGTTCACTAAGTTTCTACTGGGAGCTGAATTATCCTCAAAGGTCTCCTCCTCTCCAAAAACAAAAACAAAAACAAAACAAACAGACCTGATCATTAGAATGAGTAAAAACACTGAATTAAGCAGTTTCACGTTAAAAAACAGTGTTCAGTGGACACAGGACGTCAGTAAGAGGCTGCAAGCTGAGCTGCTGCTAACATTACGTTAGCTTGTTTTTAGCTTAGAATTCCTTCAGTGTCAATTGTTCTCCTTTACTGCTTACTCCTTTTCATCCTCTTCAAAACAAACAGAACAAGTAGTTAAAATCAGTAAAAACACTAAATGAAACTGTTTTATGTTTAAAATCAATGTTTTTCTGTGACGTTATTGGGCAACACAGGACATAGAGAGCGGCTGTTTGCTCAACTTGTTTCTCTGATTACTTCAGACCAGACGTCTGACAAAAATCCTTCATCTGGTCTAAGGTTATAGTTATAATGTTATAAAAAGTGACAGAACTAACCCTAACAGTGAGAAAGTAGTTGGCTGAAAATGTTTTAATGTCCAGCTGACGGGCGGCACTTAGGGAAAACCCTGCCGATTTGGTGAAAGACAGAAAGTCGTGTCCATATTCAAGGTATCATGGGGTTAGAGATATTGTAGATAGACCTGATATTTTTTCATTTACATTATTTTATTTTCTGTTATTTCCTGATTTTGCTTAGATTAAGTAAACTCCAAACACACCATTTATTTTATAAAAAATGAGTCTTAAAACCCTCTGTCAGCCTTTAAAGGATTTTTTAAGATTAAGTTACATTACAACGCTCTTCAGCACAGATATGCTCTGTAACTTAATCTGTAAAGCAGTTCTCTGTGCACATATATCATTTACCAGCTGACTAAATGTGATCCTGTGTGGAACAGAAGTTTTACTGCTCTGTTATTGAAATACAGTCTTAGCCGTGGAAGAGGAACAGGAGGAGGAGGTGCTCAATTAGTATTCATAGCAGCTCTGTAGTGATAGCAATCTGAGATTACGCTGCTCACTGGAATTTATAGCTTTATGCACACATGCACAAGCACCTGCTTTATTCTTCCTGTAAATTCAAAGTAATGATGGCGTTTAAACACTCGACTGTAGTGATGAAAGCAGCAGAAAGTGATTTACCAGCAGGAGGAAAATCATAAAAAAGTTTAGAAAATGAGTCCTCACTTTGGTACATGACAGCACTGAGGTCTTGAGTCTGGTGGGTGCGGGGGGATTCGGGTATTACGTGCCGCTTCCTCGAGTTGTTTACAAATTGCTGTGGCAGGGGAGAGGGAAGCCAGAGAGCTCCTTTTCACACCAGTGCCAGGAATGTCATTAATATAAGCAGAGGTAATATTTGCCACCACACCACACCCCCCCCCCCAACACTCTCTCATACCTGCATACATGGACAAACACAGGCATTTCTCTGCAGAGGGGATTAAGTGGTGTTTACGTGGGATATAATGAGCGTATTCATGCCAGCGGTTTCATATTTGAGCCGGGTTACAGTGTTTTGACCCCTGGAAAGATTCATATCAAGCCATCTGGAGGAGAAGGAAGGTTACACAATAGGAGATCAGCTGTGCTCCTCCTATTTAAATACCACTCTGCTCCACGATTCGGTTTCATGTCGGAGGATTATGTTTAGCATGCCGGGTGCTGTGTCATGAATCAGCCAGAAGAACAGAAGAGTTAAGCTTAGTAAAACAGCCATGGCACGAAGATGAGATCACTCCATGTTTTTGTGTGTGTGTGTTTTTTGTTGCTGTCCTGCCTCTCTACATGGCAAAGCTGTGCCCTTGCAGCAAGATCGACTTTTTGAGAAATTCAATTACGCTGTGAAATGAACAGCCAGTGCTTGTGGACAGAATGGGTTTTAGAGTGAAAGCCATCCATTGCAGTGGGAATATGTCACATTTCCATGAATACTGAATGGAGTGTGCTACAGTAGGCAGGCTGTCCCTGTCACTGTGATTTGTATTTTTACTCTGCCCTCACTCCCCCCTTCCTCCCATCCTCTATAAGAGACTGTCCTCCTGTAAATGACTACATACGTCGTGCAGCAGCTGATCACAACCTGTAACGTCTTCCTGTTAAGCGACATCTAATGGTCGTAGTAATTATGACATCCATTAAGTACATGCTAAATGTCCACGCTAGACCTGGGTTTGGTTCCTAGGCTAGGCTATTTCAGCCAAAACTGCAATCTTCTCCTAAACCTAACCAAGTACTTTTTATGCCTACGACTGGCATGCCAGACGTCAATACGTCCTGCTGCTGGTAGGGGGCGGTACCCTTTTCTTTAAGTGTAGGAACAAACAACCGCTATGGTTGTATGAGTTGGAGGACTTGTCGGAGAGAAACTTCCTCCCTCCCTCCTCAAACAGATTACTGTCTGTAACGGCTGATGTCACATCATGCAAACAACATGCATCATCCTCAGCACAGGATAATAACAGGAAACATTAGCATACACGAGCTGGAAGACGTCCTCGAATCAAAGCTTTTTCATATGAACTTCCATCAAAGAGCATGCACAGCCAGAATTTGCATAGATCCTCTACTTATTGAGAAGCCTTCAATCCTGTTTGCCAGAAATGATGTCAATGTAGTCATGGCAACTATTCTTACACATTACCCCATGCTCCTCCACAGTTAGAGTAGCACTCAAGTGTTATTTTACTGACAAATGTCAGATCTCATTTCTTAAATGGCAATGAGGCTTTCTTTTTTCTTTTCGCTTTTTTGTTGAAAATATAGACGAAGGAGAAGAGGAAGAGGTTAATCCCTCGCTTCGTTCTGCCTTCATAAACAGCTGACCAGGATGAGAGGGTATAATGAGCCAGAAGTCATGGTCATTCATGTGTGGAGAGGGTAATGATGAGTGCTGCTCGCTAATTCGCTCCATTGTAAACATCCTAATGGGAGCTCACGAGGCGCTCGCTGCCGTATACGTTAAATATTCAGTGAATCACTCAGGAGCAGTGACATATGATTTTGACGGAGATAAAGGTGTGCAGTGTTAGAGTGCATTGTCTGTAACCTCCCCTCCAACCAGCAGCAGCCTCTGGGTTCAGAGAGCTGACACAGTGCTGTTGGGATAACTAGAGAAGGTGGAGCCATATTTCGCTGATGGATGTCCTTTGATAGAAACGGAGAAAGGCGATAGGCTGGGATGAAAAAGAGCGTGAGAACACAAAAAAGAGCCACGGTGCAAAAAAAAAAAAAAAAAAAGTGTTTCGTGAGGGGAGTGCTGCTGTACTGTATGCAACTGCATCAGCAGCTCAATGCTGGGGAGTAATCTCCGGGGAGAGGGAGAGGGAGAGTAATTGTGACATTGCTCTTTGGCTGGGAATTGCTACTCAGTGCAATTCAGCCCCGGCAATCAGAAAGCGCTGGGGTGAATAGTCGATGTGGTCAATTTCAGTCAATTCAGTCGGTTTAGATGATAAATGAAAATGGCAACACCTAACTACAATACACCTGACAGATAAAGGAGAGGATTTCCCCTCTGAGAACACTTGCACTTGATGTTTAGCCTGGATAAATCTAAGTCTTCTGTTAAATGGACTTCAACTATATTAGATGAAAAGAGTTTGGAGTGATTACACCGATAAACCACAACATTAAAACCACTGATACATTAATCATCTCGTTACGGTCCTATGTTCTGCTGGGAAACCTTGGGTCCTTCATTCATCTGGACGTTACTCTGACACCTAAACAAAGAGTCCAAGGTGTTGACCTGGCCTCCAAACTCCAGCTTCTGTGGAACAAGCCAGAACCATAGACGCTCAAAAACCGCAACCCACCAGGACCAGACCAACGGCAGGGGCCTCCTCCAAATCCACCACACCACAAATACTGCTCAAGAATATCTCGAGGGAACATGACAAAGAGTCTGAGGTGTTGACCGGGCCTTCAGACTCTTCAGATCCCAATCTGATCCAGCTTCTGTTGGATGATCCAGAACAAGTCTGATCCATGGAGGCCCCAAAGAATCCACTGCCAATGTCCCGGTGCCAGACCTCACAGGACACCTCAAGAAGTCCCATGAATCTCTGATGGGTCAGAGATGTTTTAGCGGTACAAGGGAGACCTAAACAAATTTAGGCAGGTCCTACAGATGCTGGATCAGTTGCAGGATCTGGACCCAGAAGAACATTGTAAAGTAGCACTGGTTTCAGTTCCACTGTTGAGGGTTTGGTTCAGTTATATTACTTAAGGATATTTTCCCCTTCATGGTTTCTAGCCATAGTTTTTATTCGTTCAGGTTTTGACAGAGTTTTCACTGTAACTAGTTTCTACTGCACAAACAGTTCCTGAAAACAGCTCCTGGAAACAGCATGTCCTGTCATTTGTCACAGCATTGACAGATGACATTCACCTCAGCTGTACCGGAGAGGTGTCAGAGATGGATATCTCAGAACCTGAATACATCAAATTTAAACTATCTGCACGACTAGATACCACCACAGGTTGACGGAAAAGTTCAACACTTGATAAATACACTTATTTACTTCCTAACATTCCTAATGAACAGTGGATAAGATGATCGATACCGCTGTCATGTGTGTACAGGAGCAAAGAGGCAATTAGCCTACCTAGCTACTTGTTGACAAAATGAAACATTAAAACGTCAGTTTGTGATTTTAGGGGGGCAGCTATGGCTGTATCTATGTTAGTGTTTATTCCCCAGGCTTCCAGTCATTATGCTAATATGCTAACACAACTTTAGCTCTATAACTCTTCCTAGGTAATTTTTGGAGAGAAAACAAGTCAGTGTTTTTCCCAGAAAGAGAAAACATGTTCTTTCAAGTTTGGGTGAAGTGAGTGACCCTTAAAAGATAATTAGTTAGATAACTGCTAGCTTACTTATAGCAGGTAAAACAAACCGCAAATTAGGGGTGTTTCTACAATGTATCGCGGATGTGGACGATTCTGCATTGACGCAGTAACACAACGTGTCGATTAAACTCTCCTGATTTGTTGAAGTTCTAAGGTTCAAAATGACCTCCTATTAGCGTGAGATGTAGCTGCGTTAGCCGTTTTCACCCTGAGAAGCTAACGCTTGCCACTGTAAAGGAAACAGACATAAAGCCTTTTTCTAAATAATAAAAAGGCAGTTCATATTTGTCTGACCGCTTTTATTCATTGATGAAAAAGTACACTTATTTACACATATGCAATGATATAAAAAAACCGGGTAAGCAACACTAAGTGGTAATTAAAGTTAATTATTACCATTATAAATGCTACATTATGTGTGATTACAGCTCTGCCTTGTTGACCACCACAGTTTGTGAGAATGATAAGCCTCTCAGCAATCTGAAATTTGACCTTAGTGGACCAGCTCCCCTCCTCCCATCTCTCCCAGTCCAAAACTAACGTCATGTGTCCCTTTGTTACGCCACCTCCTATCAGCACAATAGAAAAGGGCCATACAAGGCCACTCCAGCTCACCACAATACAGCCAAGCTGTGTCAGTCCCACAAAAGCTGCTGGTTGTTGGGAAATCGAGACTTAGCTTTGCACCGTGAGGTAGGGAAAAGTCCAACATCCTGGTCATTGATGTAACACGATTTGTAGTGAACACTGAGCTAAATTCACGAGTCCTTTCATTCCTGCATAAAGAGCTAAATGCTGTGTTGATCAGGTAGAATTAAGATTTGACAATAGAAAACCCAGCAAGGTAAGCGTTAACTGCATGCATACGAGTGTTGAGTGTGTACCTCGGCTTACAGAGGTGTAGATAAATAAACTTCTGTATGTAGAGCTCAGTGCAGGCTAACCTCCCTCTGAGCTGGGTCCTAGAGGGCATTTACTTAGCTCAGTGTTTACTGTTGCCGCCGTGACCCACTGATGTGTGGGGGCGGATAGAGGCCTGGAAAGAGGCCGACAAATTGGGAAGAATGTCGCGGGGAAGTGGTGAGTGATTCCATGTCTGTGTGAAAATCCATTAATCACAAATTTGCCCTGATCGAAATGAGAGGTCAAAAACAGAACCCTCCTCCAGTCTTTCCTATTTCTTCACTCTGTTGTGCAAGCTTTTTCTTTAGCTCTAACATTTAGCTCTGTAATATTTGCTTCTTCCCTGTGACAGTTTGCTCTTCTTATCTGTACTTTTTTCCATATAAAATGTGCCATATTCCCCCTCCTTTCTCCCTGCACTCAGTCACAGTGTGAGTGGCTGTAGTCTGGAGTGACGCCAGTACAAACAGCTTGGGCAAACCTGCTTTCAGAACAGGGTTCATGAGAGCATTTCTATCCTGCTAGCTCTCACAAATGTGTGTGTTTGTGTGTGTGTGTCATGCACTCACATGACTAATCCCAGGACACGGTGCCATGAGTCTACGAGGTCAACACGTACATCCTCAGTTTGATTTGAATCAGGGCAGCTTCAAGTCACCAAACAAAAACAAAAACACATTTTCTATCTCCCCCTTTTTGATTTTGTGTTTTGATGTTTTGTTGTGTGTTCCACCATCATCACACTGCACTCACATGCCGTATTAATCAGCTGTATTATTGATAATTGCTCTGAGGCATGCTCATTAGTTGTCGAGACAGCATTGTGGAGTAAAGACAGCAGTATCAGCAGCTCAGGGTAAACACTTTATCTATCTGAAGAACATGTTTCCCGAATCAATGGGATAAACAATGAAGGAAAATAAGATAATTTAAAATATCTCATGCCCTCAACTGGTTATAATTTATAATTGATGAGGCAAATAGAGAGCGTCTACAACCAGGAAGTAAGTTAGCATGCTAGCATTACCAGTTCCCTCGTCCCAAAGTCAGTGTGTTTCTGGTTAAATGTCTGAAATAAGGTCTGTGGTTTTAACACAAGCTCAAGACATTTTCAGGTTTTATTCTCCGACATAAAATGGGTCAGTAAATCCCCCACTCCTGATGTTTGAAGCTTTTACGTGTCTTAAAAAAGGCGGTTGCTAACGAGTGTCTAAATGAGACTACAGAGGTTGTCGGGGACGTTAACATGAAAACCCATCTACTCACCAGTCCACCTTTACAGCCTCGTTGTGTTTCTACTCACGCTCTTTCAAACTCTCACTAACTTTCTAAGAAGAAAGGCTTTTGTAGAAGAGCTCAGAGCTAAATGAAATGACCAGTTGGAAGCTTAGTGGTGGAGACGGTCATGTGACCGTGGTGTAGTTGGTTTATAGCCTAACATTATCTTCTTACTTCTGGAGGATTGGATTTAGGCTTCAAACATCAGAACAGTGGTGTTCATCTGTGAAGATGATCTGATCAACTAAACCTGGAAGGATCAGAAACTTTAGTTGGTCACAGCAATAATCCAAAACCCAATTAAAAAATCCAAAAATCCAAAAACATGTCATCCCTGCACCAATCTATTGGTCCTAGGGAGGGTCCAGGCCTTGACCCACCACACTGGGGTCATTTCAAGCTGGATGGTGGACAAAGGTGGATTTGAAGTTGTACTTTTACACAGCTGGCTGTTTGTGTTGGTGGGAAGCTGATGAGGGATCATGCTCTTGTTTTTCTTCCTCCACTGGCTTTTCTGTTTAATACTAGCAAATATAACTAGACTACAAAATATTTGGACTGTCTCAATAAGGGGGAGTTTTACGGTGTAGTTACAAAGCTCAGTTGTTGGCGCTCTCATCTTTCCCTGGTGATAATTTCTCCTCTCAATCAACCTGATACCTGTGTTGTAGAAATAATGAGAGAAATACACAAATGTGGCTCGGGAGAGTACTAATCACACGGAGCAATCTGCAGCTTCAAACCTGCATCTGTGCTCCTGAACAAAACAGATTGCTGTTTTAATGCAAAATGGAAGATGCACGGATGTCACTCAAGCTGCTAAAAAATAATAATAATAAAAAAAAAACCCCACCTCTAACAACGGTGAGTCATCGCGTCAAACTCCCTGACTCCGAGAGAGGAAGAGGAAGTGAGACTGACTGTCACATCATCATCCACACGAGGTTTTTGATTATTTGTAATAATACACTCACAGCTTTTGATTTCTGGGAGCAGCACATGACAATAAGTTTTCCTGAGATGCCAAACCAACAGTGAAAAACACAAACCAACAAGCTCCCCAAGAGCGAGAAACCAAAACAATAGAGATGTTAGTTTGCTGTATTTTCAACATTTATTTAAGGGCGTGGGGGGAAACGGACCTGACGAACACAACGCCCTCTCAGCAGGACAGTGGGCAGCTTATGGAAGCTCCGCTTTCAGCAGCAGCTGTTATCGAATGCTAATTCACAAACCCATCTTGTGTTTGTGTATCCATGTATTCATTACTGGCACTGGATCATAATTGTACGCAGCCACTGGTGCTACGAATGAATGATTTCGGGAGGAGCCGTCGTTCCTCAGTCAGGTGTTATTGTTCGGCTGCTTGCTGATATGAAGCTTATGAAATTATCCGTTTTCACCTCAGCAGTAATAATAAAATATGGACGGGTCGCACAGAGAGGAATCAATAATGCGTTTCTGGTGGGAATCGGAGTCTGGGAGGGGAGAGGTTTGTATTTCACCCAGGCCAGACCGGGGTGAAACTCCAGCCCAGGCCTCAGTCTCAGTGGGAATGAGGCTGAATACTCCCTATTCATAGATGATGCCCTCTCTCTGTTTCTCTGTCTCCCTGTAACACATTAACTGTCTGTTGCCTCAGGCAGACCTGAGAAGTCGGGAGGAAAACTTCAGAGAGCAGAAGTAGTTTGGATTCTGTTGCCTAAGCTCTAAAAGCTCGCGGACCATCGCACTTAAAAGTGAAGTCTGAGGGCTTTTCTTTATTTTACAATGTGGCACAGACACGAGAGTCTGAGAAGGAAGAGGGAGATGAAATAAACGAGATAACAAGCAAAAAAAGACCAATCATTACACATATATCCTTATATAAACGTGTTTTATTATTCAATTCAAAAGTTTTCAGTGCCTCCAGTCAGTCTTGAAACAAGGCAGATTGATTTTAACTCACTTTAAAGGAAGAACTTCCTGTTTTGATGATGGACATAAATAAAGAGATATATAAATTTTACAGTTTATATTTTTTGGTGTTTTGATGAGGACTGCTCTAATGCTTCACAGGCTGCCTGATGCATTAGTAATTATTCAGCCTGGCATAGTGATACGCTGTGAAATGATCACTGCTGTCTGACTCTGGTGGCAGCCGATAAAATGGACTGTTACTTTAACTCATAGCCTGAAACTAGCTGCAGAGTGCTAACTAGCTAACCCTATACACTTTAAATAGATATTGTTGACTCTTTTCCACTTTTGCTATGTGTTAGCACGTCACAGGTAAACAATTTCATCACAAATAATAAGCAGTACCATGGGAAATTAATGTAAATTCAGTGTACTGTTATACTGTAACTGGTACTTTTCGTTTAATTTTGGTAACAGTTCGTTATTTATGTTCTGTAAGTCCAATATTCATTCTTATTTTAGCTGTTTTGGTATGTTTTTTGTTTTCTGAAATGTTGTGTGAAATGTGTTATGTGAAATGTTTTTTGTTGTGTCTTCTAAAATGTTTTATATTTTCCAAAATGTTTTGTTTTCTGAAAAGTTGTGTTTTCTTAAAAATGTTTTTTTTGTTTTGTGAAATGTTTTTTTTAATTTTCTGTACTGTGGTGTTTTCTGAAACGTCATTTTGTTTTCTAAAATGTTGTGTTTTCTAAAATGTAGTGCTTTGTGAAATGTTGTCGTGTTTTGTGAAATGTCCAGTTTTCTGAATTGTTGTTGTGCTTTGACCTTCAGGGCCACCGTAGAAATCTTCCTACTACAGGTGGAAATTACTGTCAATGAGAGAGTTAGAAGTGAACTAAAACACTACGGTGTGGGCTGTGAAACCAAAACAAAGAGCTGAAAGACAAGAAAGAAAGAAAAATTACTCAGTGAGGCTGATTATTCTGTCACTCTGAATGACCTCTTTCATAAACACAGTCATTGTTCTCATTTGTTAATACAAAGATATTTATTAGAGCAGCTTTTAGAAAGCAGTTTATTTTAGTCTCCAGACTTCAAAAATCTTCATAAAAAAGAAAATGTGTGTGTGTGTGTGTGTGTGTGTGTGTGTGTGCAGGCCTGTCTGTATGAGACAGTGGTTACCTACTGAGTCCCTGTTTAGTTTCCACTCTGTGCTCAGTTTCACTCTATTTCAGAGTTGGCTAATTAATCATGCATTATTAAGAGACAGAACCAGGGAGTGTAATAGCCTTCACTGCAGTACAGAACCAGGTCTTAATGACTGCTCTGTGTGTGTGTGTGTGTGTGTGTGAAGGTCAGACAGACAGTAACTTTGAGTGTCTTTGATTTTCTAGGCTGTGTTCATGTGTTTAAAGGCGACTTCCCCCAAACTCCACTTAGATTTTGGCGACATTTGAACCATCAGCCAGCATCCATCACATCTGACATATCTACTTTGTTCTATTCTACTCTATTCTATTTTATCCGTCATCTGATATCATCACATCACACATCCCTGTCCTCAGCCACTTAACACTAGCACATATCGTTGTATGTATTTTCTTTCTACATATTTCCTATTTTTTCGTCATCCTTCACTGCCAGCTTTGCACATCTGTTCTCAGATGAAAATATTGCACATAACTATATTTATTCATCGTTGAAATGGTTACTGTGAGTTGTAAATTTGCAACTTAAATTATTTTCCTGTACATATTTTGAAGATCTTTCTTCATTTTGCTGTTGTTACCTGTTACTTGAATTTCCCTCACGGGATCAATAAAGTACATTTATCGTATCTTATATCTCCCTGCGATGTGTTCACAGTCCTCTGCTCACACACATTTACTTATGATTGACTGAGGCCGCTGAGGTGATCGAACCCTGAGGTTGCACTGATTGAAGACAGAGTCGTCTACTCCCTATTGGGACCATTAGCTTAGCCACAGTTAGCTGGTTAGCCTGGTCACCTGCACTTTCAGTTTCTTTATGCCTCCATCATCCCTCTCTCTCTCCCTCTCTCTATTTGCAGACAGACTGACAGACTGCCAATGTCCTGTCACCCCCCCACCACCAGTACATAACGTGGGCCGGCGCACACGTGCAGACAGAGCTACACCGCTGCTTCCCTCCCCTCCCCTCTCCTCCCCTCTCCTCCCTCTCTCCGCACACACATGGGTTCTTGCCAGGATGAAGACCTTGCTTCAAGGGTTTAATCAGAGGCAAAGGGACTCTCGTCTGCAGGCAGCCGCTCCGAGAAATAACACATAAACCTGGCGGCGGCGGCGGCAGCGAGGCGCACCGGCCCACTTTGCAATCAGACAACATTTCGAATACTAATCAAACATGTGGCAGAAAATTTACATTTAACCGAAGTGATGCGGAGGAGCCATCTGCCCATTGATTAGCAGGACACCACAAAGATCACTCTCCGCCTGGGTGGCAGACATGACATGCATATTACAAATAATATTGAATCTGCTGTCATCTTAGTTTTGAGTCAAATTAGTGCGACTACTGTATGTTCATGAAGCACACGGCTGACATTTTATTCTGATTGGTTGGCAGGGTTTCAAATCTTCTTCTCGTGTGAAGAGTATAACCTTTTAACAGGACTTAAACAACGTGGCTAAAGGAAAAAATACAGGGTTTTCCTTAAGTGCAGGCTGTATGCCAGACGGTCGGACATTAAAACATTTTCCTGTCACTTTTTAAAATGTTATAACATCATCTTAAACCAGACGAAGGATTTTTGTCATTGGCCGTCTCGCTAACCAGAGTACTGTTATTCTAACTGTTAGAGTTGATGGCCATAATATGCAAATAAACTTTAAGTTGTCATAAACTGGAACTAAACTTTAACACTCACTTTCTCTCACAAATGATCCTCACTACTAGTGTGAATTTCCTACTTCTTCGTTACCAAGCTGTGTTAAATGTCCTCTCCAGTCTCACATGTGATGCATCATAGGTTTAAAAATCTGCTGACCATTGAACCTTCTGTGGCACATGATATCCCGAGCTTTATTTCAACCTCCAGCTCTCTCCTGCCCTGGCTGGTTTTTTTTTTCCACTCATGCACATGTATTTGGCTCCAAATCTGAGGTCAGGATAGTATTTAGAGAAATGTTGTGAAAGCTTCACCTGACCTGACGGCACGCCGAGGGCACGCAGCCCCGCTCGGCTCGGCTCTGGATAATCTGCGGTCAGGAGCCAAAAGGGAGCAAAGTCAAGCCCCAACAGAGAGAGAGTGAGGCAGCTCGGCTCACCTATAGGTCAGGCTCTGGTTACAGGAGAGGTGAGCTCACTCAACAGTATTTCTGCCTCGCTGCTCTTCATCACAGGAAGTGGTCAAACAGATCACTGACAGAGGGAACGACCTGGAAAACGTGACTAGATAATAAACACCCTCTGGAGTGTTTGGCACGGTGATAGCCCGAGTGTGTAACGCAATACGTGGTTGCTTATTTCGCTGTGACTAATTGTACCCTCCACTCACAAGTTGAGGAAATCCATCATTTGAGGGGAGGAACCAACAGATTGCTCAATATCAGTTCATGATGGACGCATGTTTTTCTGTCTTTTAATAGCGCAGAATCGAGGTGGGGAATCCTGCCAGCGGTCTCTTGGGTTACAACACAAGACACCACCGAGTGACCGCTGACATGCAAACATCAGGCGGCACCGACCTCAACCAGCCGCTTGAGCTTCTTACAAGGCTGTAAAAGATATTTTACAAGGACTTGAGCAATAAAGCTGTTCAAGTCGGAGGCCTGACTGGTAATCGTTGCCGCACAGCTGTGGGCAACGCTTCAGACATTAATGAGAATATGATTGATCACATGGGGGGTAATTGAAATTGATTAATCATTTGAGAGTTGGAACTTAATCTCGCCAGTCTCCAGGAGTTATAGAGGTTATGAGCAGACGGCAGCAGTGGAGATTCTGCATTATCATGCGAGCTGTAGGCAGCCCGACAGGCCAACAGAGCAGACCGGGCTCGATACTCGCAGAGACTGACCTGAGAGGCCTGGTCCTGACAGCTGATTTCCATTTCCCAGAGGATTAAAGAAGTAGCAAGTGCTGAGGTATTTGTCTAAAGCTGTGAATTGTACCTACAGGGAACATTTGATTTGATGGATAACGTGCTCAGTACAGAAGTTAAAAGTTGCGTAATTTGTTGTTGCACACTAAAACTTGGAAGACAGTCGCAGGCAGATGTGTGTACGAAACACCCACCACATCTGGCTCATCTGGCTCTGGCCACACACTCTGACAGGAAGTGGATTAGCGCGCCGGTTGGCCCGACGAGGACAAACCCACAGAGAGTATCTATAATCTGCACATCCACAGATCTAATGGAGATTGTGGCAACGGTCTCCAGTCGAGCTAAGAGATCAGAACGAGGCGGCCAGCTGTTGTAGAGACACAGGTCCGCTACAGAGACCTGGGTTAGCATCACAGCGGTTAGCTTCCAGGTTCGTGACATAGAGTGACAGCACACTACGACCATATGTCACCTGTGTGCAAACTGTAATAGCAGACGGCGATCAATCAGCGTCCCCTTGGATTGTTTGAGGATCCATTTGCATTTTAGAGTTGCTGTGTTCTCTCACTCCCAGTCTCCTGGCACATGATCGCACCGCAGCTAAAATAAACCATCTGAAAGCTCTGAGGCTTAAAGCCCTTCTGTCGCTCACATATTAGGTGGGCAGAGGAAGCTCGACTTTTTAAGATAATTCCTCTCCAATTTGGCTGCGGCCAAAAACCTCTTACCTAAATGAAAAACATTTTTGAAGGGAGAATGAGATAGTGAGAAAATAAGCAGAGGCAGGGAAAAGTTATGCAATCTTATGCTGTGATTAGCAGAGCTGATCATTCACCTACTGCCCCTGAAGGGCACGTCTATCAGGAATACTGTGCTATGTCTTTTAGTAACGTCTTTAGTAACCATGATGACACAAATCACGAAAAACCCATTGAAAATTAATGGTAAGTCCCTGTGAAAATGATCAAACCCACCCTTCTTTTAAGCCACATGATATTGTCATATTTCCAGGTAGAAAAATGGTTGAAACTTTAAACAGGTCACAAGACATAACACTTTCATGGGTTAAATCAGCATTTTCATAGCTGTTACAGTTTTTACGAAATCGCTGTGTACGTTTTATCATGTTTTTTTTTATTTCAGAGTTTAGAATGGGTGTGTATTGCACGGAATGTTCTGGGCTGGAATGCATGACATCATCACTCTCTAACTGCCACCTCTGAAAATTTTGCCAAAAAATCTCAGTTTAACCAACTTTAATTCCCACAATATCTAACCTACACAGACATTGTATAT
Organism: Lates calcarifer; assembly: GCF_001640805.2. NCBI lineage: Eukaryota > Metazoa > Chordata > Actinopteri > Centropomidae > Lates > Lates calcarifer. Next base: position 14,363,740 of record NC_066840.1, on the reverse strand, counting down.
ATAAAAATGTAGAAAAATTTGTTGTCTCTCACCCAGTGTGACTCCCAGTGCAACATGACTCTCAGTTTTTGAATAAATCGCCTCCAAGCACAGAGAGCACTGACCAACAGTCCCATAGACTGCCATGTTAAACTGAGCTCTGAAGCTCTTGTTAAAAACAAAGATGGTGGGTGTATCAAAACTCGTACGGAGCGTAAACCATAAACAGTACATACACATATAATACATCAGAGTCTTTACTGAAGCTTTGTGGAGCTCATAGTGAGGAAATTTTGTTGATAGGACTTGTACTTTTCAAGCTATGAGGGCATTTTTGATGGTCAAGTTTTGGCTTTGGGGCCCACCACCTTTGGGGGCCCCAGTCAGTCTGGGCAGAAGTGGACTAAGCTGACTCTGATTGGCTAATTAGACTGATTAACTCTTTTTTTAATCTCATTTTTACTGCTGACAGCTGATTATCCTGGATACGAACCAAACACCAGGAACATTCAGAACTTCTCCAGGAATTTTCTAGTTACAACTTCGGTTTTACTTTTGTAGTTTTCTAGAAATGTATTTTTGATGAGTCATTTGACGTTGGGTGGCATAGATAAATTTGGAAAATATGATTCAGAGCGACTTGCTAACCCACACTTGTGCTTGGATCTCAGTCGGCAATAAACTTGTTTAAATTTTTAAATAGCAAGGTTGAAGTCTAATGTATTTGTTTCTCCCTGTACCCCACAAATAAATATTAATTTTTACTTAGAAATAAGTCACATTACAAAGGCAGAATACCTAAATCTACACATTAACTCAGTGGGGATTGTGGCCAAAACAAGGTTCACCTGCAAGCTTTTTCTGCTCTGATATTTCATGCTCAAGTTATGCCAAGTTATAATATATTTGAACTCTTGTTTTTCTTCCACGCATGTATTTTTGCATATCATCTGTCGCTCTCACTTCCTCTAGTAAGTCACTGTGACACTTCTTTTTGTCGTTTCCTTTCAGCATCTTCCTCAAAAAAGGATTCCCTCCCCACACTGCTCATGTTCCAGTTTTAATGTTGTCTCTTCTGTTGCCTTTTAGCCCCAAAATTCAGCTTCACTTATAAAATTCACTTGATGGAAATAACCAACAAAAATGCTTCTACCACAAATTTCAGAAAATAAAAAAAGATAAGAAATAAATAAATAAAATCTATCTTTTTTATTTTGCAAGAAGAGTAAGATATATCCAAGGACAGCACAGAGGTTTTGTTCTCCCATCGCACTTAGTCACATGGAAAATCGAGCAGAGCAGAGCAGCAGGGGTCCCAAGGACAGGAAATGACTTTGAAAAACATGCATTTTCAAATAATCCTGTGCCCCAGTCATGCTAATTTCAACAAGTTTAATTTTAATGAAATATACCGCTGTCCTTATTATAAAGCTCCTGCAATCACTCAGCATGAGCAGTCAGGCATGTGGCTCATTAGCCATTCAGGTTTTAAAGTTAGCTGAGATTGTTCTTTTCGGCTATTTCACATTTAAGTCTCACAGAAACAAGTTTTTATGTTTATTATTTGTGTTACTGTAACATCAGTTCTCATGAGTTAGTTCAGTATTTTGTGTCCTCTATGGAGCTTATTGAACATAAATACCTTTAATGCCTATAACTTGTTTCAGGCATCCCAAGGCCTTAACACTACATCAGACTAAAGTATATGTTTATGCTGTTACTCATGTGCATAACAGTGATTGTGTGTAGAGAGCTGCAGGACTGATCCTAAAACCAGGAAGTAAGTTAGAATTTTAATTTCCTCAGTGTGTTTTTGGTTTAAATGTCTGAAATAAGGTCTGTGGTTTTAACACAGCTTAACACAAGGGTTCTGAACACACCCTGGAGCACTGAAGCTCCTGCTGCTCTGCTAACACAGTATGAGAAAGAAATGCTACGCTAGCAGCTCTGCGAGGCTCTACCTACGCACATCAAGGCTTTTAGCTAAAAGCTACAGATAGCATGCTAACATGCGCTCAGTGACAATGCTGACATCTTACCATCTTTGCATTTTAGCATGCTAGCACTTTGTAACTGGCGCTTAGATAAACAGTGAAGGAACCAAAGTGATCTGTCAAATAGTTGTTGAGACATTTACAGTCGGGATCTTCAAAGTCAGTGGGAATCATCCTCTGGGGACCATGACTGTTGAACATTTTATAGGCATACATCCAGTAGTTTAGATATTTCAGTCTGGTTCAAAGTGTGTCACATGAAAATGTAGCTCATTAGCACATAGCAAATAGCTAATGAGGAGCATTACCATTTAAGATTCTCTTCAAATCTACAGTTAATTCATTTGATTTCAAAGAGAAAGTTTCTCCCAGTTGTGATTCGAGAGGAGTGTGAGTTTGGAGCTGCTGTGGACACCAAAGTTTGGTCTGACTGCTGGGTGTTTGCCTGAATACATCAGAGATGTTGAAGCACAGCCTCTGCTGACTGGGTTTTCATCAATAATTTTTGAGTTTTCAAGCTCAGGTTTCATCCACTGGTACTGAAAATGTACCGAGACAGGGAGAGGCAGGCAGAGCGAGGAGGAAGGCAACAGCAGGAGGCGAGCTGCAGAGACAGAAGGTGAGTTAAGGTCTCAAATATTCTCAACTTCAGGTTTCTGTTACTTTATTTTTGCCATATGTGGGATTTCCTTCTGCACATATGAACTTATCAGCTGTCCAGCCAAAGTGGCTAAGTGTGCTAATTTTAAGCTGCCTGAATTAAAAGATGTTGGAGGAATATTATATAACATAGAAAGAGATAGCAGCAGGTTTATTTCAGGTGCAGCTATCAGAAGCACCCTCTGTGGTGTTACCTACAGTGATAGTAATTAAATTAGGTTAACCTCTCGCCCCGTACCACCTCCAAACACCAGGAATAAATATCTGCTGGCTCATGGTTTGAGAAGGAAAAACATCACAGGGCTCCCTGGAGGCTGAAGTGAAGCTCTGTCTTATCCCAGAGGTTCACAAACAGTCTGATTCAGGCTGACAGCCGTCTGTGGAAGAGGTCTGACGTTAAAGAAAAAAAGAGTGCAGCAACAAGGTGAATCACAAATGTGACAAGACCCTGTAAGGATAAGTAAATGACGAAATGGTAATACCCCGTCTCGTGAAGACCACGCCGTAATTGGACGAGCTTTTGACGAAATCTTCTTCCTGATAGATATGTGCAGACTTCAAAGAGATGTCGCCTAATTTACACTGTATGTCAGCAACAGATGCAAAACAAAGGCTGCTTATTTTATGCTTTGGAAATGCCTGTGACAGCTCTCTTTCCACCTGTCAAAAGTAATGAAACCAGGTTCGCTAACAGGTTTTTTTACCATATATGTAAATAGTTTCGATCTACAAAGGGAACACTGACCCACAGATAAAGTCTTAATGAGGAGTGTTGTGTGTTTTCAGAGTCATTACAGCTTTTCACAACACTGGTTCGTCTGAAAAAAGAAAAATAATTTAAATTTCAATGACAAATCAAAGATCAAAAATTCAGTCATTAATTCTTCACTTCTCACCAAGAGAAAACCTGATTCATCTGAGTTTTGGGGAAAGTAAAAGTGCCGAGTTAATATAACAACTGACCAGCTCAGTGCTGGTGACATGTCTGCCAGCTGCAGGCTTTTACTAACGAGACAGGCAGCAGGGCTGACCGGCAGCAGCTGACGCTAACTAAAGCTGAGTGCCTATAAAAATGACCTGCTCAGAAAGCAACAGGTGATACTGATGACATCCAGAATAAAATCACCAACAACAGCCTGCAAATACAAGACACCATGCTTCCTAATGGCAAGACTTAATGAAGTTACATCCTCGACAAAATACAACAAATATTATTTACAGTTGAAATGAAAAACTGTCCAAATGCACTTTATTTTCTAAAACGCTAATTTAACCCTCATGCATCATTGTGGACATTTTTGTCCTTAATGACTTAACAGGGTAGTAAATTAAACTGGTGCCTGAGGGTTAAAACCTGCCATAATGGGTGGCTTTCACACTTCATTTTTGTCATGATGTCCAATAAAAAGTGTTTGAGAGGTCAGATGCCTCTCCGGTCAACCAACTACTGGCCCTTTAAAGCAGCTGTGTACGCACCAATAAGGTGCTTCGCCAAGGCGAATCAAGCTGAACTGAAAGCTATCTTCACCCAGACAGACAGACATATCTAGCACAGACAATAGCTAACAACTGAACCACAAAGACATGAGCTCATAGCAAGAAACACCTGTGTTACTGTGTTCACCACCTTAATTCTGAGTGTTAGCATGTATAGCAAGTATAGCTGAGGCTGAGACTAATCACTAGTTTTACAGGTAGTCGATCATGAACCACCTGATGGTCCTGATAGAAGAAGAAGTTGTCAAATGTCAAGACATTTCAGAACACAGATAAATTTGCCTTCTGAAATTTCACTCAACTTTTAAAATCAGTCGTTAAAGGCACATTTATCTTTTAAATAGAAAGTCTTAACACTGACCCAGTGACCCCTCACTTCGCTGACACAGTATCTTTGAAGATCTGTAAAAGTGGGTCACGCTCACTTTTAGTGTCACAGATGGTTCCCCTGACCTCTGACCTCGTTCCAGACACTCTGATCTTTACCAGGCTATAAATCACACAAGGTTAGAAACCCAAAACGCTGACCGCTCAGTGAGTTCTCTCTGAATCAGTTGCAAGAAAATGTGCGAACCTGGACGGAGCAGCGCTCTTCTTGTTTGCTCGACTGGAACAAGTTATGGAAAAGTGATGATGGCTCTTAAAGCGCGGTAACTCTCTCCCCAACCAATTCACAGAGCATGGACTCCCACACAAACAAACATAAGTATCCAGCTCAGTCACAAATCCCCCACTCACACACATCCTGTTTGTGTAAACACTCTACGCCTCGTCACTGCAGCTTTTCATCCATAAAAGTCCACATTAGCACATGAATGGGCATCAAAACAGGTGAATTAGAGCCCCGTCGTGCTTTCAACATGTCCTCTTCCTTCCATCTCCTTTATCCATGAACTCGGGCCTCCCCCCTTCTCTCTTTCTTTGTGATATGAAGGGATGAAAGCAGCCAGGATGAAGGGGGGGAAAACGCAAAAGCTATTCCTGTCAGAGTAGAAGAGGGCGTCACAGGTGTTTGTGCAAGGACGAGACTCGACTACGCTTCGCTCCGATTCCTCAACAACGCTGAGAGCGTTTATTCCCTCAGCCCCGCTGGGTTCAGTGGAGAAAAAAAAACCCAAGGGAAAGCTACAGAGTGAATAAAAAAAGGCGAGGGAGCATGGGAAATGAGAACATAAATCATCAGAATGAGAAACATGAGTCAGTAAGCAGAATTATGCTCTGAATCTTACTATCAGCAACTTAGCACGGTCGCTGGTTGTGGAGGTGCTTCTGTACCACAGTAACAGACCAGGTTAAGTCCGGTCTGTGGGAGGACACAAAGCCAGCGCCTGCCACGTCTCCATAGCTTCAGGTTTCATAAGAAACCATTCACACCCTGGATGTTACCTGTTTGACCTGCCGCCCTCTGCCAGGTGCATTTCATATTTAGGGATATTCAGGCAAGAAAAATGAAAATTCCTGCCCATGGACACAGCACAAAAGACATAACTCATAAATAAAACAAGATACAAGCTTCAAATCACTTCTGGCAAAACCCAGAGAAGTGTCTGCAACTTTCTGTGTTGAGTTGGTTTGGATCTCATGGTTTACAGTGCTGTGCAGATGGGAGTAAAACTGATGATACTGTTAAAAATGACAACTTTATAAGGCAAAACACAAAGGTATGCAAAAACGTAAACGTCTCTGTGGGTTTCAGAGGATTAAACCATGAGAACGACCTTCTTAAACTGCTGAGACTTTGATTAATTAACATTTGTTGGATCATAATTTTGGTTCTTTATTTTTCTTTAAATGCCGGTTTAAAACACGTATGGTATTTGATCTATATGGACGGAATTCTTGACGATTAACGGCCGTATTCACTGTACAAAAGTGTAGCGTAAACTCTGCAAAATAGCCCGTTTACGACAATATTTTTTTGTCATTTGGATGCCGGTTTGCGATCTTTCACGCCACCATATGGGTGCAGGATGAAACAGAACCAGGACGCTCTGAACAGAAGGACCAGCCGAGACAAATCGTGGAGCTGGTTCCTGAACGAGGATGGACGATATATATCGTTATCGCGATATGAGATTTTTGTCGTATCACACAGCCCTCGCCAAAATGTTAAAAATAAGATCCAAGTTATAATAAACTAGAGTCACTCTGTAAAGAAAATAAAGACAGAAGGGGAGAAGGATCAGTAAAAACGGACGGCGGCATGAGGCAGCATGTGTGTGTTTGTGTGTGTGTTGAGGGGTAATTCAGTCAACCATATCTCACCCTTAGCAACTGTCCCCACCAGAGACGAGTCCTCCCCCTGTCAGCCAGTGTAATCCTCAGCCGGTGGGGAGAGTAGGATACCAGGCTCGGCCCCGGCGTCATAACTTTGTGACCTGGAACTTTTTGATTGACCTCGGGGGGATTTGGGATTAAAGTGTGTTTGTGTGTGTGTGTGCTGGGAGGCTGTGTGGGGTGTGTGTTGTGTTGTGTGGGTGTTAAGGTAATCCTGCTGGAATCTGTGGTTAAAGCCCGGGTGGATACATGTTGATGGCCGAGCGGAGACGGACAGATGACTGCGGCCGTGTGGAAATATTAAGTCAGAAGTTATGTAAGAGATACATGGACGTACACAACATCCCGCTATAACCGTCTCTCACTCCCTCCCTCCCTCTCTCACACTCCTACATGTGCAGAGAGTATGCAGGACCTGAAGCGAAGAAGAGAGGTTAATATATTATGACCGATCGCCATTCCAACCTACACATAAGCCTCAAATAGACTCAGGACTTTGAGCGTGTGAATGTTCCAGGAAACAGACGAACGGACGCTGTAAGCCTCGGAAAGCTGTTATCATATGGCTGCCTCCTGCAGAAACACTGAACATACTCTCAGCTCGTTACATGTAAATGGTTTGGCCTGTACACCTCTTAAATCTCTGATATTATTCACCGATGTCCTGGCAGGTAAATGGCACAGAGGGAGAACAGATGGTTGGACTGGTTTCCTACTGGTCAGCACACTGCAAAAAGGTGTTTTCAAGCCACATTAGTTTATCAGGTAAAAGAGACGGACTACAGGTTTGTTCCAAGCATTTTTAAAGAGAAAACTTGTTTGAGTAATCAATTTTATATCAACAATGACTGAAATTACTGTGTATTAAGTGATAGAGACGAGGCTACAGAGATTTATCACCCAGATTTTATAACAACTCTCAGCTCATTGTTTTGTTTTTTACAACTGAAATTTTTATGTTTTGTTTTGGGATACTGGCCAAAAACACTGCAGTATTTATTTGCTAGCATTAGCTGCCATTAGCTAACAAATATAGAACGCAAAAATGCGAGATACTTGCCTGTTGCTGTTATTTGCATCGCAAAAGCTCAGAAAAATTTACCTCCTTTCAAAAGAATTTTGTTTTTTCATGGCATAGGGTTCACACTCAAAAAAAACAACAGCTAGAAAAAATAAAGTGACGTACGATTTAATTGCGTGAAAAAAAAACCCTCAGTGTGAAAAGGCTGCAGCAGCACAACCACTGAGTGTGTTGAACTGAACAAGGGTGTGTTTTATTGTTTAGGAATTTAACTTGTCATTTGTAACAGGATCTTACACAGTTTCACTTTGTAACACAGTTTGCTGACAAAAAAAAATGTTTTCAGGCTTCGTCTTAAATTTGCGAACTCAAGTGTTTGTCTAATGTAGAGGCCAGACTGAAGGTTTGTAGTGGCCTGTTTTCATGATCCACCCTGTGTTTTTTTTTATGATCTTAGAAATTATATCTGGATTACACAGAATTTCTCGTCCATGGAAGGTGTTTTTTGCGCTGTATGCTCAGAAACACGACAAAAATGTTGAATTGGTTTGCCGCCTGTACGTGTTTAAATCATGGGATCAGCAGCAAAAGCAGAAAACTTGAGTTGTTTTTATTTTCCAGTACTTCCTGGACAGCTTAGCTTTGGATTTGACCACTGAGCTACTAACTGTGAGCTAGTAACCATCAGCAGCCACTAGTATGGTGGGGGGTTACATGCCACTTAGCATAGCAGCCCAGTGACGCTCTGAGCCTCTTACACAAGTCCATTAGTGAGCTTGTGCGCACACACACACACACACACACACACACACACACAGATTAGGTGTCGTCACACTGAACAGCTCCCGTCATGGCTGCTGGAATGTGGACAGGGTTTCCTCATATGCGGCGGCTCAGATTTAGGAAAGGAAATGAGAAGGGAAGTCAGGTGGGGCTGTGGCTGAAAGGTCAAGAGGCCCTCGCTAAAAGACAGCACATGCACATTAAGAAGCGTCCTATCTGATCTTCCCTTCAGCTGACCCCCCCGTAGGATCGAATCAAACACAGTCACGCTTTCAAATCTTATCTGTACTCCTGCAATCAAGAGCTTCAATGATCTCAGCGTGTTAATAAACTTAGTTGAGAATAGCCTCTGTCCGAGCTGACAGCAGATTGATTGCAGCTTTTGTCCTGCAGCTCTTTACAATGCCTGGTATCTGCTTGTGTATTCAGCAGCAGTCCCTCTCTCTCCCACTCTGTCTTTGACCAAGGTGAAACATAACTTGATGGGATTATCTGTCTCTCTGTGTTGGACTGTGAGAGGTCTGTTTGCTCAGTTGACCGTCATAGATTCAGCCCTGTACTGTAGCAGCAGATGGACGTTTAGCCTCAAACTCTGTGTCAGATGATAAAGGGAAAAAAAAAAAACTCTACGCCGCACTCTTTCCACACCGCCATCTCTGTGATTTACTGCATTCACCTTTGGGCGCTACAGTCATTCTGTCATCGGCTGAGAACCTGCTCAAGAAATACCTCACGTTGTCCTCCTCTCTCAGAAAAATTACTCTGCTCTACTCACTCTACTTTCCTCTCAAATTCTCACTTAAACCTCCATTATTTTCCTCGTCTGTTCTTTGCATGATTATTCTCAAGCCACAACCTTTACAATTAAATCTTTTTCAACGTTGCCCTAAATGAGAAAATTGGCTTTTCTCAGTTGTGTAGTTTTGGAAAATTGGCGTTAAATCAATCAAAGTCATGACCGATGAAAATACTGTTTCCACCTTCGCCACAGAGCTGTGTCCAGTGTTGTTTGAACAGACCTGAGTCCAAAAAACTATTCACTTTAAAATTTTGAAAAATGAAGAAAAACAAAGTTTGATACCAGCTAACCTAGCTAACGTTAGCACCTGCTAGTAAAAGCAGGTACCCCCTGATGTAAGGCTATGGGTTTTATAGGGTGTTGCTTGTTATTTATTGCTTTACTAGCCAGCAAATGCTAATGTTAGCAAGGTTAGCTGGCTAATGTTAGTATAAGCTATGGGTTTTACAGGATGTTTCTTGCTTTGAGCCCACATCTTCATGTTTCAGTTGTCAGTCCTTTCTGTGCTGCCCAGCTGAGGTGAATAAAGCTGACCTTAGCTAGCTATCTTCGCTCAGCTAAGGTGAAAACACACAACCTTAGCTAGCTATTTTTGCTATTTTTGGGGAGAACAGAAAAAGACTGTAAAACCCAGAGCATATATCAGGGGTACTGGCTTAAACCGGTGCTAACATTATCTAGATTAGCTGGCTAACATTTGAACCTGATGGCATCAAACTTAGTTTTTCTTTTCTTCTTCGTGGTTTGTAGCTTTTAATGCAGTTTTTACTGCGTTTGAATGGTCAGATGTTGACAGTGCAGTGTCTCCTAATATAACATGCAACTCACCAAGTGAAAGTTTACTGTAAGAGAGCTGAAAGTTTTGATAAAAATAACATGAACTGTGGTTGACATTGAAGGAGAATGTGCAGTCTGTTTTGCCCTGTTTTCTCTGACCTGCTATATAAACAGAATGGTTGTTGGAGGCGAGGCGGGTCCCTGATGCCACAGTGGTGGAGGAGGAGGGGGGGGGTCGGGATGCTGCAGCAGTCTGCCGACTCCTGGAGGACTTGCACGAGTCCATCTCATCTCTTAATTACTGTCATCCCTGAGACCCAGCCGGCTAATAACTGCCCTACTACTGCAGCGGGGCTGGAGACTCTGCTGAGCGCGAGCAGATGGAGGAGGAGAGCGAACCTCTCTGCTTCACAGCCAGCCACAACAGACAGGGCTCAACTAGGCCTTTCTTGACCATCTGGACTAATATGCAAAGACACACACACACACACACACACACACACACACACTTTATTTTTGTAATAACACAGGCCGTGCTACTCCCTGTTTCCAGTCACAGCTGATTTGTAGGAACATTTGTCATCATCATCACCTCTGAACACCTCCATTAGAGACAGGCTTGTCACAGAGCCAGTAGCATGGATACCTGATAGAGAAAGTACAGTACATATGCTGCTGTCTGCTCAACAAAAACAAGGACCAGTATCAGCATTAGGCCTATTACTGTCCTGTGCCATACATGGCTGGCCAGATAAAGTAGCGTCCACCCTGTAAATAGCTCTGCATTACTGTAAATACACACAGCATTATCCCAGTCGGTCCACGTAACTGCTTTGGCTCTTCCCTTTCTGGGAACATATGGGCTGATGAGGATCAATGGCAGATATGGGCCAGCATTAGCATCGATACTAACGCGGCTAATCGCCCTAACTTTCTAAGATGTTCCTCTCACTGCTGTGGACAAACACACACACAAGCTGACCTCAATCCTCCTTCTCTGAGCCTGTGGATCCAAGGGCACGGGTTTTATTTCAAGGCACTCTTGATCAAAGTCTGGCCGGCACGTCGTAGCCAGCACAGTGTGGGTTTACCGTCAGCTACTGCCCTTCCTTTTTTTTCTCCTCCTAACATCTTTGGCAAGATTGAGACAAAAGAAACACATTTATGTGCGGAGAGTCTGCAGGTGAGAGAGAAATCACTGTGCAGAGCTGCAGGATTCCTGCAACCCTCCTCTGAAGGTTTTTATCTCTGTCAAAACAAACACTGTCCAGAATATTTACAAGCTGAGGAACTTCATCTGAACTCTAAGAGGGAAAAGTTGTAGAAAATATGCAACAGTAAAAACTCTGCTGATAAAAACGCAAAGCGAGCAGGTAAAATTGATTAGTGATAAGTTTTTGCTATTACTACACCGCTAGCGTTAGCATTAACCGCTGTTTATGCATCAGTTTAGAAGTAACGTTGCGAGTTCAGCATCAAATCTAATTCCTTTCTTGGCCAAGAGTGAACAACAACGTTTTGCATTTAATGCTATCAATTCTTTTCTTCTACTGAAGTTAGCATCCTGACCAGTTAGCTTTGGCCTGACCGCCCAGTCTTGACACTTTCCGATCGTGACTCAGTGTAGCGTCCTGGCTGCCCTGTAGCAGTAGTGCTGCTAAGATGGCACCGTGCGAATAATAAATGCTAATTTTAACAAATGTTTCAAGAAAAGACTAAGATAAAGGAATCTTTGCTTAGTGGTAACACAACTTAAACTCAAATTTAAGTTATGGTACTTTTATGTACCTCATTCATGTTAGCAAAGCAAAGAGTCACATCACTACAAAACTGTGGCAACCACCAAAAAAGCACCTTTAAGTTTTTAAAAAAAAAAAAACACAGTTGGTTTCTTTGCCAGTGCAGGCTCATCCCTTCTTGTTGCACCTAACTTTGATCAAACTGTCAAAATAATTCATACGACCCTGGCAATCCAAGAGACGATTCACACAGAAACGAGTTCAGGTTTTATTTTCCTTCCCAGTGTCAATCACCAGTCGCCTTCTGAGGAATCTACTGTTTTGCCGTTTCAGCTGATGTCGAGTTGGGTCATCTGTTAATCAGCTGCGATTTCTCCAACTCGCCGTGTTCACCTGTCCGCCCTCGAACTGGAACAAATCCTGAGTGGCTGTGATGGGATTTGCAGGTCAGGTTGACTGCATTATAATATCTTTTTTTTTTTTTCCAGAAGTCTAGTCTCCGTGGAAACTGCTACCACTCATTTACATGCATATGGTAATGCTATTGGACTCAACAAACACGTTGAGCAGAATTACAGGTGCTCTTACTTGGATTTAGTGGGTTTGATTTTCCAATCAAAAGACAATCGTGCAGCTCTAAAACGTCCTGATTAAAGTATGAAAACACGCCGCCAGCTGCTGAGCAGTGACTGTAAGAGTGGCCAGTGTCTGTCTGTCATATTGAACTGAACAGCTGCTGCCGACCGGACAGAACAGAGGCATCGCTGATGACAGAAACTCGATTGCAGCCTCACCTCAACCCACCTCGCACATACACAAACAACGGGCCATAAAAACAACAGCAGCAGCTCAGAGTTAATGCAGATTAGTTCCATTAACCTTTGTGGGCTCGCGCTCGCTCGTCGTCTCTGCCTCACTTTCTGTATCCCTGGGTCCACACTGTCCTTCACAGTCTTTCCATCTCTCTCATGAATGTTTGATGGTGCTGCCAGCTGCTCTCTAAGTCTGAGGGCGGCACATGTTCTTGCTCACAAACACAGGCCCTGCATTGTTTTTGCCCTCAGTGGACTTTGAAAAACAGCAGCAGCACGCATGTGTTTGTATGATGGTTTAAAAAAAAAATAAAGGCACTTTTATGGTAAGGGGTTTGTTAAGGCGGAATAGCATGAGGCAGGCGATGACAGTGCTATTTTAGATGTATAGGAGAGTCATTGTTTTGTGTCCAAATGCAGCAACACAACAACAGTGCCTCAGCCATTTCAAAAATCTTTCACAAATGAAGTGTGGGCAACTTTCCCTCCCACACAAATCACCCTGACTGTGTTTTTGTGTACAGACATTTCATTTTCTGCAGCCTTCCTCCTCTATTGTTTGAGTTTTTTTTCAGTGTGTAGCATCCTTGATCATAAATTCCTGAGCGGCTGTTTGCCAATACAGATCGAGTGAGGAGGCTGGGGGGGGTTGGTGGTGGCGGTGGGGAGCTGTTGACACACAAAAAACATTTCTAATGTGCGTCAGGAAGCTCGGCTACATAAAAAGACCAAAACATTTCTCTCACGTCTTTTTTTTTTTCTTCCAGCCCTGCACAGACACGCTCAGCGAGAGCTTCCACCTATCCTGACACCCTGAGGATTCTCTGAAAGAGCCATATGTCTCCTCTGCGTCGTCACAGCAACAATCTCAGGACCATCATGCACTTCTCTCTTATCATGCAAATGAGGCAGAGATCCAGAGCGCTGGCCTGGGTGCACACTTATGGTTTGTAATTTGGCAACAACTGAGCCAAGTTTGAAACTGAAGTACCCAATTTATAATTTGAAAGAGTGAATTCATTTGAGAAAGGATTACCTACCTACCTACACTGTCCATTAACCTTTAAGGTTATATTTAAATAGAGAGCATTATGGCTGTCACTACAGGTGCTGAATATAATTGTCCCTACAATGCATCAATGCAGTATGATGCAACATAATCGATTACAGCCTCCAGACTCAGCTGGACAATAAAGTTCTAAAGTTAAAAATTTAGCGACGCATGAGACATAGCCACGTTAGCGGTTTTCACCCTGAGAAGCTAATGCCTGCCACTGTAGAGGAAACAGCAGACCTACTGCATGCCCTATTGACCTGTCAGTAAACCAAGCTAATGACAATACAGTGTCATTATGTTATGAAAATAGAGAACAATAGCGAGGAGAGTTCTTCATGAGCAGATGATCACGATTCACGATTCAAGATTCAACATGTTTTTTTTTTTTGTCAATTATCGCTATGGGCAGGACACACCGAAAAATCAAAAAATGTTTATTTCTTAGTAAAAGAAGAACATAAACATATATAAAATAAGATAAAAATGAAAATAGAAATGTATAAAATACAAAACCTGCTCCATAATGCAAGTCATATGTAAACAAAAGAGAAGTGAGCTAAGGATGGAACCCTGTGGAATTCCTGTTTGATGAGCTTTTCACACTCACACACGGGTGTTTCTTTTGTCCAATTAATTTGCACATCAGTTAATTTTCCCAAATTGTTGTTTTTGTTGTTACTTTCACACAGAGTGTGAGTATTCAAAGGTAAAAAAAATGAGGTAATTCAGGCCTCAAACGTCCTAAAAGAGCATTTCACACTTTCGTATTCTAAGAAAGAAAGACAATTTCTCATCTCACTGTTCAACGTTAGAAAGGTAGGTTTTTGTTATTTGTTCCCACAGCTGCAGTTTTAGTTGTAAAATGTCTAAACGCTTAAGAATTTCCGTGAGGAAAAAAGGACTCTTTACTTTTATTTACAAAAAGAACATTGGACATTGATATTGGCTCCCTGATCAGATTCAGGAGAGGAAACTGTTATCCTCATTTATGAAAGCAAGACAGCAGTAGCTGCCAATTTGTGCAGCTGAAAGGTAAACTAATACGACTGCTTCTACAAATAACGTAGCTTTTGAAAACAGTAACACCTGTTGTATTACTTTTATGTTTTTGTACAGTTGATGAAGGTGGTGCGAGTGCAGGTTTTAAGGTATACAGGGGGAAACTGATGCTGCTATGGATTCAAACTCCACTCAACTCTCTCCTTTCTCCTCACCCGTGCATGTCCTCCTCCTCCTCCTCAACCAACACTGTCCAGGCACCATGCAGACAGAACTGGGTCATGGTGAACCTGAGGCCAGTGTCTCCCGTTACTTCACCTCCAGAGTCAGGACCTCGAGGCCTTGAACGGGGATTCAGGCTTCAAACTTTGGCTCAGACTGTGATCTTTCACCGTCAGAGGAGACGCTCCTAACCAGCAGCCCTCCCCTCTGAGCCGTTAACATAAAACGATGCGTTCGGGACCTCGCTCGTGGTTCAGCAGCACTTTTTTCCCTCTAAGCAAGTGATCGCACAGCGGCTCAAACTGCTGGTTTGAGTTCAGTGTGTTTATGTGGGTCATAGTTGTGCAAAGCATTTGCTGTGGGCTGTAGATGCTCTATTAGTGATGGAGCCAAAACTTACAACAGTTTACCGCCTCAGAGCTAGTGTTGGAGGTTATTTGTATCACTGCTCTCTCCTCTAACAGACTAAAGCATGGCTGCTCCATTTTTCACTCATTGACTGGGGCAGAGTTTGTGGGCCAGAAACCAAGGCGACCAGAAAAAAGGCGACAAACTGAGGGAGACAGGTCTCTGTGGGTTCATCATCACGACAAGCTGGTTATATTATTACTGCTTCAAATACAACTCAGAACGTTCCTTTCCTAACTGAATACCTTCAATAACAGATATCTTTGTCAGTATCGAGACTATTTTACAGCGCTGACATTAGCAAATGACTGTGGAGAATTGTGAACCTGTATGTTCTCAGGTTGGTGTAAATGAGTAGATGAAGCTGAATGTCAATTCATTTGCAAATCATTCAGCTACTATTCCGCGTGGATTATACTATAAGGCATAGAATATAATAAGTGGCAACCAACTTAATTTAAGTTGCTGCTGATAAAAAGGAATAAAACTCCATCCTCCTTCTGGAGCTCATATCGACTACTTACAGCACCATTGCATGCTGGGATAGCTTCCGGCAAGGTTTGCCATAAGTGCTAGCTGTTGCCTGGACATTAAAACATTTTCAACAAACTCTCTCACTGTTTCAAGTCCCGTCACCGTCATTTGTTATAACATAATAACTATAATCTTAAACCAGATGAAGGATTTTTGTCATCAGACGTCTGGGTCTTCAGTAATCAGAGAAACAAGCTGCTCTCAACGTCCTGTGTCGCCCAATAACGCCACAGAGAAACATTGATTTTAAATGTAAAACAGTTTCATTCAGTGTTTTTACTGATTTTAATTTCTTGATAACTCAGCTCCTGGTAAAAACTCCTGAACGATGAACACTGAAGGAATCTGAACTTACAAATGAAACACAATGAGCTATACGAGCTGTTAAACAACGAAATGAAGCAGACTCTTAAGTAGCAGTAAGTAAGTAGAGGAAGGAGTTGCTGTAGTAGTGCTACTGTAATAAACTACATCTTCCTAAAACTGTGTGGGAAAAACTTTACAGGCAGCAGTAAGAGGCTTCCAGTCAGGAAAATAAGGTGATTGGCCTTAAAACTCTCTTAACATTGCCCAATCAGTTATGTGAGGCATCACTGTGACTCAGCAGGCAAACATACAGCTGAACAGTCTGAAATTACACTCTATTCTCTGAACTCCACATGGCTAATAATCCAGAATCAACAAGACCCCCTCTCTGTGTGTTATTTACAGTATTTTAAGAACTCTGCTGTTAAATCATAGGTCGCTCACATCCATTAGCCTCACAGTCAGCTCGTCTCGTTACAGATTCAGATATGTGCTCACGCTTCCCTCCCTGTAGCCATACTGAAAAACATCATATTTTAAACAAAGTTCTGCACTGTAAGAATCTTAAAGTGTTAAACCCATTTCCTTGTCTTACAGCACAGATTCACAGAAGATAGAGACTGTACAGTTGGCATTTAGAAGGCCAGACATCGGGCATTGCAAAAGGTTACCTCATACAACCTTCCAAATATCTTTCTCAGATGTCACAGAAGATTTATCCAAAAGGTTGTTTATTTTCTACACAAAATGCATAACTTTTGACCTTGAGACTGCACAGCAACACAGCTTTCATTTCCAAAGTAACACAACTTGCTCTGAAGCTTGGAGATGAGATGGGTTTGATTTAAAACAAATAAGTCAGATTTCTGACTTGGAAAGTCGGAGCAACCCCACTAACCCAACATAAGAACTCAAGATGGCTGCTCCTCATTAAGTCAGTCACACACATAGTACTATTCAGTTTTTATCTGTACACATGTTGCTATGCTGTTTGTATGAGCAAAATACCATGCAAAGCATTGCTATTAACTGGTGTTGCTAACAATGACTAGCAATGACAACAGCCAGAACATTCTGAAGTGTTTACATCAAAATTTAACGTTAAAAACTGAGGTTTGTTTTGAAGTTGTCTATACTCCGAAAGAGCAACTATAAAGCTTTCCTGCGAGCGTCCATGTTTTTGCCACTTCTCAACTGGAACGCTCGTTAACTCGGAGATGATGTCACTCCCCGTTCCAACGTCCAGTTTCCGATGTAAATATTCTCTAACTGCTGCTGTTGCTAACAGCTTGTAGCTAGCTACCTTAATGAACTAGCAAGTTGAAAACTGTCACTGGCCGTCGATTTTAAATGAGAACCCTGTTAAAGAATTCTAAAATATTTGAAAGCTATGTGATAAAAGGCCGAGGCTAAAGCTACATATCCCAAGCAAAAACCCTCCCAAGTTGATTTGTAAATAAACAGACAACAAATGCAGGAAGGAAAAAAAACTCTACATTCTACTATGACGCTGGACACTCTTAGCGTTAACTATAACTTGATTCTTACTGAATTAAACTACTTTCAAGTTGCGGATAAAGCAAGAGCTCGGGACTATTTCCTCTCAGTCCACTTTACTGACCACTTCAACCATAGGACAACAGAGCACTCTACACAAAGGCGATACATCACCTCAGTACTTCATCATATCACTGTGCCAGCCTTAAACAAGAGAGATGGGCAATATTAAATAGTTCCTGATCCAAATTTAGGGTACCAATTCTCTAAATAAAAGAAGACAAAATGAATGTTTACAAAACAAAATCTCCTATTTTCAAATAGTATTTACATTTTTGTATATTTTGTGTAATGTATAAAGGCTTTTAAGGTGAGAACTGACTGAGGTCTTTGACCTTGCAGGAGTTGCTGCAATATAAACTCTCCTAAATCCAACAAATAACAGAGCTGCTAACGTTAGCCTAACGTCCAGGACACACACACACACACACACACACACACACACACACACACACACACACACACACACACACACACACAGTATTTGGCTGGGGGGAGGTCTCCAGGCTCTGCAGGGCTGAGGTAAAGAGAGAACTTGTTTTCTTCTTCCTCTATCTCAACTTCCAACACAGCAGTGCTCCCTGCAGGCCACAGCCACACCTCAGTGTGAAGGCAAAGACCATAAACACCTCACAACCACCCTCAGAGGGGCCTTGAAGGCACCGAGCACCAAACAAAGCAGAAAGTGCGGCACAGATTTTTTATTTCTTTCACCGTGAAACCGTAACTGCTTCAAAGCCAGGCGCTGTGAAGGACGTCTGTTGTGGGTCGCTGCCTCCGACCGGTCCGCTGTGTGCCGTGGGACAGGTCAGAGACCGTCCAGGGTTCAAATGAGAGGATACATTAGTCTACAGTCAGCCTCAGGTCTGGTACATCTATCGCCGTACCTCGAACTGCACACGTGTGAGGGCGTACAGCGCTTCATGTGATGTGACGTGATGCTACTGTCTCTGGCAGAGTTATATAGAAAAACAGAGGGATGATTGCGCCTGTCAGCATGTCTGCTGAAGGCGCTGAAACCACACCCACTCTAACGCTGGTGTTCCTCATCAGTGTGGCTCCTCACTAAATTAATCCACCTCCTCTTAATAACTTTTAAATTTTAAATAAGGCGGCGACCGAGCTGCAAACTCTGATGTCCAGGGACGACGACATAGCTAGCTAACAGCGGGAGGCGCACTGATGCTAACGCTAACGGTTACAGTGTCAGGGGCGGGGTTATTCTGAGTGCTGGCTCCAGTGCGTCATCAAGCCGCCATTTTACATCCGCCCATAAAATCCTGAGAATGAAACTAATGAAAACTGTGAATCGGTTAACTCCATAATATACTAACACAGAGTTTACAGACTTAACGTGTTTTCCAGGAATTATTTTCTGACATAACTAATGTGTTTAGAGACAAATCAAATCATAGTGACTTGGGCAAATGTAACATTTGTGTTTCTTCATCATTAGAGCTACGTCAGGGTGGGGTTCACCACAGCAGCACTTGTGCATTTGAGTGTGTGCACCCGTGCGTTGATGAAAAGTTGTGGAGGACAGTGTGTGGGAGAGGTTGAACCGTGGTATGTGTGTGTGTGTGTGTGTCTGCAGGCTGTGTGAGACCCCATTGAGCCCAGTGCATTCGGGCGGGTGAGGGTGGGGGTGACTCATCTCACCCTCTGGCTCCACTTCTCAAAATACATCTCTTTCTCTTTCTGTTCATCTCGTCTCATCGGCAAATTTCACGACGCGTAGCACAGTTAGCATCTACCACCTCACCTGTGCTAAGTACATGTTTAACTTCAGCTGCTGAAAGAAGGAGGAAGAGGAGGGATGAAGGGCTGAGGATGACGGAGAGCGAGACAGACGGGCTGACAGACGAGCAGCAGCGAGGGCAGAGGATGGAGCAAACGCTAAGACTCATTCATCCTGACAGTGTTCATGACACTAGCCAGGAAACCAAAAGAGGACGGACACATGAAAGCTACAGTTTCACTTCTGAGCAACGCAACAGAGCGGCTTAAGACTAAAAGATTTTTAAAATCTTAACCGAGACACCACACACATGAGGACAGATAACATCAGATTTCAGAGTTTTGATCTTATAGTGTGTGACGTGCAGAGAGAAGACCAACACAGCCACACCACACACAAACAGATTCACCACCAACAACCAGAATCTGGACTCTCACAACTCCAAACCGCCTGAGTTTAGAGGAAACAAACAAACAAATTCACATCGAGAAAAGAAAAAACTATGGAAGAAGTTGCAGAGACGACGTGAACATGGACTGTACATGTTAGTGTTTCAACGTCACCATGTCTCGTTTGTTTAAAATTTACAATTTCAAATCAGGGCAGGAGGGTAAAATCACTCTGAACACACCTCACACCACAGGAGAATCTGACAAGATCATCTTTACAACCACCAGATACTCAGACCTTGACTGAATCATCCCGATTATCTCGTAGCATGTACCCCACTTTAGGAGGTCATTAACAGTCTGTTCCCTCCACAATACATTTCCCCTGAACCAGGACACTTTCAGAGGACCACAGCTGTATAATCATGACCCTGCTCAGCGTCCAAGAAACCAGAGGACTGGAGTTAGCAAACATTAGAAAACAGGACTTACAGTGCACAGTTGAGGTTTTCGTTGAGCAGAGGATCCGAGACAGTCGCTCCCGTCGGCAGCAGAACCAGAAGCTGCTGCTAACAGTGGCGAGATGAACCGCTCCAGCAACCTGCACAAACACAATAACACAGCGTGAGATCACGATGTAAAACTACCAAAGAACAGAAACCTTTTCCTCTGAATTTTCCAGAGGATGATCAAGAGAGCGACGTCCAAGCTTCCACCCGACTCTGAAAGAACCAGGGATTTCATGCTATGTTGCAAACTTTGGAGCTGAGATACAACGTCCCATCTCACAGATATTTAATACATTTTCACACCCCTACTTGTAAAACAGATGAACTCCTGAATGAACTTTTCAAAAGCTCATTTTCAGACAAATAAATGTAACCTGCGAGGTTCTCCTTAAGAAGTCTTTAACTTTCTGCGGACTTTAATCTCTTTGTCTGAAGGGAGGATTGGTTAACTAACTATGATAAACAAGCAATGACTACTGATTCACCATCTGTATATTTATGACAGGTCGGAAAATTCACAACATCCTGGTTCCTGGTCGTTCGAGACTCTGAAACACAGCGATTGGACGTTAGCTCCACCTCAGCCTGAGCAGAAATCTGTTCTGTTCACACAGACTGAAAACACTGTGTGCAGGGTTTTAACACAAACATAACACAGTATGTTCCATTAATTACACAGGTGGGATGTTAAGGAATGTCTATAATTAATAAGTCTATAATTAAAAAAATACCATCTGGCATTAATCCTGATTTAACTGTCCCTTTCATCTCTTCTAATGGGATTAATAACATCCTTGTGATTCCTCGTTATTTTACCCTCCTCCTCTCAGTCTTATCATCAGATCAGAGCACTTTCAGCAGCATCAGAGTCACATTGTTTTTTGTCTTTGTCAGTGTTGTACTTTCTCAAACTGAAACCACTGTTTTAAGTTAAGTTTGTTGTGTAGAAAATCCAGTGCGACTCCTCCTCCAGCCTGATGTTCCTCTGTCTTGTTATCGAACTCTTTAACTCATCAGCGGGACAGTTTGACCACTTGTGGAAAACACCTCCAGGGTGTTCGGACCAAAATCCATTTATTGACAACTTATTAACATTTACAGCTCTGGACTTACAGGCTCAGCAGCTGTAAAGACCTTGGGAAATAGAAAACAATATAAATTTGCCAATATGGGTCAGTCGTTCATTTCTGCCCTGGTTTACTGCTTCATATCACTAGATTACATTTTCTTCTTCTAATGGACTAATTCAACATTCTGAGAAGCTTCAAAGCTTCAAACATCAGGAGTGGGGGATTTACTGACCGATTTTATGTCGGAGAATAAAACCTGAAAATGTCTTGAGCTTGTGTTAAAACCACAGACCTTATTTCAGACATTTAACCAGAAACACATTGAACAAGAAGTGCTAACATGCTAACAAGCTAACCTACTTCCTGGTTTTAGGACTCAGTCCTATTGCAAGTTGGAGAGTGATGTAGACAGTTTTTCCCTCTCTATGGTTTAAATGATATGATATATACACATAGATACAAGATGAAATGCTGCCATTAGAAGAAAGAAAAGTTGAATAGTAGATTTAAAAGATGAAACACAAAGCGCTTGAGAGATTCTCTCCTTTGTCTTTGCCTCAGGCTCTTGGCTGGTGAAAGAGAAATGAGTGTGTATAATCAGAGTCAGTGTATTCATATGCAGTGAATGTGTGTGTGTGTGTGTGTGTGTGTGTGTGTTTGTGTGTGTGTGTGTGTGGGCCTGACGAAGCAGATCAAAGTGTCGGGGTGGGCAGTAAGCACACACACATAAATCTAAAAAAATCTATTTGTTTAATATTGGAGGTTAATGAAGGCAAAAACGAAGGTGTGCGTTTTATGATTCTTCATAGCTTCTTATACACGGTCAGCTCAGGTTTGAGAGACTCACACACACGCACACACACACACACACACACACACACACACATTCACTGCATATGAATACACTGACTCTGATTATACACACTCACACACACAGACAGGAAAAACCCTTTGGTGATAGAGGTGATGGTCAACAAAGCAGGGGAGTCCTCGCATCATGACATGGGCTGACAAAGAGGAAGAGAGTGTGAAAAGAGTGATGAGAGACGATGGGAGGACGGAAATAGATGTTGTGCGTCTGTGTGTGTCTGTGTGCGAATCAGAAGGGGGGTGGGGTGGGGGGGCTCCAGCTGTGTGTTTATCCTGCACCGGGGAAGACGGTGTCGAGCCAGCTGAGATGACAGAGCAGACGACGGCTGTGACACACAACACAGACGCCAGGCTGCGTGAACACACACTCAAAAGGTGTGTGTTACGTTCCTCCCTCTCTAGTGTGTGTGTGTGTGCGTCTGTGTGTGTTACTCGTGATTCATGCTGAATAGATGCACCACAGCAGATCTGTCTTGAGGAGAGGGGTGTGCAGAGATTTCTTGCCTTCTTGTGGTGCAAATGTGGGATTCAGCAAAGTCAGCATCCACCTCATTACACAAGTGTGACCTTCTGTGAAATACACAAGGCCACACACACACACACACACACACACACACACACACAAAGCCTAATTTTTCAGCATGTTCTTTGCAGGATTTTACCTCAGAGCAACTCAGTGTTACTATAAACAGACATTTGCAGTGGTATTAGTGGGACCTGGATAAACCCCTTGTACAACCCTGGAGCCACCATCTGGCAACCTTACATAACTGCAGAGTCGACTGTAAAGTGGTACTGTTAGCTTGGTTAGGCAAAACCTCTATTGGTGGAGCAGGATTTATTAATCTTTGCAAGAATGGCATAAATGATTCAGACCTTTACACACAATCGTTCGGATTATCAAAAGAAGATTTTTTGTTTTTTGAAAAGGAAATTCAGAAGGCGTGACCTTGGTGTTCTCAGCAGCCCTGGATGTTATAATGTAGGCAGCTGAGTCCAACAGTCCAAATGAAGCTTTTATTCTGGAGATTTTGTCAGTAACACAACATGTTTACAGTTACTTGACAAAAACAGTCTTAAACTGAGACTAAAACTCAAATAACGTCCTTCTCCCTGTTATAAATACACTGTTTAACAAGTATAAAAGACACTGTCGCTCATACTGAGGTCAGTGGTTCTGCTTAGTCTAGTATGAACAGTAGCTTATAGAAGCTAATGTTAGCAAGCTTTACTGATATTAGTCAGTTTGCTAGTGCTACTGCTACAGTGTTTTAGCATGTTACAGATTAGCATTTAGCATTTCCAGCCTGACCACCAACATGCATATACTATACACATTCACACACAACTGAACACTGGGTAAGTCATTTTAAGCATAATGAAACTTTTTTTAAAGTAAACTAGCAAACACATTACGCACAGATTAAGTTAAATCCGCACATTATAGGTTTCAGAAAAGGTTTGATACAACACTGAGCTTCACCTGACAGCAGCAGCCTGAAACAATGGTTCATTGTCTCATAAGAGGACCTCACAGTTACAACTTTCTTCAGGAAGTCAAATCATAACAACAACACAAAGCTACATAGTGTGTCCAGGAAGTGGCATTCAAGGACCACAAATGGCACAACACAACCTAGCCTCTGGTCAATGTGACTCATCAAAGATAACATCACACAACTAACATGAAAAATTGGTCCAACACAATATGTTATGTTGACACAAACATTTTAGCATTTATGCTAGCTATCATTCACCAAGAGGAATACGTAAGAGAGAAGCGTATGGCTGAAATGAGGAAGGTGTTAACTTAGCTAAGGCTGATGTCCTGCGCTAGCACAGCTAGCTACACAGATACCATGGTCAGATCTATGAAAAGTTGACCATCTTCAGGCGGAGATACATTTTTCTCACATCCCGTCTGTTATAGTGATAAACACAAGTAAACCAGCTAATGCTAATCAGTGACTTTTTCACTTACCAGATGTAATGCTAATGGCGCTGTTACGAGGCTCTTTTATTTCCTGCAGTCTGCGGTTCCAGTCTGTCACGAGGCGCAGTTCCAGATATAATCCAAAAGTTGCTTGTTTTCGTTCCATTTTTCGTCCCATACTTCATTTTTATCCCACAACAAATCTACGTCACACTGCTGCCGCTAGCGTACACTTGATAACTTCAGAACGAGCTCACGTCAGTTGGCTGGGGCTCACTGTGATTGGTGGTGGAGTGTGGGGCGCGCTCTCTGATTGGACGATATGTTTTTAAAGTGGCTATACGGCGTATAACTGCGTATCACGTAGACAACACTGCTAGCTAAAATGCAGTGTCACCATACACAGGCAAAGAAGAGGAATAAAGCCAGCAAACTTATTTAAAATTAATTAAATTCTGCCTAAGATACAAAGATACAATGTGTTACAGTCAAATTTATGATGGTAGCCACATTTTATTTTAAGTGGTTCAAGCTAAAATACAGTTCAACAACTAAACTCTGAAACTGGCTGTGGTCAAGCTGCATTGTGTAGAAATATTAAATTAAATAATTAGATAAAGAGATAGATGGTAATCAACTGACAGTGGCACTGTTATGCAAATTTCCCCCATGATCACCAGGCCCACTGTACTGTAGGTATATCTATTACTTAACCTCCCACTCCACTACCAAGACTGTGATCCATGACAGTCAGGCATCCTCCTAAGAGCCTGGGAAGAGATTAAAGCCTCTCTATCTGTCTCTCAGCCTGTTAAGCACCAGTTCAGCCTCATTCAACGGGCTGAAACCAAGGCCTTGAATAGAACAGCAGTGGACCAATCATATGCAGGGGAGGAGTGCCTGTCCTTCAAGTAAAGTCACTGGGAAAACAATGTAACATTGTAGTTCAAGTACACCACCTAGTGTTGGTAAAGTATAATGTGTTTACAACCTGCTGTGGATGATGCAGAGGTTTTATTATTGCAGAAGGTGATATTGCGGGTCTGTACAAATTCAACTGTAAAAATAAAAAGAAATAAAAGAAAATAAAGAAATAAAAGAAGATACAGTAGTAAAGAGAGTTGAAGTCTGGTTTAAATGAACCTGACATTACGATAAATTTATAAAAGCATGTTGTTACAATTAGAAACAACTTCATAACAACAAATTTGCTTTTTCTATAAAGTTTTCTATCTGTGGATTTTGTGCCTCTGTATAATTCAAATTTTGATTTGTTTGATCATGCTGGAGAGATTTATGGTTGTTTGTCTCTGCACTCATTTCTACAAAGGCTCGCATCAAAAACACAAAAAGCAGACAAAAAACATGCCCACAAAAGTTGCTTTAATTGAATGTTAAAAATAAGTAAGGCTAGAGATGCTGTAGAAGTACAAGATGGCATGTGTACTGCTATAACTTGGAACAGAGGGAGTTCCTGCCAAGTTAATGACGAGCGTATGCAGATGAGAGGGGGACGACACGGACCTGCGATGGGATGAAGTTACCCAGACTGGAGTTCAGTTTGACTTTTTGTCCTGCACTGGAGATGGAAACTGATTGTGTCAGTGTCTGTGGACAAGCTGCAGGATCTCTACTTTAAAAAACAAAAACCACAGGCCTGAAGCTCGACCCCTCTCTCCTCAGAGACATAATGCATAGCTGAGTAAGTTTCCCCCACAAAACAAATTCACCATCCCAACAGCAACAACTGTTGTCAAAACAATAAACCCAAGTCATTTTCATGGTTCATACATATATAATCATATATATATATAATCATATTCAATGTACAAAGATACATTCTGAATTGCAAAGGCTCAATCATTGTAAATAAATACTGAAATGGCTAAACTGCAATAATATTTCCCTCCTCTCCTGGAGAGAAAACACACACACTCACACACACTCACACACACTCGTCTGAAACTGTTCAATACAAAGAGGACAAAACAAAGAACATACCAGTGCAGTGTACTGGTACAGAGGCCAGAAACACAGTCTCAAATTACACCTAAATGAACATCTTGTGCACTGTTCTCTCGGAGAGGACAGCCTAAAAAAAGAACATAAAAATAAAAAATAGACGTAAAACATTTTAGGAAGTAATCAGTTTGCCGTCAGGAGAAGATATCACTGAGAATTTCGCTGCAAAACCAAAAACAATGTTTGATATTTGACCTGTAAATGTCAAGGATTAGAGCGAGGGTGGTGGTGGGGTTGTGTAATCCTCAGCTTGTTTTATCCTCTCATAGTAACACAGTCCAACACATTCTGTTCTCTCACACTCTGAAAATATTTCAATTTCCAAATATGAAAGTCTAAAAATATATCTCATCTATACACCAGGATTTCTGTTACAAAAAAACGTGCGTGTTATCTACACAGAGACAGACGATGCTGCGTTAGAGGACACGCTGTTATTGTTTCAGCAAACTATCCACCTTTAATTCTTTTTAACCTTTGGTAGTAAACGTAACATTCGTTCAAGAAAAAATAAATACTCTGTCACACCTGAAAAAGCCTGTAACTCAGTCCTTTCAAACCGTTGATACCTAAGGCAGATTTTAAAGTGTCTACGAGCTGGAGCTGGTGGGTAGACGGAGAGCAGAGGCCTGAATCTACTGGATTAAATACACGTCTATAAAGTTACATGAAGGGAGGACTGACAGCAGCAGTTTTATCAGTGGATTTCATGGAGTTAAAAAGGTAACTGCTTCCTGTACCGTAGCCCCAGTTTGTGCTTCTCATGTATTCACCATCACAGTCAACGGTCTGCATGCTAATGTTAGCGTACTACGACAATGCTAGCATGTTTATGTGTAGCAGGTATGTTTACAATGTTCACCAGCTTCTTTTCAGGTGTTAGCATGCTAACATTTGCTAATTAGCGCTAGGGTTCCACAGGGGCAGAAAATTTCAGAAACTTTCCTGAAAGTTTCCATGGGGCATTTTGGAAATATTGAATTAGGAATTTGGGGAAATTTATACAAATTGTATCGAATACAAACATAAATATAAACATTTTGTTTTGTCACAAGCAAATTTTAGAATTTTAAAAATTTTAACAGATTTGTGAGTAAAACTTTAGTCAATTTTTTCCATTGAACAACAAAATAAAAAAATAAACATATAAACATGGTGTTAGCTAGCTTATATCTGAATTAGCAGCTAGCTAGCTGCTGTTTAAACACGTATTGATGTAATTTATTTTGAGTATTTATTCCTCCAGATGATTAGAGGAGAGTTTGAGGATTCTGGAAAGATGTTTAACATCTTTTTAAGTTTTTCAAAGACTGCAGTGTTTTTTATGTTTATTATCAGCTCTGTGATGTGAATGTTAATCCATGAGAGGCAGTAACTGGGGCTACCGCTGTTATATCTTGAATATATAGATAAATACAGGTCCATCCTCTGCTCAGACACAGATACTAACCAGATGAAATGTGACGTCCTGACCTGACAACAGGCGATTGATTAAATTTCTTGTCTTGCATACAATCAAAAGCCAAGTTCTCAAAGGATGAAAAACAAAGAACGAACGCGGGACACGGGGATTCACCGACAATCCCACACGATTGGCTCCCACACGACTGCCCCCAGTTTTACATCATCAGAGGGCAACAAAGGGAACAAACAAAGGGTGATTATTTTCTGTTTCCAGCGTCAGTGTAGTAACTGGACTGACTGGGAGAAAACTGGGTGGATAATAAAATTAAAAGAGAACAGATTGATATTCAAATTCATAATTAAAAAAAGAGAGGAAACAAGTGATAATAAAACAATAACATGCAGTTTGTGTGGATCTGTTTGTACAGCTCCAGTTTACCACTGACGGAAAAAAAAAAGCTGGAGCAGTTTTTGCTTGTTTTACGCTTTCGTTCAGGTTTGAGGAGGAAAAAAAAAAGTGCTGATTAAACTCGTGCCTGCAGAGGAGTCGTCGTCCTCCTCCTCCTCCTCCTCTGTGGCGGCGGGTTTGAGAGAAAAGGCAAATCAGGCCTCAGATGGGGCGGGTCAGAGGTCAGAGGTCAGGAGCTCAGTCCTCGTTGACCAGGACCTGCCAGACGATGAGGTGGCTGCGCTCAGCTTTAGCCAGGAAGGGCTGAAGTTTCATGGGAGCGTCCTCTCCTTCCTCCGCCTCGCCGTCCTCATCACCTGGAAGAAGGAATTTCATCATTCAACTCAGTGTTTGCAGATTTCACAAAGTCGATTCAATTCAAAAACAACTAAAGTATCATTTAATATTTTTACTCCTGAGCTCCAACCAGACATTGAAATGAAAAACAATCTTCTCTTTTAATAAAGACAGATAAATCCTGTTCACTATAAAGAGCCACAGTCTGATATATCGAGCTTTGCAGAGTCTCAAACTACCGATGTGGTCCAGTCACATTTTGTTTGTACGAACTCGTTGGGTCGGTGTCGTTTCACCCTTATCTTCGTGATAAACTCACCCATTCTGAAGTCTATGTAACCTTCTCCTCCGCTCATCACCAACATAGACTTGGTTCCTTCCTGAGTTGAGGCATCTGTCGCCTTGTCACCTGCTGCCTCTCCCCCGCAGGACGCAGATGGAACTGCGTGACCTGAGAGCACAGACACACACACCGTAAACAACAACAAACCAAAGTCCAGATTGTGTTTTTCTGTCGATCTCAGCTGTTCGCTTCACCAGTTTTTAATCTGCGTTCAGTTCTCTGAGGAGCAAACTGCTCATTACATGTGTAGAAAAAACTATTCAGAGTAAACAAAAACAACAAACAGTTTGTTTACCTGGGACAGCGGTGAAGAACTTGACAGCGTCCCGGTGACCATGGAAACAGAGCTGAGCGTGAGCCATGGAGCAGTACGGCACGAACGTCCCCGCCGTCACTTTGTCTCCGCTGTCGTCGCCGTAGACGCGGACGACACTTCCTGGTTGGTTACCTGTTGCCTTGGTTACCTTGTTGGCTGCTGAAGACGCAGAGAAAGAGATGAATCCTCCATGAATAAACTTCAACTTTAAAAACTAATGAAAACGCCCGTCCCTACTGAGCAGCTGTTAGCTGCATGTTGTGAATTTTTAGTTCGTTAATAATTGAAAAGGGCTGTAATCTACAGTTTTATAGACTGAGAGTGTGGATAGTTTGTTATTCTGGGCTCCTGCTGGTGAGTCTAAGTTCTCCTCTGTCATTTCCTGTCATCGCTCTGTTGTCAATTCTCTAATAAAAACACAAAAATATAAATAAATAAAACAAACAAACTCCCTTAATCTTGAGCTTACTCTCTGTTAGAGGGATGGAGATGATGACTCCGTTTCCGGTGCCGATCCACAGACGATTACACGACACCGTGAGAGCCGTGATCCGCACAAACGAGAAGCCTAGTTTCCCCGTACCTGAGGAAGAACGGCGCAAAGACGACATTCAAAACCAAATCTGAAGCTGGACAAACATCTGCTGAGTCCTGGTGACGGACAGGGCGAACTGACCCAGCATCTTGCTGACGTAGGGCTCGATGTCGACGTCCTGGAGGTGCTGGAAGGTGTGAGCGTGGAACAACCTGAGGGTGGAGTCCAGCCGGATGGACACCCAGATACCGTCACCGTCCCAGGCCAGCTGACGGACCTGGCTGTCTTTACGAGGGTGGGCGTCAAACGACTTCTGCAGAGGACGGAGGATAATGAAAATACACCGTGTTCTTGTTTCTACGTGTTAAACGGAGCGTGAATGTAAGAGGACGTACCTCTATCTTCATGGCTTTGGGCTGCACCACATAGATCTTGTTCCTGTAGCCGCACCACACCTTGTCGTGTACGACGGTCATGCAGCGGATGGAGTGGTGTGGTCTCCCCAGGTCTAACAGGTGGTAGTTCGTCAGGTCCCACTGTCCATCTGACGGAAACAAAACAAGTCAGGAAACATCCACTGACTGATCCTACACCAGCTGGATGTTAAGGCGAGACACAGACGGCAAAAACTATTTTTTATTTTACTGTAGTTTGTCTTTGATTGTTGCATCAAAATAGTGTGTGACTGTATTACAGACAGTGTTTTTGTTGTTGTTTCTGTGAATTTAATCAGATATTATGTCTGTAAATAGCTGGTTCCAATAAAAACGTTGGAATTTTACCATAAAAATTAAAACAGTTTTTTCTCGGACTCTGAGACAGAAATCTCCAAACCCTCCAGTTTTATCCCTGTCTATATCATGAAAGTTTCTACAGACGGGTTTGTTCATATATCATTCACAGCCTGATTTAAAGAACATTTTATTCATGTCAACACATAATGAAACAAGAATTTTGAACCTGGTTTTATCCACTGTTCAGATTTCTCTTCTGGAAGTTGATGTAAAAAACATGTTTCATTAGATAATGCCTCATGTGCATATTTAAATATATAGTGTCTCGCTTTAACTCGTTAATTTTACCGTTCGTGTCCACTCACCTACTCCTCGGTGGAATATGGCCAAAGTGCCGTCAGAGAGTCCGACCAGCACTCGGCCTTTCACATGTCTGTGAGACAGAAACAACAGAGCTTCAGAAACCAGCTGCTGCACATCCAGAAATAAGAGGTTGACGAGTAAAAGTTACAGCTGTTACTTGTCTCAGAGTACTCACACTATGCCCAGCACAGAGTCCTTCAGCTTTATAGAGTGTAGACACCTCTTCCACTGAGCCACAGAGGAGTGTACGTACACACTGGAAGCAGAAACCTTTTCTCAGTCACCACGTTTCTCGAATTCTGTCCAGTTACAGAAACCAAACAAAAACTCACCATCCGTTCTGCGCCCCGAGCCACATGGTGGGCAGGACGCTGCTCATCTTCTGAGCCTCCTCCCTCATCAGGTCCTGCTCCTCGGCTGCGGGGTTTGAACTGACGCCATCTTTCAACAGGTCGCTCTCCCTGGTCACCACAGACACCAACAAGTACTGTTATTAACAGGTGAGTCAGTTCAATCCTTCAAGTCCTGAGGGGTGATTAATGAAGCAGAATAAAATGGAAATATCAGCAGAGAACTTGAGTAGATGTAGTTATTTGTTGTTATTTTCCATCACTGACTTCCACAGTGTGTTCACCTCACACACTGAGCCATCCAGCAAAGCAGAAAATAAGAGCTTGACTTGAAGGTTTAACGCACTGCAATAACATTTTACCATCAAACAAATATTTACACGTGCTCTATGAACAAACAGTAAATGGTTTTACAGTGATTTGATGGTGTTAGTCGGTGGATATTTATGGCTGTGCTGATCAAACAGGCAGTTTTATTGGACAGACTGGATGTAATGACATTGTGTGGAGGTAATGGGGCTTCTGATGTCACCTCTGGGAGTAGTTGGCCGGAGTCTCGGCCGTCTGCTGAGCTCCCAGCGGGTCGGTGAAGACGTGCTCGGTGTAGACGCCCCTCAGGGTTTCTCTGTGGTCCGTGATTCCCGCGCTGGCCTCAGTCGCCTCGGTGGCTTCCTCTGCCGGTCTGGACTCTGTAAAGAGAGAGGTAATCGCACAGTGAGGGTGTAACGATGCATCGCGATTCAGAAAACAGGACGATACGCCCATCTCAATAAAAAAACACCCACAATAAGTCGATGGTAGTGATTTTCCATCATCGGGATAATCAATATCATCCTCACAAGTGACTTAAAAAGATCTGCCTAGCCAACGTACAGTTCTGTGTTCTGTGTCTGTGGGAGCCCTGCGTCTTTTCAGTCATTCCAAAATGCTAAGCCTGTTAGCATGGCTGAAGGCTCGGCTCGCAAAAGAAAGTTTAATCCCCCGAGAACTGACTGTAATTTACAGGTTTTTTTTGGTTAGCGTTAATGGTAACATAATTGTGATTATCGCAGTAACATTGTTAATAACTAGTACTGTCGTCCCATGACTAGTCTGTAGTCAGCTCACTTTCCTGGTAACCACTAATCAGCTGTCTTATCTCAGTATCTTTCATGTCTTGTCTTACCAGTATCCCCTGGACTGTCTGCTGTCTGGGGAACAGCCGCTGTTCCTTCAGCCGCACAGCCCACGACGGTGATACCTCCGAGCACGCCGTCGCCGCCTGCCGAGCTGCTGTTGGTGGCTGACGAGCTGCCATCTCCCACCGGTCCTGCCTCGGAGTTCGGAGGTACTTCTTCACCGGCCGGGTAGTCCGTCTCTCTCGCACCTAAACAGCAACAAAAATGAAAAACAAATAAATATCTGTGTGGACTTCTTCAGACGCACATACTGTACATCCACACACTAACCTGGTACACTGGCGATGCAGAGGACATGGGAGTTACAAACAAAGAAGCTTTCCAGGATGTTTCCAGGCTGGTTGGCGTCAATGACAACAACTTTAGTGGTGGACTGGGTGCTGGTGCAGATCCAGACCAGAGACGATAACTCCTCTTGCTGCCGTAACTCCTTCTGCTGATCCTGAAAAAAAAAAACAGTCCGTGAGTTTTTGTGGCTGAACTTATTTCTATTAGGATCCAAACCTGTGTGTGTGTTCACACCTTGAGTTCTTGATCCAGTTTCTCCAGGCTGCTCTGAGACCCTATCTTCCTTTTAGGACTCTCTGGTCCAGGCACATCGCTGTAGAAGACGCTGGCGCCTACGATCGAACCTCCGTCTCTGGTTTTACCTCCAGAGAGATTCACACCGGCGGCGCACCACAGCTGAGGCACAGACACACAGGTACAGCAGTCAAATACAACATGTGTGAGATATAACGATGCATGTTGTATGCAGAGACAGAGGAAGCTCAATTATACCTTCATAGAAGCATCTTTCTCATCCAGTGGTCTGAGGAAAACCGGAACAGGTAGATTCTTCATCTTGCTTTCCGCCTGTCCTCCGTTAGCCTGAAAAGTCAGAACACAGTTGTTATATTCTACAGTAATTACAGCAGACGGAGTATACTACTGTTGCCAGAGCTGGTCGCGCTCATTGCCTTACTTTGAACTTCTTGGGCAGGCTCCAGCCGTAAGCCTGAATTCGTCCGTCCTCCTTCTGGACGTGGGCTTTGACCTGCTGGTACTGCGCCCTCTTCTGTTCTCTCCTGGACACCGGGTTATCAGCTGCCACTCTGTGGACAGACACAACAACTCAATCAACAAGAGGTCTAATGTAAGGAAGCTGAGGTTTCATTTCTGCAAGTAACCTTCATCTAAATATCCCCTCACTAACTCACTCCTCATTGAGAAAATCGAAGGCCTTGCTCTTGTCGCTGGGCAGCTGCTGCAGGGTGCTGCTCCTCTTCTTCACGGACGGCTGAATCTGAGAGGTGGGCGCGTTGTACTTGACGTTCACCGGGGCCTCCACCGCCGGCTTCTTGGCCGCTCCGCCCGACGAGCTGAACAAACGGCTGAAACTGGAGGTGTAAGGGCGGGGAAGTGGGAAGGAAAAGGGGGAGAGAGGAGAAAAAAAAGAAGCACACAGACAAACGTATAGAAGGGATGGACACAAGCAGTAGCTCCAGCAGCGGCAGAGGTAGGGTTCAACATTTAAGGGTAATCAGGTTCCTTTCCCCCATGCCAACACACCATGCAAGCTCTCATACAGGTATGCATCTTCCCATTAACTCGTCAAGACCTCACTGACCTCCACTCAGACTGCCGGAGAGCAGGGTGTGCAGGGTTAATAATGTGCACCGACTAGAACGTTAGTCAACAACACAGAGCAAAACAGGCCTGGACAAAAAACACTCTTCATTTCCCTCTAACTCTAAAGAGTTTCTGTGACACTACATCTGATAGTTTTACAAGTAGAAATACATATTTAGCAGTAGTACTGTAGGTCTGTAACTTGTATCTAAGCAGAGCTGGAGACTTAAACAGGAGCTGGAATTTGCAAAATGGCAGGTAAAAACAACCAGAGTGTCTACCCTGCAGGGTGCATTCCTCCTCCTCAGTTTTGATGACATTACTGGGGTAAATGTATTTAATCTATGGAATTAAGGTTTAACGAGCAAAAAATGAATTTAAATGTGTTTATACAGCAGCTAGCTAGCCGCTATATCAGATGCTAAGTGTAAAAATACAGAAAAAAGCAGAAACTGGAGGCTTGAGAAGCTTCTGTTCACAAATAAATCAGTAAAAAATGTTATCTTTTAAATATTTGTATTTGTTTGTTTGCCTCTAACAAAACAAAATGTTTATAAGTGATTCATTTTGTATAAATTACCCAAAATTTTCAGTTAATTCCCATTAATTAATTCCCATATATTCCTGTTAACCCCCCAGCTTAACTTCAATGGAAAGTTTCTGAGAAGACTCTGGAAGTTTCCACCCCTTTATAACCCTATATAATGTAAGAAATAAGACCTCTTCAGTCTAAATTTACACCATTTTGCTCCATTTTAACCTCCCCATGTCCCTGCCTCCCCTCCCGTCTCCATAGCAACCCTCCCAACACACCTCCTGCACACAGACGTCACAACACCAGGCAGAGTAATAGAGGGACACACACACACAGGGCAGGAGAGACGGTGGATTTATCAGATTGTGTTTCTGTTAAACGCAGCAACAACCTCACAACCCCCCAAAAAAACATGGCCGTCCTTCAAAACACCAAACCAAACTCATTCCCGTAAAAACTCAACAAAGGAGAGCCTGGATCAGTTTCTTTAGCTGTTAATAAAGAATTACATGCAGCTCAGATCTGAGATCAGAGGCTGCTGTTTCCTGGTGGCTCTCCTCTGTTATGAGTTTGTTGTCGAGGTGACAACATCATAAGCAGTCAAAGATTTACCTACATCCTGGAGACAACAACCATTCATGGAATACAAAAGAAGAGCGACACATGAATAACACAGTAATCACACTGTGGTTGATGTTTAGCTCAAAAGAAAAAGAAAAGAGGCGCTTACAACTGCCAGAGGCTGGATTTCTTCTTCTCTGGAAGAGCTGGATTCTCTTTTGAAGCCCTGAGACAGAAAATATGATCAAGTTAAACTCTTTAAATGGCACCTAATAACTTTATAACGTCCTCTGTCGTGTCCTCCCGTCTTACCGGATCATCTCAGTCCATCTGACGGCCTCCTGCAGCTCCATCAGCCTCTCCTTGTACTGGTTCCTCTCCATCAGGACTCTGGCCATCTCCACCCTGGTGAAGCGCTTCCTCTGCGCTGTAGGAACATCAAGAGGTACATTACTCCAAAAAACAAACAAGAAAATCTGTAAAAATCGAAAAATCAAAAAAAATCGATCTGATGCAGAACGATTAGAGCATTCTGATTACTCAAGACGTCTGATGACAAAAAAATCCATCATCCGGTTTAAGATTATAGTTCTAACGTTATAAAAAGTGAAAACAAGAAACCTCAAGCACTCACATCATCCTCATTTTCATTCTTGACTTTCTGTTTGGCATCGTCCAGCTCTGCTCGGATCCTGAAACAGAGGACAGAAAAACAAATTTTCAGCATCCGTGTCTGCCTCATTTAAAAACAGTGGATAAACAGATTTGTCTCTTGTGTCCAAATCAACTCACTTCTTGAGTTCTTCCTCTAATTCCTTGTTCTTCTCCTCCAGTTTGGTCTTGGCCTGAGTGACAGCGTCCAGCTCTCCTCGCAGAACCTCCTTCTCACAGGACAGCTCATCCACACGAGCTATCAGGTCGTTCTTCACCACATTCAAAGCATTTCTGGAAAACACAGTCACTCTAATGTCATATAGACATCAAACAGAAGGTGGCAGCACTGTCCTGTTGTGTAGAAATGTAGGTGGGTCATATCAGGTTTAAAACCTGACGCCAACCTGCAGGTGAATCAGCAAAAACCACAATAACAACAAGCACATATGTCTCCAAGAAGCAGAAGAAGAAGAGTAAGAAGCGTCAAGTTATAATGAGTACTGACTTGGTCTCCAGCAGCTGGGTGTTCTCGTGGATAAGATGCTCGACTTCCCGACCCATACCTGAAAATGATCACCCACAAAAGAGGGAAATTAAAAAAGTATAATTGAAAAACCACGTCTATAAAGAAGAGTTTCCTACACACTAACATCATGTTCTTTCATTCTTACCTAGAAAGTTGTAATCTGAGAGTCATGCAAAGGACGGTGCAGATCAGAAAGAGGTTTATGAGACTCAATAAAACACTGTCTCTCTGAGTTAAATGGTCTTATTTAAATATTTCTATCCTCCACAGCACAGCAGCACCACTCTAATCTACTCTGAAGAAAAGTCACAAGAGAGATGGGGTTGAACTGAAACCGAACAGTCAGGGACACGAACAAAGAGATCTGGAGAGAATTTACAGATACACACCAGAGAACTCGTCTGTAAGGACGGCAAAGCCCGACAGCCGGAGGAAAGACAGTTCAGAGGATACAGACATTGTTTGTAAGAGCAGGCGACCAGATGGAGAATTAATGAGAGTTTGACGCTTCTTACCCAGCAGGTCAGCGCCCTCGTCCACGTCTCCTATGAGGTCATTTCCTGCCGACGACAGCTCCTCAAACAGAGAGTCGGTGTTACGGTCGAACGCGAGGTTCTCTATGCCGCCTTTAGCCGGTGTGCTGGAGGAACAGATGAGACGAGCATTAGCATTATCATTTGTTAGCTTTAAATTTGATATAATACCAACTGGAGGTCACCCAGTCCAAAGCTAGCTGTAGCTAGCTATCTCCACCAAGCTAAGGTGAAAGTAGATGACCTTAGCTAGCTATTTTTGCTATTTTTAGGCAGCACAGAAAAGGAAGGACAACTGAAACACAAAGATGAAAAAGATGAACAAAAATAATTTAACACACGAGGTTTAAGGTTGTAACTCATTTCTTGTTTTCCCTCTGTTAACATAAAACTTATTCCAAGACGAAAATCAGAAAAAGGCTCGTCATCTGAAACAATGATTAATAATCAGCAGTTTGTACCTTGTTCCTCTGCAGCCGTCGAGGTCCATGTCCAGTTCAGGAGTGGACTCGATGATGGCCTGCACCTCAGACTTCTCCAGGTCATCTGCTCCGTCTGGTGCAACCAACACAGACAGAGTTAATTCACAAAAACGACGGCGGTGTGGACGTGATAGGACAAAGTGTTGGAGCTGCAGCACTGACCTTCACCTTTGCGAGGTGTTGAAGGAGACTCCTGACCCTGCTGTCCCTCCTGCACTGCTGCGATGTTCTTACTGCTCTCTGGCTTCCCGCTGCTCCAGTCCAGGTTCTTGTCGAGCCCGTCCGAGGCTCCCTGCTCCTGGGGGGGAGTGTCCACGGACTCCATGGCCACGTCTGAGGCAGTAGACAGAGGTGTAGCAGAGGCAGAGCCGTCGCCCAGGCTGGACACGGGACTCACGCCGCTGGAAGCGCCATCGTGAGGAGTTAGCGGCATGTGCGCAGATGTAGGGGTGTTTGATTTAGAGCTACCGCCCTGAGAGGACATGGGGGTGTTGGATTTGGAGGCTGGAGCTCCACTTTTGGAAACACTTCCCTGGTTGGAGCCTCTGCGGTTTGCACCAGCCAATTCATCCTGAGGACAGAGGAAGAAGCTTTAGTTGTGCAACATTATAAACTAAAGGGCAGATTATGTGCATCTTCTTTTATGTATGCGCACACACGAGACACAATGTGGCCAAAAAAATATCACAACATTCACAAATTACATCCAAAAAATAAATAATAATCTCATGCAGCTCAACCTGACACAAACATCACACTGCCCATAACACAACCTGGAACCTGGAGTATGAAAATTTATAAATTACAAAACAATAATACGGCTTTTACATGTGTTGCTTTATTATTATAAAACAGTAAAATAAACCCATTGTCTCCATAATCACAGAGGAGAAATTTAAAATGCAGATAAAATCAACACTCAGGTCTCAGGAGGTTAAAACATGAAGACATGAAGACAGCAGGTCAACCACATGCAGTTTCACTGAAACACATTTATTATAATCACACTGTACAGCACAAAACTGAGTTAGTTTATTTTGGACACCAGGTTTACAGCCTCTCTGGTCTACCTGGTCCTGATCAGCCTCCTGCGAACTTTCACCTTCCTCTCTGATGGGGGGGAAATGTTCCTCAAACTGAGGGATAGCAGAAAAGTGTTTATGGCTTCTTCCAGTACAGAAGGTGACCTGGTTCATAGAGTTCCTGGGTGTGAATGAATAAAAGTGAACTCTTTGACCCTGCATTGTTGTGATCTGTTAATACCAGAGGCTTCAGCCTTATAAATAGCACAGCGGCTGATGGAAAACATCAGTCAGGACGACAACAAAGCCTCCAGGAGGAGGTGAGACGTTCAAAGACACTTTCTCCCCAGGTTGTTTGTCTCTCAGATGTATTCCCAGTTCTCTATCCTCCTCTCTCTGCACTGATGGGAGTATTTCCTTTCACTCCTCCTGTCTGCATGCTGGCTGGCGACACCCTATTGTTGCTATAGTAGCACCGAGCTGCCAAGCGTGTGGGGGTAAAAAAGCTTCCCCCCTCTGCTGCTGTCACACACACATTCTCCTCCACATGGCGAGAGAGAAAGAGAGGAGGAGGATCATGAACTGTAAATCTTTGGAAAATGTCAAGTCAGAGGACAAAACACAAAGACGCTGCTGTGAGTCTGTGCTGAGAGATGCTCTGCAGAGAATTCATGTTACTGCAGGACTCTGTGTGAGGTCCTTAAAAAGGGGCTTTGACCCCGGGCCGTGAAACAAACAGGGCTGTGTGATATGACAATATACAAATCATACCACGCTTTATCGTTTACTTCATGGTGTAAAATAGAATATTTCTTCATCATTTGGATGAAGGTTTGTGATCTAACACGACACCACATGGCCATGGTGGTTAGCTAGCTATCTTCGCTCAGCTACAGTGAAGACAGATCGCCATATGTAGCTATTTTAGCTAAAAGGGTTAACTAGCTAACCTAGCTAACGTTAGCACCCGCCAATAAAAGCAGCTACCCCTGATGTTAGCTTTAAGTTTTACAGGTTGTTTCTTGATAGCAGTTATTTTAGTTGTCAGTCCTCCTCTGTGCTGCCCAGTTAAAGCTAGCTGTCTTCGCCCAGCTACAGTTAAAACAGATCACCACATCTATTTTTGCTAAAAGCGTTAGCTAGCTAACCTAGCTGGATATGT
Organism: Lates calcarifer; assembly: GCF_001640805.2. Taxonomy (NCBI): domain Eukaryota; kingdom Metazoa; phylum Chordata; class Actinopteri; family Centropomidae; genus Lates; species Lates calcarifer. Next base: position 14,324,734 of record NC_066840.1, on the reverse strand, counting down.
CCTTATATTGCAGCTTCAGTTAAACAAATTTTACATTTGGTATTTTATATAGCAGTATGTTATTTTGTATGCTGTAATAATTTGTTTTTAGCGTTTTATATATGTTTTTAATGTTAACATTTTATATTTTTACATTTGCCAAGAAGTTCTAAACCAGAGAAGGAAAATAAACACATATGAATGACTACCATTAATTTTTGAGCATTTACTAAATGTACATGTACTAAATCATGATGTATATCATTATTGTGATATGAGATTTTGGTCAAGTTTTAGTTACATGTTTAAAAATACAGGTTCTCAAAAGTCAAACTACCTCCCCGCTCCTACAAACCCTCCGTATTAGTGTAATAACGACAAATGAATACTCATTACTGTGGTCATTAATATTCATGACAGAGCCTTGCTTGTGGCATGGTATCCAACAGCAACAATGTGAAGAGACTCTGTCCTTTCCACCCTCCCATGAGGTTAAAGGCAGGCCCCCGAATGGTACCACTTCCCCTGCTTCCTGGGCTCCACGCCACCCTGTTACACACTCACACAAGCTGCTAAAAATTCAGGACACACTGAACAATCCTTTCTCTCCGAATAGAAATGTACTCTTTCTTTGGTGTTTGCTGGCGCTGAGGTTCGTATTTTGTTTTCCACAACCTCTTTTTTAAGCGAACGGGGGGATGATGTCACTCCGTCTGATCCGTGGGAAGCTCCACGAGCCAACTTCAGACAGTAACTTTGCACTTTATAACAGCTGAAACAAAGAGAAGCTGCTCTTTTAAAAACTTTGTGTGTCGTTGTGTGTGAGTCATTACCTTGAGGCTGGTGTTGGACCGTGGGTGGCTGAGGTTGTTGAATCTCCACGGTTCAGACGGGGTGTCCACAGGTTCCCTCTGAAGGTCAGGGGTCATACCATCAGTCCCAGGAAGTTGGAAAATGCCCATGGAGATGGGACGCTCCTTCCTGGAGTTAGAGACAAACTGAGGTGAGGGTGACGTAAAAGGAAAAAGACTAACTTTGAAAGAAAAGGAGAACAGAAGTGTTTGGGAAACTGATCCGTTGGTCAAGTTACTGTTGCATCATGGGAACATGGAGAACACAATTACCCATGTGTACGCACAGGAAGTGAGGGTGGTAGGTGAGAGTGTCTACAGAGATGATCTGATTTTGTAGGCTAGCCCTGAAGTTAGCATCACCCTGGTTCCCTCCACAAAAAGTCAATGAGATTTTTTCATTGGGTTTTGGATTTTTACAGAAAATAAACTGTGACCAACTAAAGTTTGTGATATTTAAACGCTTTACCATCCATACAGCTCCATAGAAAGGCAGTCCAGACAACAGCATGGTGCAGGAACATGTGATTTATAACATGCAATAAGGAGTGCAGGATATGGAAAACATTTCACACTACATAAAGAAAGTTGGACACTTTGTTTGGGAGCTCCGTCTCCAGTGATGTGAGGAGAAAGTGACACTTACAGAACAGCTTCTACATTTAATTTGCTTTTGCTAAATGAAATCAGTCTGACAAAAACAAAACGAGACTCAGTCACAGAGAGGTGTTGCGGCAAAGACTCCCTCGGGACAGTTTGGCACTGAGGTGGTGGGAGGAGAAATAAAGCTGGTTGCCTCATAAACTCCATTACCTCCCACTTCTTAGCTCAGGCAATAACAAATCCATGTATATCTCTGTGATGGAGATGGAGTTATTAGAAGGAGGTCAGCTGAAGGACTTCACACAGAGGCAAGTTTAAACATCCCATGTGCTAAAACAGCAGCTCTGAGCACTGAGAGACCAGGAATAAAAACACTGCACCCTCCATCGCATCAGAGCAGGTACACACCAGCCTCTCACTCCACTGACTAGGTATGAAAAAATAACGTACAGTCTGAGCAGGAACAATGGCCGCCACAGTGAAAACAGCAGCAGGCGGTGATGAAAAGCAGCAGCTCCAACAAAAACAATGGACACACCACCATATTGAGAGGAAGAGGAGGTCACACGCAGGCCACCGACGGTGACCAGTGCTGCCTTTTGTTTTGTTTTTTTGAACCTGAGCGGTGACGAACAATCGCACGTTCAGCTCCAGTTTGGTAGAATGGAGATACCAAAAGTAGGACTGGGGGGAAAAAACGATGCATTCACAAATGTCACAAATCGAATTTCCAAGTGTAACTTGATAATGTAAAGGTAGGGGTTATTGTCGCTGCTGCTGCAGTGAGATGACACCTGGTTGAAGCCAGAGAAAGGAAGATTGAATTAGTTTGATTTGTAATAATTCTCAGTTATTGGTCGTGTTGGTCTCTACCAGCTTTTACACCATGTTGCGAACTTTGGAGCCGAGATACAACGTCCCATCTCCAAGATTCACTGACACAGCGGTCCCAACACTCTACATGGGAGACCATAATCAAAGTCATGGAATCACTGAAGACAGAGTTACTAAAATTAATTGTTATGTTATTATGAATCATAACAAGTTTGCTTTCAAAGTATCCAGTAGTCACACACAGAGAAAAAAGATGCATCAAGATGCATCGATAATCGTCGGCCTCTGAATCGAATCGTGAGGTGCCCAGAGATTCTCACCTCTAATCAAACATAATGTGGTCTAGGTGGGACTCTGCCGATAATACCTCTCTCTCTTGACCTACTTTTAGTGCAGTCTCATACTGTCTGACTGTATCACACCCACATGGCAACAGCACTGCGACTGCACGGCTACAAACTGGCAGCGGCTACAGAGACGGAGATAAATTAATTTCACACACCTACGCACTAAAAATAAAAACACACACACATACAGAGGCTGTACCTGCTGGGTCTGGGTAAGGAGGGTAAGGAAGGCAGGGCAGGTAAGCCGCCGGTGGAGACAGAGTAATGAACCAGCAGCAGCACCGACAGAGACACCAGCACGGCAGAGTTGATGACCACCGCTCCCCCTACGAAGCCAAAAACAAACAGCAGCATACACCCGGGGCTCATGGCCCCCCCAGATCATGGCCCAGTGCCTCGCCGGGGACCAGGAGGTTTTGGGGGGTGGTGGTGGGGGGGGCGCGAACAAGTAAAGCAGATTTTCTGTGCACTGGATTCACTCTGCTGTTTTTGGCTGGACCACAACCACAACATCTACAGCCGAGGTCATTCTCGCCGTATCCCTCCAGCCGGGAGTCAGGACTTTACGCTGCAGCTCGGACAGTGAACGCAGCAGTAATCCTGGTGGCCTCAGCAGCAGTGGGTCGGTGATGACTCCTCTCCTCCTCCAGCAGGTGGTTCGGTTCTGTTTTTCCTCCCTCCTCCGCTCCTCTTCCTCTCCTCTGCCGAGATGCGACACGGCTGCCGCTGTGCAGTCTAGAACACTCTGACGCTCCCCCCCTCGGTCGCTGCGATAGCACCCACCACCCCTCCCTCGCCGCCTCTCTCTACATCTCCCTCTCTCTTTTGGATGCTGAGGCAAGCTCGTTCCATATGCCTCTTCTCAGGCTGCAGCCCATTGGCTGCCGACCGGGGAGACTGATCAATCACAAATGTGTGTGTGTGTGTGAGAGGGAGGGAGGTTGGCAATGTGTCTGCATTAACTGGAGGGAAATACAGGGAGCTGCCTGAACACACAGACATTAAAGTGCTGCAAAGTTCACACTGTTTTCAAACAGCATGGAGATCATGTGTGTAAAAGTGTGGTTAAATACACATGTAGCTGGAACATCCAACAACTCACACCAGATGCTAACATCAGCAAGCTATCACGCTGATGTTTAGCAGGTTTACTGTGTTAGCATGCTAATATCAGCTAACAAAGTGCAGATGAGGCTGATTTCTAAGTTTTATTTACTTATTCTCTGATCAGATATTTCCAACCCAAAGAAAAGATCTCATTGGCTTTTTGTGGAAGAAACCAGGGTGATGCTAACTTCCAGGCTAGCCTAGAAAAATACATCATTCCTGCTGCACTCTATCCATAATAAACTTTACAAACACTAACTAGGGGGAATTACAGAACAGTCTTGACCACATATTTAATATAAAACAAAAACTGTAAACCTGAAGACAAAGGTCTGCTGACCTCCTCTCTCTCTGCTGTGTGCTGCTCAGTCATAATCTGCTCCGCAAATGAGCAATGAACCACAAATCTCATCATCATCCCGTCAGAGCAGATTACAGCCAGACTACCATCCTGATTAACACCACATCCACAGCATCTCTCATCTGTCCTGCAGCTTTCCAGCTTCACTCCATCCTGCATGAGATCTCCTCATTTTAAACAGTCATCTGTTTTTGTATCTAACTGATGCTGCCTGCCTCCTGCTCCTTTTTCATTCCTCACTGAGTTTCTCTGCTGATACAGGTTCTCTGACCGGTTCCTTTCTCTTGCCTGGAGGGAGGATATTTGTGTGTGGGAGTAAAGCTCAGAGATTACTTCAGGAAACTTCACAGTCTTCCGAAAGAATTCAAGATGTGCTTAATGCCATGGGAGGTCACAGTAAATACTGAAATAAACTGTGTTTTTTTTAATTTTGTGTACATATTTCCTGTATTTTCTGTTTGTATCTTATTAAAGAGACTAAAAGATAAATATGGATGGACATTAAAACTTTGTTATAAACTTCTCTGTTTATAACATTAACCAAGGTTAGAGTTAATCTAACTAATATTCACAAGATTAAAGCTTAGAGAACGAACATTTAATATCACAAACTGAAAACAGAACAATCCAGTCTATGTCAACAGAAATGGGAGAAATCAACGGGCAGAAGACGAGTGGAATAACATAAGAAAACCAGGCTAAGACTCAATCAATTTATGTTCCTGAAGTTACCATTTCCTTTTCATTTTTCCATACAGGCAAGAGATTTACTAAAGAAACAATAAAAACATCTGGGATAGTTGATTTCTCTTTTGTCAGACAGACACACCTCATGGCTCAGGATGAATATCTCTTTAAAAAACTCTTAAATGGCTCCAAACTTTCCAACAAAGAATGACCAGACTGCAATCTGTCATTGAAACAAACCGTGGAGAAACATAAATCAGTGGAGCTCCTGTCAAAACTGTGTCGCCAAAGTGTCTAGATGTTTAATGAAAGAAAGTTTTTCCTAATGAGCATGACTGATCACTGCAGTTAATCCATGTGAATGTCAAGAGATCTGTGATGTAGGCGTTAGTGTTTCAGTTTAACTGTTTAGAGACCTGATAAATTATGTTTGGGTGAACAACCTGTGATTATGTTGGAAGTGAGAATAAGCAAACACAGCAGGACGTGTTGAAGCTCGGTGTGGTTTTCTCACCGTGTTCTGGTCGACGTGTTTGTGTTTGTATCCGTGGGTTCGGCTGGTGTGGCTGCATGCTGGTGTTTGGCCCGCTCTAGGTGCTCCATGTAGCTGTGGATCATCTGGAAAACAGCAGCGACACGTTACAGTCGCAGTCAGATTCACCATGAACGACACAGACGTACCAACAGCGTGTCACTGACAGCTTTCATCCGACTCTCAGCTTCTGTGTTCAGTGTTATTCAGACGAGCGGGCGGCTGCTGGAGCCTGAGAGGTTTGTTTGGACACAGAGGCATCTGTTCCTGATGCATAATGGACGACAGGCTGAGGCCGATCAAAGGCTCAGCAGAGACAAAATTCATGTTCAGATACTTCATGTTTTAATCATCAGGCTGAAAAGAAAATCAGTTGAGAAGACGACGTGCGCAGCGTTCAGAAAAAGCATGTTTCCTTCACCTTTTATGTAATGAATAACTAATTCGGAGCATTAAGTGGAAACAGTCCCAGCTAACAGGTGATTACCTGTGTTCAGGTAAGTTCCACATGTTTATTAATAAAATGATTCACTAACATTTCCCTTTGCTCCTCTGTTTGGCTGTTAACCATCAGGACTTTTCTATAACTGCAGTTTGTGTTTTTATTTCTAAATCACAGAAAACTGAAAAACTATGAACTAAAATAAAATTAATATTGGTTTCATGTGTAAGCATGAAACATTCTTTTCCACCTGCTTACCTCAGTGTGTCTCTGATGAAGAGCATTATACTCCTTTTTGAGCTCTGCTTCTCTCTCCTCGAATCTGCTGACTGGATCAGAAAGAAAACAATTACTCAAAGTTCACAGGATTACGCTCATATTTACTGACATGTTTATCCAGTTGAACCATATGAATGTGATTTAACTAATTCATTAACAAAACATTTTTATAATTTACTTGCTGTAATTACGTCTCAGAGCCAGCAGAGGGCCACAGTGCATCAACAAACCGTCCTGAGTATCACTGAACTACACCTGCACCTGGAACTAATTCACTGAATCAATGAGTCGACTTTAAGTTCACAAACTTTTCACCTTTTAATTCAACAACAGAAGAAGTGACTTTGAAAACAACAATTCAGACATATCAGCTCTTCTTCTAGAAACAACATTAGATCCTTTGAAAATACCTGGTCCCCCTTTTTACAATAGCTTCAGAGCTTTTTCCCTTTTTTAAAATATATTTTTTCTCTTTTCTTGTAGCTGTTGTTACTGTTATTATTATTACCACTATCACTGTCATTCTTAACATGAATATTGTAGTTATTATCATTATATTCCATTGCCACAAGCACACACACAAATACACCAAATAAAAACATTGTACTGTTTTCTACGTCAAGTCAATTTCTATTTATACAGCAGCAAATCACAACAGACGTCATCTCGAGGCTCTGTACATACAGAGCAGGTCTAGACTGTGCTCTTTATATTCTAATATTTATAAAGAGAGACCCAACAATTCCCACAGCGACAGCGGCAAAGAAAAACTTCCTTTTAAGAGGCAGAAACCTCGAGCGAATAAGGGAAAGAGAACAGCAGGATCGTGGGAGCAGCAAGAGGAATGATATAACAGATCAGACTACATCTCTAGAGGCAGAAATACTCACAGTAAGCGAAGTCACCATGTCACTCTTTGTTTATCAGGTTATCTTACTAATAAAAGTGTCAAAAAAAAGTCAAGAGAAAGAACGGAAACGACTCGACAAATTTTAAATATTAGTAAAAATAAGAAAACTACAATTTAGTAAAGAAAGGAACAACAAAACAGAGTGGAGAAATCATCCAGCCAGTTTAACACAATTTACTGATTCTCTCAGGTGGCATTGGTTATTTGTCCCACAGTCTCGGTAAGAGAGCTATCCAAACACCGGCCATGAAGATGTCCTCACACAACAAAGGTGGACACGAAAACACTCTTTGCAATCCACAGTCTACTGACTCGATTTAGCTAATTTAAACTTCAGACTCGATGCTTTGCACTAGTCAGAAACAGCCCCTTTCCTTGCATACAGAATCTGAAATAATCTGAACACCTACGTGGAGAGAGAGGCAGCTGCATGGAGTGATGAAAACTGTGATTCAGTGTGGTTAAGAGAGGCCTGATAGAGGAACTGGTGGTGAAAGAGTGGAGCAGAAATAACACAGGTCAGATGTAGAGGTGTGTAGAGTCAAAGGAAGTGAAAAGCCTGAATATTAAAGAACAAAATAATATTATATTAGAGTTAAGTGCTGGTTCTGGAGGCTGCGTTACAACCTGAGTTATTTAAACCATAATCTGAGGTAAACATGTTATTGTTTGGGTGCAGCCAGACTGATTCATCACGCTGTCATCTGATGAGTATTTCTGTTCATGCAGGGCTGCAGCCAACTATCATTTTAATTATTAATCAATCTCCTGACTGTTTTTTTTTTAATTAATCTGTAAAATTCTTGTTTTATTTGACCAAAAACCCAAACCACAAGATTCACTTTAAACAGAAGCAACAAATCTTCACATTGAAGACACTAAAACCTGAGGAACTGTTGCCTTTTTTCACTATTTCTGCTTGATAAATAACTGAAACAAGTAATCGATTACCAGCTAATCGATTAATCAGCTAATCATTTCAACTCTAGTCCCTAATTTAAGTGGCTTTTCACTGCTCCCCGTCCCCCTGAACTGCCTCATTCGTACTGTTAGCCATCGAACGAAGACAAATGATATTAAAAACTAAAGAGAAAATAATGACACATAAACAGAAAGTTGACAGTGTGTTTGCTGGTGTTTATAGGGCTGGATTGTGTGTGTGTGTGTGCTTTCCACTGACATGATCAAACACCGCAACAGTGATCCAAATCGCTCTGCTGCCAATTCAGTCCACAAACATAATTACAGACAAATGAAACTCACAAACAGAAAGGGAAAAAAAGGAGGAAGTGTCACATCGAAAGAAAGAAAAAAGGTCGCAAACTTTCCCCTAGCATGACCGAGGCGTATGTTACAGCCCTGCGGTGGAACAAAAAAGCAGTCACACACTGTCAACAGTGCAGTCATGCACACATCATGAGGGTTTTCTTTTGATGGCCTGGAAAGACGACCACGCTCTGAAACTCAAGGAGGACTGCACTGTACTTTATATTTAAACTGTCTTTCCTGCTTCAGAAAAACAATTCTTTTGATATTATCCTTTAGGCATTAAGGCCAGCGAATGGAGACATTGTGAGTTATTTTTTGTATTGTTTAACAACTTGTTGTGATTCCTTAAGTGTTTTTAAAGTAGTTTCACATTAAAAATCAGTGTTTTTCCGGGAAAAACACAGGACGTCAGTAAGAGGCAGCGGGCTGTTAGCTGAGCTGCCGCTAACATTAGCTTGTTTTTCGGTTAGGATTCCTTCAGTGTCAATCGTACAGGAGGTTTTTATTGGGAGCTGGATTATTTACACATATCCCCCTCTCTCCAAAACAAACTGACAAAGTTATTAAAAACAGTAAAATGTTTTTCGGCAGATACAGGGCATCAGCAAGCGGGCTGTTAGCTGAGCTGCCGCTAATGCTAGCTTAGCTTGTTTTAGGTTTGAATTCCTTCAGTGTTCATCGTTCAGGAGGTTTTTTACTGGGAGCTAAATCATCCAAAGGTCTCCTCCTCTCTAAACAAACAGATCAAGTCATTAAAATCTGTAAAAACACTGAATAAAACAGTTTAATGTTAAAAGTCAATGTTTCTTTGTGTCTCTGCTGTTTGCTCAGTTTGTTTCTCTGATTACTGAAGACTCAGAAGTCCGATGACAAACATCCTTCGTCTGGTTTAAGATTATAGTTATGATGTTATAAAAAGTGGCGGTGACAGGACACAGGACTAACGGCACATGCATAATCTTGAAACACAGATGAATACTACTTTTAAAAAAGCTTTGTTTTGTAGCGAAAGATCACAAGCAGCTCAAAAATGATCCTGTTACTCCCTGAGCCTTTCTCAGCTTGGTCTATTCTCTTACAGCTCATTTAGCAGACTTGGCAGGCAAACACCCATAGTGTGTCACTAATGGCCTTTATTCAGCAGGGACATGGAGGTCCATCTGCCCTCAGGCACATCAGGCTAACAAACAGTCACAAGACCTGCAAGCTGTCGATGCTGCTCACAGGGTATCCACCCAGTCGATAACAGAGCCCTGTACAATAAAACCTGTGTGTTACAGACGTACAGTACAACGTGACGGACTTACTCTGATCTGCATAGTTTTTAGTTTTTAGCTCTAGCTGACGTGTGTGAGACTCCAGCATCACCAGCCGACACTGGAGGTCTTTCTTCTCGCCCTCCTGGGAGTCCTCGAAGGCGATGTACCTCTGCAGAGAAAGAAAGAAAAAGACTTTTACTATCAACAGTAGGAGGACTGTAAACCTGTGCACACGCTGTTTCCTGGGCAAGTTAGCAACAGCTGATATCAGAGTCAAGGTTGTTTTTTCAATCTTCACAGCCGCTGCCGTCGCTAACCTCATTCGTCCTCTCAGGGGATGTTGGTCAAAGAGCGATTGTGACTGTTTTTATAGAATAAAACTGGATGAACTAACACACACACACACAGAGGGAACAGTGGGTGCACTTTGAAAACAAACATGCACAGCAAATTATTATTATTAAGAATAATAATCATAATCTGTTACGTTGCTAACAGCAAGGTGTCTGTGTCTCCTGAACCGTCTCAAGCCGCTAACCCACCACTCTGAACCAAAGCTAATTCATTTAATGCTGGGTCAACCACTGCTCCTTGATGGCAATTTACACCCTGTTTGTGCATAGATTAGATTAGAAGAAACTTTACTGAGCTCTGACGGAGAAAGTGGGTCAAATAACAAGATAAAGTGAAGGGAAACTGGAGCACACTCAAAATACAGAATGAAAAGTTAAGATGTCGAGTGAATTTTCAGCTGCAGTAAAACATACAGATGTAAATAAGAAGTAAAACTGCTGACATTGAGCTTACATCTTTTTTAATTAGCAAAACGCTGTATTTAATGTGGATCTGTCACATCATAGCGTTTTATAGCTTCATAGCTTGTTTCTCTGATTACTTAAGATCCAGACGTCTAATGACAAAATTTCCTTCGTCTGGTTTAAGATTATAGTCATAACATTATAAAAAGTGGACGGGACTTGAAACAGTGAGAAAGTAGTCGGCTGAAAATGTTTTAGCGTCCAGCTGACACAACCCTGAACTGCAGGCCCAGTGCAATGTTAAAAGAAACATCAGTAAATGTGAATGGCTATAGAGAAGTACAATAATTAGTTAATCTATTGATAGCTGATCAGCTGAGTCAGGTGTCTCTGCACAGTCTTGTGATTTGGGACCTCCCTGTGGATAAGAGGCCGTGCGGTCAGGCCCTGGGCGAGGTGTGGATGTCATCTGCAAAGAGATGAGGATCACCTGAGCGCCCTGTTACAAGCCGCCTCTTCTTTACATACAAGCCACACTGAGACCGGAGGTGGCTAAAAAAGGTGTTTCTTCAGGATGCCTCTCTCTAAAAACTGAGCCCAACACAAACTAAAAACCAACACAATTCAGTCATTGATGAGTCGAGATGTTTTTCTCTCCCTCTGGGCTTGAACTATTTCAGTGTAGAGCACTTGATTTTCCATTAATCATCGTCTGAATGTGCTCTTTATCTAAAATAACAGAGGTGAATATTTTTTGCCTTATTGTGAAATTTAGTTTGTATAAATGGCTTCTATGTGCACTTTTCTCTCTCTCTCAAGACCCTAATAATCCTCCTTACCCCTGCTACAAAGGTGGTGGGGGGTAAGAGAGGTCCAGTGGGGTCTGGAAAACCCAGGGGGCATCTTAAGAGCTGAGGTTATTGGTCGTAAAGCAGCATTTCCCATGTAAATCTACTAAGAGCATTAACATAGCACTGGGCTAGACTACAGACGAGTGGACTCATGGGAAGGAGGGTGGCACCGTAATCTGTAAATAGCAGAATAAATCAAGTTACAGGCCTCGGTTTCTGATCATTTTCAAGTCAAGTCCTTCCAAGATCATTCAAGTCCTCCAACTCATACAACCATACTGGTCATTTGGTTTGTTCTTACACTTTAATACGATTAAGACGACCAACTGTTTCCTAAAGTCCCCTACCGGCATAAAAAGTACCAGGTTAGATTTGGGCGTAAAAAAAGTACCAGGTTAGATTTAGCGTGGAGTTTTGTCATTTATGCTACATGTACTTAATAGATGTCATAATTCCTACGGCCACTAGATGTCACTTAACAGGAAGATGTTACAGGTCGTAATCAGCTGCTGCACTAACAACATGTGTAGTTGTTCTTTAGAGAATAAAAGATACACTTCTTAACACCAGAGAAGACTGTATGGATGACGCACACCCTCCTACACTTTCGACACAGAAACAACTCCCAGCATCTTCCCTCCTCACCCTGCTGCTCATCATATGACCCAGGAAGGAGGCCTGTGCATATGACAGCGCTCCAGAGAATGAGTGTTCCAGCGTTTTTAGCGTGCACTCTTCCCCCTACGCTGCATGTATAAGGCTGCCTTTGTCCCTGAGCGCCAAACACACACTCTCACACACGCAAACACATGTGGCTGCAGCACAAGTGTGTGCACACCCACACAGACAGAGCTCCACTGTACTGGCACTCAATCGACTGAGAGTGAAATCAACTCTATTTAGTGTTTTTTGGCTGCCGGTTGGCTGCTGAGACATTTGAGGGTGTGTGAGGCCACCAGACATGATAAACTCACCAAAGAATGAAGGATGGATGACAGCATTAGAACGATCTGGTCATTTATGTCATTAAGCTCTGTGAGACTGTGCTTCAAATTACATGCTAACATGCTAATATACAATAACAATATCCTGACGTTTCGCTGGTATGATGTTTACATCTTACTTTAGCTTGTTGGCATGCTAACATTAGCTAATTAGCACAAAGTGTTTTCTAGATATGTAGTCATAGAGTGGTGCAGGGATGACGTGTTTTTGTAGGCTAGCCCGAAAAAAAAAAGCTAATGGGATTTTTTCATTGGATTATTGATTATTGCAGAAAATAAACTGTGACAACAACGAACATATGAGATGCTAACATGGTTTGTTCTGCAGGATAATCTTCACTGCTCTGATGTTTGAAGCCTCAATGCAACCTCCAGAAGTAAGAAGCTAATGTTAGGCTATAAACCAACTACACCACGGTCACATGACGTCAACGTCTCCACCACTGAGCTTCCAACTGGTCATTTCATTTAGCTCTGAGCTCTTCTACAAAAGCCTTTCTTCTTAGAAAGTTAGTGAGAGTTTGAAAGAGCGTGAGTAGAAACACAATGAGGCTGTAAAGGTGGACTGGTGAGTAGATGGGTTTTCATGTTAACGTCCCCGACAACCTCTGTAGTCTCATTTAGACACTCGTTAGCAACCGCCTTTTTTAAGACACGTAAAAGCTTCAAACATCAGGAGTGGGGGATTTACTGACCCATTTTATGTCCGAGAATAAAACCTGAAAATGTCTTGAGCTTGTGTATAAAACCACAGACCTTATTTCAGACATTTAACCAGAAACTTATTGACTTTGATACGTGGGAACAGGAAGTGCTAACATGCTAACTTACTTCCTGGTTTTAGGACTTATACAACAATCTATAAACAACATCTCTGACAACTGACAACTAAAACATGGACATGATGATGGAGGTACATGAAATGTTAAGGGGAAACATGAATGTAAGAAGCAAATGTCATAGCTATCAGCCTCATTTATACACAGGAAGAAAATGACTGCTGATGATCAATCAGCTGGCGTTCTGTGTGAGCGGGCCGTGGTCAGGTCTGTAGACGACTCTGACCGGACAAAAGAACTGAGGGAAACACTGTTTTTCCCTAAGAATTTCCTGCCTTGCCTTTTCCTCTCCTCTCCTGCTCAGACGAACCACTAAGAGGAGGTATTCCTCTGGGTTTGGAGCAGAGAAAAAGCAGGACTTGGCTCTCACAGTGTGTTTGTTTGGTGAGATTAATCTGCTTCTTTGCTTCTGGAGTGACTTGCAGCCCCAGAATGAGCAGCTTAACAAATGAGTCTGTGCCAGGCTGCTCATTTGACTCCTTTGAGTCGGCAGCTGCTTTGGTGTTGGAGGGGAAAAAACATCCCATTTAAAAACAGCATGAGTGTGTCAGTTTAACCATGTGAATCTGGTATAAACTTAGTCCCAGCTGTCAGAGGCTGAGGGATGATGAAATGTGGGAGGTGTGGAAAGGCTGTGTGTACAGTGGGGACAGACATTTGAGGAAAATTAACACTCAATTATCGATTAATAGATATTTTTTGTACTGAAAATGCAAATAAAGTGTTTTTCCTCAGTGAAATCTTTATTCCAAGAAGAAATGATAGTCCAACAACAATCCTCCTAAACAAAGCTTTTAAAGTTGAACTAACAGAAAGTAAAACAACAAAAATCTTCTTCCTCTTAGTGGTGGAGACGTTGACGTCATGTGACCGTGGTGTAGTTGGTTTATAGCCTAAAATTAGCTTTTTACTTCTGGAGGTTGGATTGAGGCTTCAAACATCAGAGCAGTGAAGATTATCCTGCAGAACAAACCATGTTAGCATCTCATATGTTCGTTGGTTCGTTTGGTCTTTTTGCGGAGGGAACCAGGGTGATGCTAACTTCCAGGCTAGCCTACAAAAACACATCATCCCTGCTCCACTCTATTAGCAACCAGCCGTGTTCACTTCCCTCTCTGTGGTACAGTCACGACTTAATATAGCCATAAACACCCTATCCTGAATTGTTATTGTTCATTCAAGTTCCTGCACTGACGTCCACAGAAGCTAACCTCTCCTATAGAGAGGATGCAGAGTCCAAGGACAACACCTACTTCTGCTACAACGCTGCTACTGACACCAACATGACAGATAACAGGCTGATGACAGAGGCGTTTAACACACAGCAGCAAGAGGGAGGAAGACTGATGAGCCTGTAACATACCGATGGAAAATCTCACGTGCACAGGTTTATCCAGGAGCTTTAGCGACATGTTACGACAGGACATAAATTATTAACGCGCTGCTTTGTGACCTGTTGCACTTGTCATTCAACATTTAACTGTCAAATGTCAACAGCCAGGGAAATACAGAGGATATGAGCACATATTCTACTGAGATATCCAAACTAGAACCAGAAAATAATCATGATTGTTCTCTTCAAACAATTATGTTGCTATAAAGGATTGATCTATAATATTTTAATCCTGTTTCCAGTCTAAACCATGTGGACCACAGCTAATTTTACAGGAATTACAGGTGCAGAGGCTGGAAAAATAATAAAACAGATTAAGTGCAAACCCCTGCTTTTGTCTTTAATACCTGGACATAAGAAGCAGGGAGGATTAAGAGACGGAGCGCTGTGTGTTTGAGCTTTAAAAGCACAAAAAAACTAATCCTGGATCTCAAATTCTGTTTGGTTTCATTAAGTTTTAAGATGCTGTTTCTATTTTCTGGAAACATTTTATATGTTGTGTGTTTTCTTTTAAAGTCGTGAGCTGAAAAGAACAAAACTGCAGGAGCGTGAGATAATACATGTAACAGTCAAACAGCAGTTTTCTTTTAACCTCGACAATAACTGTAACTAAATGATTACTGAGCAGAGACACAAATATTTAACAAACCGAGAGCCATTAAAACGTAATAAACTAATGAATACAAACTGTTAGTTGAGTTCCTGTGGATGTCTTTATCTGATTTTTTAAAACTCTGGTCTCTTCTAGTTCAACAATACGAACTGAAAACTTAATCTAAACCTACTGCACCAAAACAAATCACATGACATTCAGCTGGAGGTCAATGAAACAGCTGCACAACTGTGCAATATTTACAAACTACACAACTTGTCCTGACTTTAAATAACAAGTTTGTTAAACAGAAAAGTGAAAAGACCGTTCATCTTTCAGTTAATAAAGTTGAACTTTACCTGAAATTTCCATCTCACTCAATCACCTACGCTTCAACTTCTTTCATTAATTGGTTAATTGGAAATTTACCAGCAGCTGTTTTAATAACTGCATAATATCTGTGTTTTGTGTGAAACAAAAACAACAGTTTGAAAAAATAAACTGATGTGCCAATTAATCACACGAAAAATGAAAACATCTCCAGTGTGAAAAGACCTTTAAAGTGTTAATTGTGAGGTAAAAATGAGTTTTGTTCCATTAGTAACTTTATTTATTTTATTTTTACTTCATAAAGCTGAACCTGCAGGTGTGTCAGAGGTACAGGAAGACGTATCTTGTATCACAATAAAAGATTGTGGATGTTTACATCACAGTTTCTGTGTCCTTTACCACTGATATTTTTATTTTAATAAACAAAAATGCCTTTTAGCTAACGGCCTGTTAGAATCACATAATAACACACTGGAAATTATTCAGGTTTTTTTTAATAGTTTTTTTAAACTTCCCATTTTAGAGACGTTCTTTCTTTCTTTCTTTCTCTATTCAAACAATGAATCCAATAAATCACAGACATCACCTACACGTTTGGTTAAGAGGAAACTCATTAAATACTCACTCATAGATTAACAATAGGTTTTGACAGGGGGAGGGGAAACGCACATGAACACAGCTGTGAGTCTAATAATCTGAGAACACACAGCTACAACAAGCCTTCACGATTTATGAATGCACAGACAGGTGAGGCTGCAAGAAGCAGAGCAAAAATTAAATGACTGTAAGATGAGGAATTAAGGGCCCTTTTTACAGGGCATCTTGCAGGAGGACCAAACTAGGACTATCACTGACCCAAAACCAAGAAAAACACCCAGAAGTAAGTTTCATCTGAGACCTGCTCTGTTGTGCAGAAGCCACAACTACTGAAAATGTGTCACTGTCCAAAAATAGAGAGTACTGCAGAGATGAAGGGATGAAGAGCGTGTCATTAAGTGTATCACTGGGTTGTCATTTAGACATGACGCTGACTGTGATCACCAGGATTCACATCGGTGTTTATTGGGAGCGGCAGACAGCAACACACACACACACACACACACACACACACACACACACAGATCAGTGCTTGGTTTGCATGTATCTGAGGCTTGACTGAAAATCATTGTTGAGATATTACAAGTTAAACCACAGTGGTGCGAAGCGACCTTGATTCACTGCAACAAGTGGCATCCATGGAGACGTGAACTCTCCACTACAGTACAGCGTGTTCTGCAGCGCTGCTCATACTTATGATCACATTTTATCTGAAACTACTGAGTCTAACATAACAACTTAATATCAACTTATAGCTAGGGTCTACATGTTATTCTGTCAATTTCCTCCGGCAGAATGCCTGACAATGGGCCGTGGCAAGCGTCAACAACCAATTTTAAAAGTGTAATTCTTCTTTAAAAGGTGCTTTACGGGGGGTTGTAAGTATGCCGAATAAAAGAAGGGGTTACACATTTTAGAAAAAGTGTTAATTTAGGGGTAAAAAATGTTTGATGTGTAGTTGACGAGCATCTTAAAAGTGAATTGCCGGATTTTCGAATGGACTTCGGCGCTCAACCTTTTCAAACCAGACTCTTCAACCTATAATCCGGGTTATAAATTAGTGTGGCAGTTGTGTAGTGAAGCCCACCTCCTCTGCGTGTTTTCTCAGTGCCTTCTCTCGCTCATACTGGGTGACGAGTTGCTCGTTGTCCTCCTTCAGCAGCTCCAGCTCCACTTCGTGCTCCTGGTTGACAGCGAACACCGAGTCCAAGTTCTCCAGCACGGCGACGACCAGCGGCATCAGCTCCTTCACCACGTCCTCGTCGTACTTCTCGATGAGCCGCTCAAACTCGCGGTAAATCGAGCTGGCCAAGCCTGAAACCCGCTCGGACATCATGGCAGAGTTGCCCGAGTCGTCCTGATACAGGACTACGTCGTCCAGCTCCATTTTCTTGCCTCCGCTTGCACTTCTTTCCCACCAGCTAACGTTAATGAGCTAGCCGCAAGCTTCGGCTGCCCAGCGGCTGCCCGCCTTGCTACTTTAAGCGAAACAAAACAGTGTTTCTAAAACATCTCTCGGACGTTGTTTGTCGTACAGAGGAGACACTGTACTTCATAAACAAACTCTATATTCTGTATTCGTCTGGACGGCTGACTTTAGGAGCTGGCTAGCCTGGAAGCTAGCAGTACTGAAAAGTCTTTACTTGGCTCCTGATTAGTTTCCCTGTCCAACAGATGAGCTCCTGCTGCTGCCTTCACGTGCTGTCGGAAAGACGGAGACAAACGCAGTTAAACTACTCCTCGGAGTGGTAAACACAGCGGAGGAGATAGCGGTTTTTATCCCAGGAGTCACCTGATGTGTAACTGTGAAAAAAGCCAGAGGCTAACCGTACACCGAGTAAACATCAGCTCACAAGTTCACGTTGTTAAAGCTCAAATCATAATTTATTCTGACCTGTTGCTCATATATTTTCTGTTATGTGACGTTTAAGGGGCGGAGAAGAAACCGTATCCACTGATTAAGAGGAATACTCATTTTTTCTAGATTTGTTTTTATTTTCAGACGAAAAAATGTCAAATCATTTGATTTTCTGCTTTAATTCGTAATTTCTGCCACTCATTTCTCCCCTTTAATTTGACACAAGCAAAGTAGCTGCGCAGGCTTCCTCGTTTACAGCCAAAAAGTAGACACACGCTGTTTGAGCCAACTTTTAACACTGTAATGACTGTAATAAATTGGCCGTGTCCGAGTTTTGAAACGGGATCTTCCGAGGGTCACTTGAAGAGGTCATGTGTCGGTGACGGGATGTCGTGGTTACGTCACATGCTAAAGAGAGCTGGAAGGGGACCGAGCAAAAACTGAAGCTAATCCGCGGAGCATTTCATAATTAATTACACCCCCTCCCGTTGACTTACACAGCTTTAGCCAAGACACAAATCCCATTGTTTAGGCCTTTTAAATTATATTATTATTTTACTGGCTCCGCAGTCTTTGGAATAAAAACCATCAATGGATGAAGAGTGTGCTTCAAAACAAAGCTTTTATTTGCATCATGGAGTCCAATGCATTCTATTGAGGATGTGAAATACTTAATGCAGGCATCAGCTGATTCAAACGTTCATATATCACCTGAAAAAAAAAGTTATATTTATGGCAAGTGAACAGAAAATCACAAAAGTACAATCTTTCTTCTTCTGTTTATTCCAAACACCGTGCACTAAACTTACTGTAAACACACTGCACTCTTCGCTGTCTTTCTGTTTTTTCCTGTAATGCATAGGCACTGTTCACCCTGATGTCTCAAGACGTTAAAAAACACGAGGCACACTAACCACAGCTACGACACGACGAAGACGTCCCGGATCAGGCAGCACTCGCACAAACAGAGGATGGAGAACATTACGATATAACTGCAGCACTGTTCATATATTGTAACGCACATTCAAAGATCATGGCAGAAAGTTGCTAATGGAGTAACTGAAATGAAACTAAATAATATCTAAGTTAAAATAATTAAAAGTGCAACAAAAAGTCCTCGTGCTCCACGTGTTTCTCTTAACAGAGATAAATCTCTACTGCTTCCATCATCATTACAATTAAGTGCAGATATGTTGAGGCGGAGGAGAAAATCAAATGGCTTTAACGTATAAACAGAAGTAGGCGTGACATCGGGATAAAGAGTCTCTATGGTACATGTCAGATAGTGTTGTGCTGGCTGTTGTCGAGCGACGACGGGCAGAGGGAGTAGGGCTTCTCACTGGTCAGGCTGTTGAGTGCTCGCAGCACAATGTCAGGCATGTGATCTGAGAGCATCCTGGGGCTGATCACAATACTCCTGAAAGACATTTCACTGGACCACTCTGCTCGGTACCGGACTTGGGAGAAGCAGGATCTGAGAGGAGAGAAAAGACAAACACTCTGGTGACGAGGCGGCCTCTTTCCATTCGATACTGATCTGGGATTCAGTTTGTACTGTATGCAAATATCAGCACAGGCATTGTTCATGTGACTGTCAGCATCTATGGTCATATGTAATGTGTGTGTTCACTGCTGAACCAGCTCCAAATGCTGCACAATGAGCCTGCAACTCACATTATTTTCATTACAGGTGAATCTGCTGGTTTTCCTCTGAGTAACTGATCAATCATTTGGTCTGAAAAATGTTGGTCAGAAGTTTCTAAAGTCCAAAAAGATAGTCAGCCATAAAACTAAACTGACTAAGAAAGAAAAGAAAATATTCACATTTGAAGACATGGAAACCTTAATGTTTTTATATTTTTACTATAAAAATGAATCAAACTCCTGATCAGTTATTAACATATTTGCTTAACGCAGGCGTAGGTGATTAATTGAGATGGAAATTTCAGAGAAATTAGCATCAGATCAAGTTTAGTAACTGAAAGTTGGTCTCTGCCTCCTCAGGTGCAGCGTTATCATCTCCAGCAGGAACTCAAGCTGCCGTGTTGGAGCCTCAGCTCCTGTATTTTACACTTTTGCGTAATAATTTGTGTCGTGCTGCATGTGTCTGCTAAAGCGTTAGCACTAAGAGAAGACGGAGTAAACTGTGTATTAAAAAAAGATGAAGGTTGAGTCAGTTGAAAAGAGCTGAGGTGTCTGAACGTGACTGGAACTCATCAGTTTATTTATCGAGGGTTCAGACGCACCTCCGCGACGGCCCCTCCTCTGTGATATGCAGCACACGTCCAGGTAGGAACAGAGGTAAGTGGGCGGCCTTGTGGGCGGGCGAGCCGTCCGAACCCAGGCTCTGATAGGACGACGATCTGCGAATCATCAGGGACTCCTCGCCCAGCAGCGGCTGGTTGAGCTCCTCCTCCCTCCTGTTGTCCATCTCGGTGGGGCAGTCGTCGGGGTCTCCTCCAAACAGCTCATACCATAACCCCTGCAGCAGGATGCGGTACTGCAACACAGACAGGAAGAAAGTTACTGTGTGTCTTCAGATACTGAGAAATCGTGTCGAGGTGTAAAACTGATCGGCTCTTACTTTGGGCTTATTGCAGTTTGACACTATTTTAAGAATCCTCCTCTTTAGATCCTCCATGTTGGGAATACTCAGTCTGTGCATAAAGAAAGAAAGTGATCATTAAAACAAAGAGAACACTGAAAGGGACTGGTGAGCTGCACTCATGCTCTCTGTCTCTGTGCCTGTAATAACAGGGCAAAGCCAAATATAGAGTCTCCATCACATCACACTGTAGTCTATAATAGACTGTGCACCACAGCACATTCACATTGGCCTTCTGAAGACAAGAGTCTGCAGTGTCACTAACACAAACATGTTTTTACCCTCAGTGACTAATGTCAAATACACCAGACTGCAACAAGGAAGTAACCAGTTATCAACACACAGTATTTATTTATGATGTAGTTTAACTTTAAGAAAAAATAATCCCTCTGAATCTTCGTTTAAGTAGAAGTGTGACGGCTCAGAACTCACTCTTCTTCTTTAGTGTTTGGATCCACTTGTTTTTTTTCTCCATGCCTTTGTGTTTTATTCTGATTTTACTGCCTGGGAGTCTATTGATTTTATTCTGTGCAGCACTTTGGTCAACTTGCATTGTTTTTAAATGTGCTCTACAAATAAATGTGACTTGACTTTTTGATATTTTCCTTTTTGTCGGGTTGTAAAGGTTATAAAACTGCAGCGACCAGGTTAAATCACTGTTTCTGTCTCTTTCCTGACTCTGCTGCAGTCGTGGACGTATAAAGAGCCACAGGTCCATTGTCCGTTTGTTACTGACAAATCCTGCATGTTATATCTTTAGAACGACACATTCTGACCGGCGAGGGAGTAAATGAAGTGAAGGCGTCGGTCTTACCTGGGAACCAGATCCTTCCCCAGCACAACTGAGACCACAAAGTCCTTGGAGTAATCAGCTAAGGCTTTACTGCACAGGGAGAAAATACAGAGAGTGCAATGATTAGCATTATCAAAATTCAATTAAATTTTTATATTTTTGAAAGCAAGAGTTGGATAACGTGGACTGAAACAAGATTTTTTTGCAAATACTGGACAAACTTTCCTAAAACTAAAATGTTCCTGCTGGTCAATGTGTTTTAACTGTGTTGTCATTATAAATCTAGATTACATCTCTAAGAGTAAAGATAGAAATAAATAAATAAACCTTTATTTTTAACTGAGCACACTGCCCTGGTCTCTCCCAGGACATGGTCCCAGCCTTCCTCTTCCTTACCTCAGGAGTCCCCCTGGTGGAGAGAAGGCGTAGCACTGCAGGGCAGGGAAGGAATTGCGCAACATAACAGCCAGCACTGCAGCTGTGCCAGCTCCCAAACTGTGACCGGTGACGACCAGTTTATACTCCTGCAAACACAACAACACAACAACACACAAACACACAAAGAGGATCGTTTGTGATCCATTTCCTCTAAAAAAAATCTGATGTTATTTCTTGACATTAATAGTAAATATCCCAAAATAAAAACTCTTTTTGTGCTTCAGGCTAAATTTGAAATTAAATAATGTGAAATAATTTACACTGTAGTTCTGAGTCTTGGTTCAACAGTCAAATTCGAATCAGTATCATGTTGTTGTGCCGTCCCTGTAAACCTGTCCCATAGATAACATCTTATTCCCTCCAAATAGGATTTACCAGCAGGGATCAAACTGAAATAAAACACAACAACACAACCTCAGTTACACTTCTTACCGGAGCGACAGAGAAAGCCTGGTTCAGGATGCCATCATTAACCAGCTTCTTGTAGATGTAACTCGCCGCCTGGCAGATTCCCTACAGCAGTGAGGGAGCACAGCAGCATTAATCTCTACTGAAACACAGAATCATCCACTACAGACAGGTGTAGCTGTCTACAGAGACAGAAAGGTAAATGGACATTTACCTTGTGGGCGTAGCAGGCTCCAGGACACTCCTTCTATAGGCAGGTTCTCACATTCAGCAGACAGGTCTGTCAGGACATCCTGCAGGACACACACCGAGTGAGAGACACAACAAACTGAGAAACCGATTAACCTCACATCAAATCAGGGTTTTCCACAAGTGCATCCAATATCCAGCTGGTTGGCTTAATTGAATTGTTAAACAACTCATTGCGGGAGCCGAATTATCCTCAGAGGTCTCCTCCTCTCCAAAATAAACAGACCAAGTCATTAAAATCGGCAAAAACACTGAATAAAGTTGTTTCACTATAAAAATCAGTGTTTTCCGGCGCTCTTCGGCGGACACGGGACGTCATTAAAAGCCTGCGGGTGATTAGCCGAGCTGCCGCTAACGTTAGCCTAGCTTGTTTATAGGTTAAGATTCCTTCGGTGTTCATCGTTCAAGAGGTTTTTAATGGAAGCCGAATTATCCACACAGGTCTCATCCTCTCCAAAACAAACAGACCAAATCATTTAAAACGGCAAAACATTAAAAGAAACCGTGTTGCGTTAAAAAATAAAAATAAAAAAATCGATGTTTCTCTGTGACGCTCTGCGGCGGACACAGGACGTCAGTAAAAACTTTTACTATTTTTGAAATCTCAACTTTGAGACAAATGTTTCAGACCTGTTAACAAACATAAGTGGAAATATTCAATATTTTTCCACAACAATAACCATTTCACCTTCTCAGTTACAGTGAAACACTCTCACTTCCCTCTTACTGCTCTTTTTTAAATATAAAATCTATTTTAATGTGTTACATGACATCAGATGTAGACCAAGTGGCACCTATATTTATCAGTCTATTTAGACACATCTGTCATCTTCAGTCATCTATACAAACAGGGAAGTGATACTGAGCATGAAGAGGAAATGGGAGGATAACAGCAAACACTAGGACACAAATATAACAGAACCTGGCTCTAACAACAAGTTTCTGACAGGAAACACATAAAAATAAAATAAGAGATGAGAAAACAACTCACCTTCAGTGACAGCGTTCCTCTGACTGCCACCAGGACTGCCTCCCTCTTATGGTCCAGAGCCACGTAAAAGGGGATCTCGTAGATCTGTAACAAAGACAGGTTTGTTTATACGACCAACAGACTATGGACCAACAGTTTGAAAAGACAGAGAGAGATTAAATTAATGAGACCGAGCTCTCCTCCACATGCTTTTCTTGGCTTTGAATTTGAGAAGATTTTTTTCATATACTTGCACTCGACATCCTAAAAACCCTAAGAATAGTTTGCATAAAAAACAGAGTTCAACTAGCAGCATTAGAAAACAATAAATCAAGTCTGGGCTAATCCTGCTCTGACACAGGTTTGTGTGCTTCTTTAATCTCAGCATCACAATTAAACTGCTTAATCATGAAATTAACTGCGACTGCGCTCTTTCCTGTTCTTCTGGAAATGCTGCAGTCCATGTTGTAACACCTGTTCCAGGTGGGATTAGCCCGGACTTGCTTAAACGCTGCTGTTTGATGATGACAGAAATTAGCTGAGAAAAGTCTGAAATTGTGAAATCATGTATGTACATGTTGCACTAAGGAAGTGAGATGAACATTTTGTCCAGACACATAGAAAATTACATTATCCTGAGTGCTAACGATTACGAGCTGTAACTTGCTAATTTCTGGAACCCAGTGAAAAACAAGCTCAGCGGGCGTCACACAGAGACAAGTCAACAGCACAAATATGAAAGCTTCTTTTATAAAGCCTGTTCAAAGCAGGAATATCATGTAACATTCATGTGAAAAGTTGTGGATTCTGGGTGAGACCCTGACAGGTAGAATCAGGTAGAAGCAGGTAGAACTGATGAGGAGCTCACCTGGTTGTGGAAGCTGACAGTAGATGAAGTCTCTGTACTGCAGACCAGTGCTCTGCAGGATGGATGAGAAGTGACAGCCGAGGTGGTCTCCTCCAACGATGTCGTACTCAGCTGCACGGCTCCTACAGCTGACACACACACACACACACACACACACACACACACACACACTCGTTTTGATTTGGGTTACAACACTGAGCTAACACTGCACTGTGCTAACACAAAGGCAGCTTCATTTAAATTGAAGTTTACACTCAGTTAAACGTCTACAAGTTGTCTTTTTTATTCCGGTTCTTTTCTCCACCTCTGAAATTAAACGACCTGCTGCCACTCAAATATTTGAATCTCTCTGAAACACATCTTCAGTCGGCTGCTTCTGTGCTAAGGCTTTCTGCTCTGTCAGAACCAGTTTGAGAGACGTGCAATGGATGTCATCGGTGAAAAGCTGAGGAGGACAACATCAACTACAAACATGGATGATGGTCCACATTTTCACAGTCTCTCCGTGGAGATATTCATGATGTTGTTGTGAAAAGTAACACAAATAATCCTCAGAGAGAACATCTCACCAGTCTCCACATAGTTTGCAGGGCCCGGTAAAGAGGTTGGAGTAAATGTACAGCGGCCAGCCATAAGCTGCTGCAGCAAACTGCATACAGTGAGCTGTTTTCTCCAGCTCCGTCTCCAAATCTTCTCCCTTCAAACAACAGAAGATAGACAAAGAAAAGGAAAATGTAAAAACAAAAAGACGAGATGCTGCAGCTACGTGACTGACAGGCTCCGGTACTTACGATGGGAGACGAGGGACTGTGAGTGACCACGGCTTGTGGGTCTCTGCTTAGCTCCATCTTATCGTGCTCCTGGTGCAGCAGAGCTAAACCAGCTGCTATATCGCTAGGGACCAGATCTGTGTCCTGCCACACACACAGAGTACGAGGAATATAATCCAATCTGCCTTAACTCAATTTGTAAACCCACCAGCTGAAACCAGAGGGTGATCCTTACCGAGAAGAATCTGCTGAACAGCTGTGCGATGCTGGAGAACGCCGCCCGGTGGCTCTCGTCCTGCGGCAGGCAGCAGCACAGGAGCCGCAGCCTGTTCTCCCACACCTTGACGGCCATGGAGCGAGCTGTGGAGAAGAACTGGGAGCCCTCGCTGCTCTGGAGGTCTCGCACTCCCAGCGGCTCCTGTGGCGTCGGGCTGAGGGCGGGGGTTTCCCAGAGGGTCGAACACAAATATCACACCCAGCGCCGTGAAGAGCAGGATGATCCAGCTGTGGTGATGGAAAAAAGAAAGATGCTGAATCAGTCGCTGATTAATTCTAGAATGAGAGACGACAGAGCGGAGCAGGACTGATCCTAAAACCAGGAAGTAAGTTAGCATGTTAGCATGCAAGACATTTTTAGGTTTTATTCTCTGACATAAAACCGGTCAGTAAATCGCCCACTCCTGATGTCTGAAGCTTTGACGTGCAAACCAGGGTGATGCTAACTTCCAGGTTGGACCACAATAATACACCATCCCTGCTCCACTCTATTACAAAGTCACCACTCCAGGTAAACCCACCTGGCAACCACTGCTGAGATGACAGCACCCACTGTGGCAGGATCGCAGCCTTTGCTGTCGTCAGACACCCAGACGGCTCCCAGACAGGCCCACACCAGCTCAGGGATGTAGAGCAGCGCTCGCAGGTACACCAGTGCAGGCATGGAGCGCCTCGGGCCAGAGTTTGTGATGGAACCTGAGGAAACGATCACAGACGTCACTGAATTGTGTGACAGGTGGACGCTGAACAAGCTGCAGCACAGATGAAGATGTCGGAATACCTTTAATAAACTAGCATTGTTGGTGCTAACAGAGGGACGTCTCCGTCTCTACTTTCAGCTGTTGCACAGTTCAGTCACACTCAGTGAACTTTGCTTTGCTTCATCTCCCACCAGTTTCTAAAAGTTGTGTAAAGGAGCAGCTTCCTGAATAAGCTAACGTGTATTTTGACACCACTGCTGCTGCGGGATAAATTATGTTACAGGTCTATTTATTTTTCACATGTTTGTAGAGATTTTTTAAAGGTAAAAACAAGTGATTTACCTTGGGCACTGACATAAACAATAGCACACAGTGACAGGATGATGAGTCCCAGCACAACCAACAGTCCGACCAGGTAAGTGTGAAGAACTCCTCTCCCGTTACAGTCAAAATGACCCTTGTGGTAAGTGTACAGGATCATGGTGCCAATCCACCTGAGGAGAAAACAAACGACAGGACAAAGAGTCAGTGAATACACATCAGTGGATATAATCCAGGTAGTAAAAGAAGCTGAGTAAAACATACCAAAGTACACGGACGAACAGCTCGAAGGCGCCGGGGAAAACAAGGTCGTCACTGGCGATCCCCCACCGCCGACCAAACACCACCATCCCCGGCATTGTGCAGGTAAAAGAGCCGAAATCTCCCGGTGATGGTAACTAACTCCTCACCACTATAAAGTGGGCAGGATTCCTTTGAGCAATGGACACCTCCTGTCATACATGACTTCACTGCCGAGGCAGCGGCTGCACCGGTTGGCGACGAGCCGTACCCATTGTTCTTACATTGTACTTTCCGGCGTTGCTTAATCAGCCCAAACGATCCCTGCCCCACAGTGAGAGCTAGCTAGAAGCTAACGTTAAACAGAGTATTCTAGCGGAAGCCCGTGTCTGTTACCGTTACCTAATTTAATGATATGACGAAACGCCCCTGCTACGATGATGATGGCATACACAGGGTGGCGGTTCGACCTGTCAACACGTAGCTAGCTTAAAAAAACGTTAGCTAACTTTGCTAACTGCGGTTAACGACAAGTTTCTAGAATTTATACCGTCGCGTGACTAGCTTAACGTTAGCTATCACGCTAAAATACTCTGAAGCTATTCCGAGAAGTTGATTGATAATCCCATTTGACAGACGCTACTGTTGTTTACTTCATAACATATCAACATCTCGCTGTATAAACACATTTACCTATTTCTTTATGGAAGTTTAGATAAGGAAAAACGCAGCTAAATTTAGACAGCTGGTTTTGTTTTCCTCGAAAACGAACACTGTCCGTCCGATTGTGATACCCTATTGCAACAGCAGACATCCGATTAACGTTCCGCTTTATTCCTCCCTTCTTTATATCATCCCACATAGTAACAATAGATGTAATAATACATCTTTGATATCAACTAGTTTTATACAAGAACCTGTCTGTGTCCAGTGTCAATTTTAGACACAGTCCATCCTTTTCTGACCATGTCAGTAAATGTCCAAAAGTCTCGGTGGAATTATTATAGATTTTAGCTAGCCAGACATTTATCAGCTAAGTAGGGGTATTTCTATGAGATAGGATATTTGCATTATGAGTCATTTTCCCAAATGTTAATGACTAGATTAATTCAAAATTGGAAATATTGCCATAATCGGTACAATCCTGGCACAGGTTACATTATGTTAGTTAGCTAGCTAACTATTATGGTCATTTTGTTCAAGTAATATGAACATGAATGTATATGTTGTTTTGAAATCGTGTTTTAAAGTAACATAACAGAAACATTATATTCAGTTTCATATACTCGGGTTCCTGAGGTGAGGACATGTGGTTCCATGGTGTAATGGTTAGCACTCTGGACTCTGAATCCAGCGATCCGAGTTCAAATCTCGGTGGAACCTGATTTATTTTCTTCTGTAAAATCGTTCAGATCAAAGTTCATGAATACATTCTATGTATCTACAGCACGCAAGTGTACGACCGTTCTAGAACTCAGACAAAAACTGCACGTGCAGCTTAGCAGCAGTAGCGGTTACTTCTTCCTCACGTCTAGAGCGCGTTCACTGGCCGTAAGACGTCACGCACAACATGGCGGCGCACATAGCAAGACGGTCTTATTTACTTTGTCGTAGCGCAGGAATAAATGTGATTCCACTGCAGCTAAGACCAAAGATTATCGCACGAGGGGACGTTATTAAGAGCACTTTACAGCCAGGTGTTTGTTACGGGACTCGAGAGACAGACACCAGACAGGTTAGTGAAATACCAAGTCTTTACCTCGGACAGGTCTCACACTAAAATGATGTGGTTAAACCAAATATATATAATCGATTATCACATCAACATCACAAGTAAAGGGTCAACAAGTCGAGACAAAGAGGGGATGAGCATAGGAGTCTCACATTGTGCAGTGATGAAAATAATATCATATCATCCCAGGATGTGCTGAATTTGATACTGTATGTGCAACACTAAACTTTTCCCTTCTCAAAAACTCCAGAGGTCATTGTTGTTTAGAAGAGAAAATGAGAACAAATCAATAAATAACAATACATTTGTAAAACAGTGTAAATGAACTGTATTTCTGTCCTTGATGCACTGTGTTTTTATTCTTTCAGGACGCCCAAGTTCACGTTCCAGTGGGTAAATACAAATATATTCTTATTAAAGGAGAATAAGTGTTTTCTTTCTCTTCTTGTATTTTTTCACACTGTTTTTATTCTCTTTCTGTTTCCTAGACCGTCTGACAATATCTTACAGCAGAAGCAGTGGTGCTGGTGGTCAGCATGTCAATAAAGGTTCATAAAAGTTCACTCTTTTTAAAAACTTTGCCTTAGTATTCCTCGAATCTGTTGTCACGACTCATGCTCAGTATAATCATTTGTGTTATTTGTGTGTGTAACATCTCAATCCACAGTCAGCACAAAAGCAGAGGTCCGATTCCATGTGCAAACAGCAGACTGGCTCCCAGACGATGTTCGACAGAAAATCTTTGAGCAGGTTTGTTTCCATGTTGTGCTGTTTTGTCCATGTATATGGGACCATCTAGAGCAAATGTACAAATTTTCTGTTGTCGTACCACAGAACAAAAACCGCATCAATAAGGCCGGAGAGCTGCTGGTGACCTCTGAGCTGAGCAGGAGTCAGCAGAGAAACCTATCTGACTGTATACAGAAGATTTCTGCCATCATAGCTGAGGCCAGCAAGAAACCACATGAACCTACAGCAGAGGACATCGCGCTTAGGGAAGCCAGGTATTAACCCTAGCAGCAGAGCACATAGTTTTTCTATCCACACTGATTACAAATGTGTCTTATGAGTGCCTTTGTTGTGCAGGTTAGAGAAGAGGAACAAAGAGCGTCTCAAACAGAGGAAAATCCACTCAGCAACCAAGCAGGGCAGACGAGTGGACTTTGACTAACTGTTGTTTCTATCTCCAATGACTGATTTAACTGTGTTGTAAATAAATACAGCTAAATGATATATCCAGTATTTTGTCATTAATTCTGTGTAAACGAGGATAAAGTAGTGTCTCAAGTGAAGCCAACAGGATGATAATAACTTACAGACAGGAAAGAAAAGACTAGCAGAGGATGGTTTCGATCCATCGACCTCTGGGTTATGGGCCCAGCACGCTTCCGCTGCGCCACTCTGCTACTACATCCTCTATGGGTGTCCTGTTCGTATTTAACATTAAATATGTTCCGGTTATTGAATAGGTTTTAAGTTGTTTATTATAACGGCACGTAGAGTTTATTTGTATCTATTGCTGTTTATGTAATTGAGAGACAACTCAAACATTGTGTTAGCTGACCTAGCCAAGTGCAGGTTAGCTAGTTATGTAGGTTAGCATAAAGTTAGCGTTAGCTCGCAACAACAGCTTATGTTGATGAATGCTTGTGTCGTGTCCTTGATTTAGGGATACGTGGCAAGCAAACGGTACTATTCAGCCACAAAACGTAGTTAGTTATCGAGTACAACCCGATTTAAAAGAATGTATTTTTTACTGCTCAAGCGTAAAAAGCGACCACGAAGGGACTCGAACCCTCAATCTTCTGATCCGAAGTCAGACGCCTTATCCATTAGGCCACGCGGTCGGATCGACGAACAAGGAGCAGTGTCGCGTAGAAATACTTTTAGTAGGTTTGAAATATGTTCTATAAAGTGAAATAAAAGAACCCAGAAATATTAAAGTTACTGTGGTCATGGGCAAAGAGGAACATTAGGCACTAATATTAAATGCTGTGTCGGTGGTTTCTTTTAATTTCTTCTCATTATTATTAATTTACTAGTATTAAGTGATCACAGCATCATAGTAAATTAAAATGTTCCTAATAAAATGCATTTACTTTCCTGCGTTCAGAGCTATGTCTTAAAATGTGGTCTTATTTACTTTATCCAGTTTAAATATTATTTGCCCTAAAAAGGTGAAGTAAAAAGAATGCCAATTACAGTAAATAAAATAACACAGAATGCATTATATCAGTGTTTTATTAACGGTAAATTGGTCTGCAGACCAGGATAAACTTTAATCTTATCAATTAATAATGCACACGTAAATAAAGCAAATTAAATTTGTTTTATTTTGACAATATGTTAGTGACATTCACATATAGGCACTGAAAAAGTAAAAAAAAAAAAAAAAACATTCACACACAAATAAATACACAGGTACAATTTCATATCAGCTACTCTAACTATGCAAGAGATGAGGCGTCAAACATTTTCAAGTGCAATAGGTTAAGACATTACAGCACAGAAACCTCATGAGCCTTTGTACCAGGCTCCGGTTTGGCATGTGGTTTGTCTACGGTAACACATACTCCTCCTTCTTAAACTCTAAACAGTCATGAGCACTGACCTTGAATGCACCACAGTTATCCAGAAGAATCAAATTGCTGCAGCTGTAAATGAACCTTTACATCATCAGTACCAGGTTTCAGAAACACATCCATCCCCCCTCATACTTTTCAGCCTCAAAACACACACCTCAGGTTTCAAGCTTCATGTCGTACATTTCTACAGAAGTATCAGATATAAAATATTAGCTGTAATAACATTCATTATAACAAAGGTTTATACATAGGAGGTTACCCAGAAAAAGGCATAGGTATTGTATACTGTGAAAAAAGGTGCAATATATTTGCAGGTTAGTTTTATAGTTTGGTAAGACTGCGAGGTGTTAGACAAAGCCCTGGTTTGAAGCCTTACACTGGTTACAGTTCTACTATACAGCACAGTGTGTCTGTGTGGCTGTAATTAAAGGAAAGTAGTAACACTCAAATACAAAAGCTCCAAAGAATATTCTTTAAAAAGGATCCACATCCCTGTTTTAACAAATGTTCATGCTGTCCTTCTTACAACGGTAAACAGAAATGCTTATGTGCAAAACTTAATCAACGGGCCTGTTTACTTCACAGTCTTCAGGGTATTTATATACTCTATGATGAGTGTCAATAATGCCCAGAAAATAGTGAAAACAACAATCTGCAGAGATTGTCCTCTGCAACTTTTTAGGATAAGAAGCATCACCCCTACACATTCAAACCTCAACAGGTCCGAAACTGATAATCTAAGACTAAAATAAGCTTGTATCACATACTGTAGTATTATAAATAAATAGCAATGCTTCTGGTATTTTACCAGGCAGGTTTATATTTTGTTGTAGCCCAATGAAAAGTGACTTTAACACAGTAGGGGAAGAAGGTATTTCATCTCTAAATGTTAATTAAATTTCCAGTCTGGGCTCCTTTCCTCAAGTTTCACAGTTAACATCCCTTTTTCATTTGATCTCCAATGACGAGCACTTTGAATGAAAAGAGAATAAGCATAAGTGATAAAGTAATCAACAACATTTTGAGAAATACATTTATTTGCTTCCTAACCGGCACTCTTACGTCTGTATGCTAAACAAGAAGCTACTAGGTTAGCTAGCTAGGTTAGCTTAGCGTAGCGTAGCTTAACCCAAGGAATAGAAACAGGGGGAAACAGCTAGCCTGGCTCTGTCCAAAGGTAATAAAATCCTACTTGTTACTAGCCAGGAAACAGTCAAGCTAAAACAAGCTAGCTGTTTCCCCCTGTTTCCAGTCTTTCTGCTAAGCTAGGATAATCACTCCCAGAGAGAAAGTAAATAAATCTATTCCTGAAAATCTCTAGACAAAAGGGGCAAGGCAGCAAAACATTGACAAAAAGCTGTAGGCGAAATCGCACACAGAGAGAATGGTGCACGATAGTAGCAACGTCAATCAGACTAAAAGGCTTTCAGTTTTGAACAGTGTTAATCTGTAAAGTTATATATGTAATAAGAGAAGAATTATTAGCACCTCAAGTTCATTTCTTGAGACAAACAGCACGGTGGCCTGAGAGGATCAATCTTTGTCTTTCTTAGTGTCATAATAAAAAAATGTTAGTAGAGTCCAATACAATAAAATTAACAGATAAAGTTCGTGTTAATTTTTCTAGTGTAGCTTTACTGTTGAGTGCACTTGTGAGGCTCATGAGAGGCATATTGCTGTTATTGTGTTACTGTGGTATATGCCCAAGGTAATAAGGCAGTGAAGCCAGTATATATATTAAGTGGGAACACTGGAATAAAAGACTATGACGAGGGTGATCTCAAACGTTCATGTTCTATATACGACTGAATTCTGCGAAGTTTTAAAATTGATCACATGCACATCAGAATCTGCTAGAAGGTTTCAGCTCTGGATTAAAACCATGCAGTCTCATTTGACCTCAGACTGAACTGTACTTGAATTTAGCAGTTTTTTTTAAATAGCACCCTCTGTATGTCTCTGTAGGTTCTCAGTCAACCAGGTCATGGTAGTCTTAAGTGCTAGCGTCAAAGGCAACCTGACTTCTTTTAGGTTTCTTGAAGACATTTCTCTGCTCACTCCGAAAGGCTTCTTCATTTCTAGAGAGTGGTTGGGGATTTAATCTCTTGCAGATGGATGGATGCAGATGGACCACCTCGTCCATCTGCATCTAAAGGAGAAGGGACACTCTTTCAAGGATACTAATATCCACATTTTGGAAAGAGAAGACAGATGGTCTATGTCCAACCGGAGCGACCATCGTCAAACAGAGGTGATGGCCTATGACACCAACTATCGGCCAACCACAACACAGTCTTGAGAGCCTTACCCGTGTGATTTAACCCCCATTCACACCTCGAGCCACGTGGTCCTAGCAAACTCACATGATGGCATGGTGGGTTAACGACCCTCAGGACAAATATCTGAGACAACGCAACCGGCCTCTAGAACTGAGGAAACCTTTTGGATGAGAGGTGAAACGTCTTCAACAAACCTAAAAGAAGTCCAGTTGCCTTCAACTCTAGCACTTAAGAACACCCTCTGTAAGAATGTTTACACCAAACCTCTGTTCACAAACTCAAGCACTAAACCAATCAGTGTACTATTAGTGTTTACTAGATTTGCCTGATTTGCCAGATTTGCTAGTTTTAGCAGCTTTGGTAGCTTTGATGTCCATCTTGGTCTTCTGGATACGAGAGAAGATCTCCTTAAAAAGGGCCTTGTACTCTGGTGTGTTCTGTCCCAGCCGTTTATCCACTGCCTCCACCTGCTTGCTGATGCTCTCAATGGCCTCAGGGGTGGAGGGCGACTCAGTCGGGGTAGGGGGCGGCACTGGGGTGGGGCCCATGGCGCAGTCCTTCATGGATGGGTCTCGGGAGACTGGTCGGGAAGTCTGGACCTCGGCATGGCACAGACTCTCCTCGTGGCGGCCGACACTTCCCTAACAGCTCCTCGTATTTCTCCAGTAAGGCGTGGTACTGCTCGTCCACCTCCCTGAGGATGGACATCCCTCTCTTCCTCACGCTGTTGGCGTGGAGAGCGTAGCTGCCTCTCCTGCGGCCGGAGGCGTCCCGGGCCACGATGGCATTGAGCGCTGTGTCACTGCAGCTTTTCCTCACAGGGCTGGACTCGGGTAACGCCTCACCTCCAACACCCCCTCCACCCTCGGTTTCCTCCCTCACCCCTCCTCCCGTCTCCCCGCCCTCCACTTCCAAGAAGGTGTCAGTCTCCGGTGTGCTATTGAGGACAGTCTGGGTGAGAGCCACACCGTCGTCCTCGCCACTCAGCAGGAAAGTCCGAGCTCGACGTAGCTGCTGCAGCTCCTGAAGCTCCACCTCCAACTCCCGGACCCTTGCTTGGCAGCCCTCAGCATCCTAGGAGCAAAAACACAGTTTTACTTTTCCCTGTTTTCCACGCAACATTAAATTTGAACTGTTAGGAGCATTTCAACCAAAAATAAATCGGTCTAGAACCCAAGAAGTAGGTTTGCAAATGGAACCAAAAAATGGCAGGTTTCCAGTTGGTGTGTCTGCAGACAAACACTCACAGGAAATCAATGCAATTCCACCATTGTGCATTGTGCAACAACCCCCATTAATGATGCATCCTTGATTACAAAGGTTCTGCTCAAACCCTGGTGAAAACATGGGCTGGATTTCTGGATAGCATCAAAGTTCCAGAAATCCTGAACAGAACCGGTGCAAGAATAAGAGCATATTTGGTGGAAAAGGGGTAATTGAGATGACTAGTTTCTCCTGATTTTGATGTAGAAGTCAGTGTTGTAAACCACCAAGCACAAAATGTGGTGGTCTTTTGAGACAGTAATAGTTTTTAATTTGTCTTTACTGGTCTTTTCTTTGAATTTCTTTCCATGTGAACCTGCAGTAACAGATTTTTGCCACTTGGGGGCAGCGGAAACAAGCTCTAAACAGAACGTTATCACGGTTTAAGTGTGGCAAACTTTCTGGATTGCCTATTTACACATTCAGCAGATTTGGTAGCAAGATTAGCATTTATCTGGAGCCACACTGTCTGGCCACCTTTTTAGCTGCAGTATGTTCCACTATGTTCACCAGCAGGGTATTAAAACACCATAAACCTGTGAAACTGCAAATTCAGTTCCATTATTACCATAAAAATATTGATTGTAGCAGTTTAAATGATGAGTTAAGAACTTGATCCATTGTATAAGTGAATGAAAAAATGCAAGACTATTCAGAAACTGGAAGTATTCAGACTTGTATACCTGTGTATAATTCGTCAACATACCTGCACCCGTGTCTGCAGCCGCGAGAACTCTGCAAGTAGGACGTTGCACTCTCTCTCCACGCCCTCTCTACGCCCCCTCTCGGTCCGGACGGCCGCTCGGAGGGCCGACACCGCCTCCCTCAGGTGCTGGTTCTCTTCTTCAAATGGTTGCCGCTTTGCATCCACGGTAAAGCTCTCAGCTCTCCCCACCACAAACTCATCCTCATACCTGAAAATAAAATATAGATATATGGTTAGTTTCTTACAGGCAGATGTGTTTTTTTATTGTAAAGATGACTTCCTGTGGAAAAATAACAAGTACCTGGGCGCTGTGCAAAGCTCCCTCAGGCAAGGGAAGGAGTGGATGGTCTTGCGTCGCTCCCTCTTCTCCCTCCTGACTCGGAGCTGCTCCATGGAGCGGAGCTGCTCCACCTGCCCTGACAGAGACTCCACCTGGTTCTGCAGAGCCTCAATGGTCCCGGTTAACCTGATCCAGGAGGAAGAGCAAACATTTAAGATGTAAAAGGAGGAGGAGGAGGATGAAGCAGTAGAGGGAGGAAAACTGGTCAGTCACCTCTCTATCTTCTGCTGCGAGGCCTTGCTGTCCGTCACCAGCGTGTGGTTTGTGCGCTCCAGGTCCCTGGCGGTCCCATCCAGCTGCTCGTACACTTTGGCGTGCTGCTCGTTCATGTCCCGAAGAACCTCCAGCTGCTTCGACAGGTACTGTTGCACAAAACACAGATACAGGCTTTTGTAAAAGCAACTACACACAGTGAAATTACACACAAATCCATTATTATTTATTAATTATCTAGTAGAATTGATTGCCCTGTTTGACCAGTTAATCTACTATAGATTTTGTCTCTGAAGATCATGTGGTATGACTGAAAGCCCCAGAGCAGCTGCTAAATAGACCTTAAAGGTCCAATGTGTAGCATTTACAGGGCAATATAATATACAAAAATAATAATGTGTAATCGCCTAAAACTAACATCTAACGGCATAGAATGAACAATTTTTATCTACATAGGGAGCGGGTCCTTTTCTACAGAGTCCACCATGTTGTGCTGCCATGTTTCTACAGTGGGCAAGAGCGGACAAACCGAACCAAACAGTGGCTCTATATAAGGCCACTATTTAGTTTTCTTGATGGAGTGGATTGATGGTGCCGGAGTTGATGGCATTTTATCGCTTGACAGCCATCGCAGACTTTCCACCACGCATGGAGAGGGAAGGAGAGTTCAGGGGACAGGTACTCAATTGGCTGCAATGTGCGTTCTCACCACTAGATGCCACTAAATCCCACACACTGCTTCTTTAAAATCTAAGGTCAAAAGGAACTTAAAACCTCAACTTTTCCTGTTTCAATTTGTCTATGATCAAATCAACCATAAATTAGCAAATTAAACCATTCAATTTAACAACAATCTGTATAGTTGTCTTGTTCTTCCCTATAAAACCTTTTATTAAAGGAACATTCCCAAATGTCTTTTCTAAATTCAGTTAATAGTTTGTGTAAGTGAGGGAGCAATCAGTTTAAAGATTAAATCATTCACACCTCAATCTCCTGCACTTGCTCTTCATTGGTGATGTACATCTGCTGCAGAGAGTCCTCCAGCTCCTTGTTCCTCTCCAGCAGAGTCTTTCCCAGCTCCGCCGCCAAGTGGAGGTCTGAACGTTGGAAAGATAATGAAAAAAAGAGATGAAGAAATCAGTCATAAGCGCAGAGACAGGAGTATGTGAAAAATGAAATGGTGGAAAAAATAGGAGAGGAAAGATTCAGAGGACAAGAAGAAGAAGGGGGGAAGTTAATCTGACAGACGAAGACACACTGCAGCCGTACAATTTAGATTACCCACTGTCAGGATTAATAGGGCACACTGTTCTATTCTGGGCAAGGTTATAACAGGGTCTGGAGCAGAATGATCAAAGGGTCCATCACGCCATCTTCGTCTGCACTGGACTGGTTCAATTATAGAGTTAGGAGAGCAGGAAGACAGAAGACGGAGAGGCAGCACTCCTCCCTGCAGATCCTCCTCTCTCCACTGACTGAATATGAAGGTCAGAGATTGGTGCCAAGATTATTTGAAGAGACACCTCTCCACTGAGATTAGGACAGGAATAGGCTGAGAGTCAACATGAGTGATGCTGGAGGCAAAGGTGTAAATTTCTGCTAAATCATATCCGACAGCAGCCGTTGTTTTCCTTTCACTGCACCACACTCCTCTGTTTTTATTTGTGCTCCCAGATAAATGCACCTCCTAAGTAAGATGAGTCACTGTCATCTGTCTTTATTCTACCCGTGCTCTGACTCAGCGGTATTGACGGCCTACATTGTCGGGTTTGAGTCAGCAAGATGTGGTTTGTGACCTCACAAAAAAGAAAGCGAGAGACCAGACTGAACAGCCAATGAAGTCATCGCTCATACAGCCCTGTCTTTAAAAATTAATAGTGATCACTTGGACGGACGCCAGGCCTAAAGCTCCTCACAGCAACTCCTGATCTGTATCACTGCAGCATTTACCTATCACTGCAGCTGTGCCATGCTGGATAAATACAAACCACTGTCTTTGCATTTTGGACTATTTACCTGACATGCAGAACATCTGCAATACTTTTCTAAACCACAAAAAAGGTCCTCAAGCCAGGCATGCTGGTTAACACCAGGACTGGACGATAAAATGTCTGTTTGCTGGATGTTTTTAAACCACGCTCCTCTTCTACCTGGCAGCTCTGTCCTCACCTCCGTCAATTAGACTAATGAGCAGCAAGCTAAGCATGCACTCTCCAACAGCTCCATATGGACTAATTCACACACTTCCCTCTGTGCAGATAGTATAATGAATTCCTGCGGGGCCCTGGCATCAGCAGCTCAGGTACCACTGAATGGATCCCTTCTCTACGCTGGAGTGAGTCCAA
Organism: Lates calcarifer; assembly: GCF_001640805.2. Taxonomy (NCBI): domain Eukaryota; kingdom Metazoa; phylum Chordata; class Actinopteri; family Centropomidae; genus Lates; species Lates calcarifer. Next base: position 14,286,950 of record NC_066840.1, on the reverse strand, counting down.
CCAGCCTTCTTTCTGTTAGGACGAGCTTCACTAGAAATGCTCTGAGGGAGTAACATAGAGTTCAAAGCATCTTTCAAGCTGTGAAATGTTACTACCATAACTGTGAAGAACTCAAAGCTGATAATAAACAGCTCTCTGAATTTTCACCTAATTTCATGTATCTTTCCTTCTAGTGCATCTCATCTATTTTTATTCTTGTCGTGCGATAAACTCTCTCACACATCACACCAGCAAAGACAAACATGTCTGACGCTGTGACTGGAAAAACAAAGAGACATTTACTTCACTGTTTTGCAGTCTTCAGTGCCCGAGGCTGCTTAACAAGAGACAGTGATTTAAAGTAGTTGTTGAAAGCTCAAACGTTTGTATTTCATTTGTTTTCAGCGATTTCAACCACAACCCAGTTTATTTACAAAACGTGGCCGTCCAGTAGTTAAGGCTACTAATCAACACAAGAGATGAAACGACTGTGTAAAGCGTCACTTGAATCTCCTCAGTTCCTTTCAGCTCCATGGGAATCAATTAATAGTGTTTTTCAACTCATTGTTTTTATTTTACAACCAATCGTGTTATTATTCTGGTTGAGTCTCCGAGCTCTCATCGTCATTATTCCTGCCGAAACACAGAGAACACCTGTGTGGATAATTCAGATCCCAGTAAAAACGTCCTGAACAATGAACACTGAAGGAATCCTAACCTAAAAACAAGCTAACGTAAGGTTAGCAGCAGCTCAGCTAACTGACGTCCTGTGTCCACCAAAAAGCGCCAAAAAAACACTGATTTTAACATGTAACTACTTTATTCAGTGTTTTTTTTTTCTAGTTTTAATTATCAGGTCTGTTTGTTTTGTCCTGAACGATGAACACAGAAGGAATCTGAATCTACGAATGAAACACAATGAGTTGTTTAACAATGAAATCAAGTCAAGTTGGTTGCACTTGTGTAAAACCCTGTGGATGTGTGAAAAGTTTGCCATCTGGTGAAACACGAAAAGTTATTTGCTCAGAAAGAACTGGGGCGTTAGCATTAGCAATGTTAACAACAATGGCGAACAGAAAAAAAGAAAAGAGCACTAACAACTGAAACTTCACAGTCATAGTCAGTATAATTATAGCCTAGCCAGTATTTATATTATAAATAGAGAGAATTAGCAGCCATGGCTAAAGACTCATGACAGGATTTCTAGTCCTTATCCAGTCTGACAAATCCAAAACCAAATACCAGACAACCAAAACACTGTGTTAGTGTCCACATTTCTCTGCAGCTGCCAGAGAAAGTGACGTTCCACAGCCAAAAGCCTCAGTGACGAGAGAATAACAGAGGAAGGAGGAGAGAAGAAGAAGAGGAGGAGGAAGGACTCAAACAGAGAGTGGGAGAGAGGAGGAAAGCCAATCGATACAGCTCACTGCACAAGCAAACAACTTAGTAAGTCAATACTCGTCACAGACGACGACCGAGTCTCGACCCAAACAGGATGAAAACCACCAAACATAATCACGTCATGTATGAAGAATACATTTCCTGCACGCTCCAGAAAACCAGCTGCAACCAGTCCAGAGTGTGAACAGACAAAGAGCTGGTTCAGGTTTTAAACATCTAGCATGCACGGACAGACATGCTCATATACTGTTGTTGTGGTAGGTGCGTATCACCCATGAGATTCACTGGAATGTGGAAAAAACAAGACGTCTTCTCTTTGGCTTTTCCTGTGTTGCAGACCAGACTTCTGCACAGAAACATTCAGAGATGAATTATTTACAGCCACAGCACAGAGTGTCGTTGTGTATTATAAAATGTCCTAATGCTCCAAGACCTTTGCTCTTCAATGCTCTGTCCTCAGGTGGCATAAACTCTTATTCAGCTGTAACAGGGACATTTAATCAGATGTAAGTCAAGCTGACGAGCCTCAGCTGCTCAGAGAGCCACGTATTCATTTCTTTTCCACAAGCTAGCCGAGGATCTGGCTAACACACACACACACACACACACACACACACACACACACACACAAAAGGCCCAAACAAAGAAGCATCCTAATTACACGTCTGCATCCCTGTTTAAGACTTGAAATATGAGCTGTGACTGAACCATAACCAGCTTTTACATTCCACAGGAGGACTCTGCTTTTTCAAAAATGTCTACACAAATGAACCACAGCAGGTAAAACATACCATGCTGCTGTAGCACTGTGTACAGGGAACACACCATCAAATCCTATGGGATGGATTTGTTCAGAATCATCTAATGTTGCAAACTTTTTTGGCGATAATTATTTTATGGACCAAATTTAAGAATAAGATTAAGACTGACGATAGAAATCCTTTACCAGTGTTTTACTTTCTTTCCATCTTACTGAGCGTCTATCTGTTGATTTGGATGTGTATAATAACCTGTACAGGCTTAAATAAAGTTGCAGTCAGTTGAATTCTTGCATGTTTTTGACCTAAAAGTGATTTCATTTGAATGTACTGTTAAATAAGGTCATAATCTGTCCAGCACATCCTAAAAATATGATTTTTTAATTAATACAACGTCCAAAAAGTATGGAATAATAAATAAGGTAATAAAAATGACCTGCCTTTGGCTCTAATCTAACTTTCAACTTGAATTAAAAGTATTAAGATCTTTACAAAGGTGTGAAAAACCAGTGATAACTAACATAAAGTCTTTGATTCCAGCACAGCAGCTTCACACAGCAGTAAAATGTGTTTGTACTCTTTCCACTGGACATGTGGCTTTTTGGAGTGAAACCTTTTTCTTCCTCAGAGCTCAGGTCGGACCGATCAGCCCTGCCAGTGATTCCTGCGAGACAACGAGCTGCTGTAACACGACGACTCCCTCTTATAATGTCACTTGACCATCAGTCAGCACTCTGAAGCTCTGAGAGGCCAGAGGACACTGCTCATCCCCACACCGGCCATTTTGACTTTTACTCTTTCTTCTTCACCGTCTCCTAAAACACAGAAGATCTACACATCTAATAAATCCACAACACATGCATGTTTGTGTGCGCATGTGTCTTCACAGTCAAGTAAAACCTCTGCATCAGCACCAGTCCACCTCGGCCAGCGGAAATGTACCGTTATAATTACTTGGCAGGAGGACAAGTTGATTTAGAGATAAGACAGGAAATGAATTAAGTGATGCAGAGTCCTCTATCTCTGATGCCTGATGAGTGATTTTCCATGAATATATCCCTGATACTGATCATAAATTTAAAGTCTATATCATGTTTAACTTTATTTAGAGAGTTCTGCAGTGAATAATTTGGTGGTAAACTAGCTAATAAATATCTGTGCAGATGTTTAGTCCATAGCAATGAAGTTTCCTGTTAGTTCCCTTGAAGTGGAACATAAAAAGCTTGTCCTCATTTATATGGAAATCAGCTGAGTCCATCTGGGATTACAGACATGTGACGAAACCTTTAAGCCTCTAAAACTAAATATATTAAAATCTCAGGAGCATGAACGACAAAGACGAGTGTAAACCAGACAGAGTCTCAATCAGACAAAGACTGAGCAGTGACTTAACTACAATTACAACTCTGTGTCCTTCAGCTGCAACGATTAGTCAATTAATCAACTGATCGATTTGACAGAAAATGAAGCGGCAACGATTTCAGTCACTTTTCAAGTAAAACGTCCAAAGATTTGAGTGTTTTCTTATAAAACTAAAGACTCATTCATCCACAGATAATCACTCTGCAGATTAACCAGTGATGAAAATACACAACCAGTGCATCACTGTGTTGTTTAATTACATTAAACTCTATGTGTGTGTGCAGTGAGAAAATAAAAATAATTCAATTTCTGTAATTTTCTGTGCATCAAAAAAATGCACATTTTTTTCTGCAGAAAAACATCAAGTCTTATCTGACACTGCTTTAATAATAATGCTGAAATAATAATATATTTATATTTAAGCTGCTGGTTTCATCCACTGAAATCCAGAAGATCAGATGATTATTATTAATTTTCTGTCGACTGACTCATTAATTAATTGACTAATAGTTGCAACACCACAAAAACTGTCTGGAAAATGTTGTAATATTTAATCTTCCATACACTTCAGCCCTGATAACAGCCTGATGCTGATGATTCCTCACAATACAAGGCCCTGTTTGGCAAGCTGTCAGCGCATTGTTGTCAAAGAAGCTCTGCCTGCACATCAACTACTTCAGCAAAGACCGGGTGAAGGACGTCTCCGTCGCCTCTTAACGCGACAGAGAGCCTTTGTTAAGCGGAGGCCAGCTGACCGGCCGGCGGCTGACAGCGGGGGGGATGCCGCGGGCAGGGAGGATGGTGTCTTGTCCTTACCCTGCTCCAGGTCCTGCTGGTCGTACCACGGCTCTTCCTCTTCGGTTACGAATTCCTCCATTCTCCCTGAGCTTAGCATGGGTGACCCCCCTCGCCTCCTGCTCCTGAAACCCTCAGAAACCGGCCTCAGTGTCGGAACAAAAGAGCTCCGGCTGGCAGGATCCTCCAGGAGGCAGCGGTCTGCTCCTTCAAAGCTGCTTTTTCTCAGTCAGGGAGTGCTGTGTTGTGTTGTGTTGAAGCTCTACGTGTTTCCTCCTTCCTTCCTCTCCTCTGTGTTTCCTCGGTCACTCCCACCTCCTCCTCTCGCCCCCCACCTCCGCTCGGCACCGGCCCATCCCGGCGCTCAGACCCGCTCCTCCTGCTCCTCCTGCTCCTCCTGCTGCTGCTGCAGAGGATCCTCAGACGTGGCAGAGATGTTGCAACAACACCGCTCCTTTCCTCTCCCTGTTCTCAGCAGCACGCTCAAGACGCCTTCACGTGCTGCTCGGAAGATCTAACAGTACAGTTTTGCTGTCACTGTGGTCGAGTGCGCCCTCTAGATTTCTGCGCATGTTATGATGACATGACGCCACCAGTTTAGACCTATTAATTATAAAGACGCATCAGTTAAATCATCCAGATAATATGGGACAAAACTAAGATTTCATACGGCATCTGAACGCAGCATTACCTCATAGGCTGGAGCTCCACAGAGGCCTGCAAAGTGTAGATCTTCATACATGTAGAGAAGGCTAATATACAGCTGTTAGAGTCAGTTAATGTAGCCCAGGCTGTGCAGTAGAAAGACAACTAAAAACTATTTTATATGAGTTAAATCTCTGACAACACTGTCTCCAACTTGACCCCATTGACCCTGAAGTGGGTATGGGTGGGAAGTCAGTGAGGGATCATCGACTTGCTGCAGCAGGAGTGACTTTTACTGCTTTGCTCGTCTTGAGCTGATGTCAAAAAGCCAATGAAATAATGTAAACCTCCTTGCAGTAACATCACCACCGTAACTTTAGTCAGTTTTTATTTATATAGCAACAAATCACACCAGAAGTTGTCTTTACATATAGAGCAGGTCTACAACCACGGCAAAAAATGCATTAAAAAAGCATCAAATTGCAAATATTATCTTCTTTTTTTGTCTCCTCTTGTATCAACAATTGCACTGTATTGATCTGTTAATGTTATTACGGCTCAGTGTCAGGTTGAATTTTTCAATATTGGTGCCAAAAAATCAGAGCAATTCAAAGAAAAAGTCAAAAATTTAAATCAGGAACTGTCAGATTAAAGAGTAAGAAGATGATAAATCGAATGGGTTTCTGTTTGTTGGTGCTAAAGCGCTGAGGTGTGATAAACAGCCTCAGGTAAATGTAGACAAGATGCAGCATAAATAATGACATTGTGCTGGGTTACATGGCGGCTGATTTATTTGTAAAGTTAGACTTTGCGTGACTGCTTTCTGCCACAAACTGTTATATGTTATTTACACCACTAGAGGGCGAGCTGGTGTTTTATACAGTACATGTCTTATCCTATAAGTTTGAATTTATACAGTGATACTAATCACACATGTATTCTGACCTGGGTCAAAGTTGGAATAAATAAAATTCAAATAAATGTGAACAACAAAATATTAAAGTTTAATGTCTCTTATTTGGAAGGTCTGCTTTACACATTGGGATTTGAATGTACATGTAATAAGTTAATTTTAATGTCTGGAGGGTTCACAAACTTTCAAGCGGCACCGTAACTGAGGGGGATTTGGAAAAAGATCAGACACACAGGCCCAACAGAGTATGAGAGAGACATTTTTGCTGTTGCTGTTTTACTCATCTGTTTAAAATCCACTGTCATGACTCACCCACATGTCCATTTGTGTAACATAGTGATATCTACAGCCTCTGTGACACACTGAAGCTGCAGAGCTGATTTTACTCCTCCTGACAGACTGTTGTATCACCGGGACTGATGGCTGTGAGCCGACCATGTCTTCATCTGATTAATCTGAAACACACAAACTGAAATAGCTGCCTTATCAATACCAGCTGTTGTTGTGATGACTGGAGTGGGGTGTAGATCTGACCTTTTATACCTGCAGTTATTTATTGATTATTTCCCTGTGTGATTATCTGTGTGTCATCATCCTCCACAGCTGAATCATGTGCACACACTTGCCGTCACACTACAAAATCCCGGTTACACTAAACTGAAGAAACAAGTTGTTCAAAGAGTTAAAAATAAAGAGATGTCTTTCAAAGCAGACATCTGCTCAGAATTCAGAGCAGCTTTGTCTTTGCTGAAAGGAGAAGAAATTAGTCGTTTTGCAATTCAAATGGATGTTTTGTGTGATGAAAGCACTGTGTGTTATTTAGCCCTATACATATGTATCACTGGTCTGACTGTGTGGGTTAATGGATGAGCTTTTAGCTGCTAATGGCACTGCTGTGGTGGAGGATAAGTGATGTCAAAAAAACTGCAAAATAAGGAATATGGCTGATTCAGACCACTATAAATGAGATTAATATTAAGCGTACTATTGACTCTGAGTTCTCTCTCTCTTATGCCACAGATCTTTGTTGTTGTCTGTAAATCAACCTCTTTTTTTGTATTGATAATTCTACAAAAAGCCCTTAAGATAAGCAGCAGTTAAGTTATGATGGCATTATTCCAGGTCAGATTAAGGAGAACAGCTTTTCTTTGTTTTCCCATTAACCCACTCAAAGTGATTCACATGAAAAAGGGAGAGAAGAAGCACATTATTGGTATTCTGGTATGATCATTTTCATGCAGGAATTCCTGTAAATTCCAAACTTTTGTTTCTACCCATGAAGTTAAAGCAGCACAGTTACTTCGAAAGAAAATGTACTGTAGTTTATCTAAAAGTGTAAAATTTAACTTAGCATAATTCATTCCAAAGGAAGTTTCCAGGTGGCAGAAAATACAAGCTGTGTGATGGTAAATCTGGCAACAAACAGAACCACAGTGGACCAAGGACTGAACCCTGGGGGACTCCACAGAAGATGTCAACACAATGTTTGAGAGAAACCCTGAAGAATCTAGTGCTTATAGATTCATACAGATACACACATATAAACAGAATAAGCATAGGAACATCAGTTTTTATCAAAGTTTACATTAAAAACTTTGTAAGTTTCAGTTTAAATGTTGTGATTAATTATGCGTTATATAGAAATGCCTCCACTGTTGCTATTCACTCTTAAATCAGTGATTACCTGTACCTTCATCTAATTAATCAGTTGATCATTTGCAGGTTCCAGATTAATCAGCTGCTTTTTTTCTCTTCAACATGATTTAAACAAGATATTAACTAAATAAATGTAAGCACTAATTATTTTACTCACCGAAACTGCTGATTATTTGTAGACAAATAAAAAAAAAACTGCTTCTGTCGAGCGGACAGTGTGAAAGCGAATAAAAACTTGTGTGAGAAACACGACTGGGAAGACTCGACTTTTAGCATTAGCCTCCACAGCGATAGAAAAGGACTTAATGTTGAAACTGAGACGCACAGATAAACCTCTACAACAGAGTCATTGAACTCTTCCTTCTCTTTCAGCCATAGTGGGTTGATAAAACGGCTTTTAAATTTATGCTATCTTGTTTTAGCTTGTGCTAGTAGCTATAGATGCGGTTTGCTAGCAAGGCAGAGTTTTGTTACCATGGCAACGCAGGGTTGAAATCTGATTGGATAAAAGCTCTAACTGAAACAGATTGTATTGGAAGCAACCGGAAGGAAGTGAGATGAGATGAAGAGAATTAACTGTTGGAAATGATTTAATACATATAGTATAAATAGGAAAAACATATGTAAGAATATACTTCAGTGTTTGGGCCCCGCAGAGAAGGTCTTGCTGGTCCTGACGGCCCACCACTGGTATACAGTAAAACATGATAACTCGTTAAAGTGCACTGATTCCTCTACATGTCTCAGGACCAAAGTAAAACTGTGGAGTGAATAAGGTTCACTAAAGTTCAAAGGTTGTAGAGTAGCACTCTGACAGCATCAGGGGTCACAGGGTTAAAGTGCTATCATGTTAAACACTGAAAACAAAGTGTCTTATCACACTGGGATCAATGCAAATCAGCCTTTTGTTGCACAGTGTGCTCCTAGTTACTCATAAACCACCAACCCTTTCCATCAGTGACAATGACATTCCCACAAACACGCTGTTAAGTCAAAGATGCAATGTGAATTTACAGTAAAGATTCACTGTAGGCTGGATTTTGAACATCAGGGTACAGTTGTCATACTTTTAAAGATATAAAAATGTGTTTTTAGTCTTGGCTCATAGTAGCTAGCTTTTCACGATATTCTAAAAGGTGAGATACTAAAAAGCACTTAATTAAGTAAATAAACAAAATTTAATTTTACGAAAAATTGTCATTGTGTCCGTGTTAAAAGCTTTGTAATTGTGTGTCGGACAAGCCAGCTTAGCTGGTGAGATCGCCAAGGCTAGCTTTAGCTAAAATTTTATTTACTTCTTTATTTACATTAAAATATCCATTTTGGTGATCCTAGTAAGTTAGTTTCTTTATGGCATATGGGGGAGCAGCAAGACAAAATCATGACTTCCTAAATTCCTGCCAAGCTAACTAGCTTAGCATATTAGCAGTAACCACCATCTTAGCTTCCGGCTCTAATGGCGTTCACACGATGGTATGTTTTAGCTAGTGTGATATTTCCCTCCACAATGTGACAACTGCTAATGCTAATCTATATTTCTGTGATGGGCAAATACACAAATGTTGCCAACTATTTCTGCACTGCACAGCTTTGGGCACTAAACTTTAACACTCTTCCAAAGCAGGAAACTCTGCTGTGTCCTGATGAAGTTTTTAGGAAATGACTAATGGCCATTTGTGGAGGAATGGACATAGTTTGGAAAGTCCAAATGTGGACTGGTTCAGCGTCTCGAGATAACTTCTGTTGTGAATGGCGCTATATAAATAAAATCTGACTGACTTGACTGACTACACAGTTTGTTTTTCATTAAAGCCACCGTATTGTTAACCAACAAAAAACCAGGAGAACACATACACTGGCCATGGCATTATTTCAGAAAATAAACAAGTACAAAGTGAAAGGAACAGCCTCATTGTTCTTTTCTTTCACTCCCTCTGAGACCCTCTCTGTAACACAGGAGACCACGCCTCTGATGTGGATGGAGTTATCAGTCCATTCCTGAAAATGTCTGTTGTACAACTTCCTGTGCGTGTCGTACATGGAAACAAGAGTGAATCAACAAAACGTACATGGTCTTGAGAAATATGGGGAGTCAGCTGGTGGGACACCAGATGGATGCACCCCCCAGTCCTTTTAGAAGGAGCCTTGTCTCCACGGTGACAGGAGACAAAAAAGGAGGCCCTGGCACAGCTGGTCTCTAGCAACAGAAAGAGAGAGAGAGAGAGAGGAGGGAAAAAAACAGTGAATGAGTGTTCAGATGTACAGACAGGACAGAGGGTGAGGGGGAGTGAGAGACGGCATAAGCAGCAGTGAGCGAGTGAATTTGGGAAGTAGTTGGAGGTGGGAGAGAGAGGGAGGGTGAAAGGAGGAGGGGGTAGAAGGAGGAGGTACACAAACTCCCAGAGAGCAGGAGTTAGCAGTCAAAGTCAGGAGGAACAGTTGTGGCGCTGAAGCTGATCTGCACAGAGAGTCAAATTACCTCCAAACATCCAGCGCTGGTCTCTGAGTCTGAACCCGGAGCAGGCTAATTAGATGAAGAGCCTGAGACCAGCAGGCACTGCCACAAACAAACTCAAGAGAGACGCATGAGAGTAGTAAGAAGAGGGGGAGGGTGAAAACAAGAAGGAGTAGAGGTCTGTGAAACAGTGTGGGGACGGCTTCATGTACAACTGACTGTGGTTCTCCTTTCACAGAACAGTTAACAAGTGGAAACTGTGACTCTGTGCACTGCACTTGCACACATTCACTGCAGAGGTAAGCTTATTTTGTGCTTCTTCTATTCATTTTGACATAAAAAAAAAACAAGTTTTGATTGTCTGTGCATGGAGAGAATGGGCTGTATACTTATTTAACTTGCCAATAGTTAAGTCCAGCAGGTAAAGAAAAAGAACTCTGTAGGTTTACTGACACAAACTTATTTACACAAGAAGTTACTGACTTCTCCAGAGCTGGTTTGAGGCTGAGCAGCATGTTTTCATCTCTGTCTGTGTTCTGGTGCTTATGAAACATGATGTGGGAGTGCATGGGAGAACAAAGACAGGAGGAGATTGCAGGGCAGAGCAGGGAGCAGCAGAGGTCAGGCATTCTTCAGACTAACTCTGGCAGGTGGTTTAAATCTTCACACTCAGCTGGAGGGGCTCCCAGAGAACCAAGAATATGAACAAATGTGAATGTATGTGAATGTATGTGCGTGCATATCCAGCTATAGCCATGTTCTTTTAGGTAAATATTGGAAAGTTATTATTGATTTTTTATGTACTTATGAAATAGGGATAAAAGAACACAGTGCATCCAGTGGACCTGGTTCTGCAGTACATAGTGGTGTCTGGTTTTTCCTGTAAGAGCTACTGATTGCTGTTTCATCTCTAAGCCAAGACACTGTCAATAGGCCAACCACAAAAAAAAAAAAAAAAAAAAAAAAAAACCCGAGAAAATATTCAGTGAAGTGTGTCTGGTGTCACAAACACACTTCCTGAAATAATAAATAACATCAACATGTTAAGTGTTTGTTTGTATCGAAAATCGTTATGCAGCACAGTTGCATTAACTGTATGTGAAAGTGTGTAAGTCTTCATTTACCATGCAAGCTGAAGGGTATAGTAAATAAATAATAATAATAATAAAAAGGTGTGCAGGTTGTTAACTTACTACTAAAATTAAAATGTAAGTAATGGCAGCAACAGTAAGGCTGAATGGTTAAGTTAGTGTTATTTAACAAGAATAAACAACATCTCCTTGAAATCCTCATGTTTTATATTCATATATTTTAGATTTTAAATGTATGCCCGTTTTAATCAGAGGTTGCTATGCAGATGTTGCTAGGCAACATGAAGCAGCAGGACTTGTGAAGCACAGTAGCTAGCTTTTCATGATATTTTCAAAGGTGAGATACTAATAAGTAGTTAATTTAGTAAATGGACAACTAATATTTTTAATTTCACTATAAATTGTTTGCCTGTGTCCGTGTTATAAGCGGTGTAATCATCGCGTGTCGGACGAGCAGGAGCAAGAAAGTTTAACCAACTGTTACATTGGGTGACAGCTAGCTTAGCTAGCAAGAGTGCCACGGCTAGCTTTAGCTAAAACTTTATTTACTTATTTATTGCTCCATAGCTGTTATTTGTAATTACAAAATATCACATTTGGCGACCCTAGTAAGTTAGTTTGTTTATGGCATATAGCTCAAAGGGGGAGTAGCTAGATAAAATAACTTAAACTCCCGCTAAGCTAACTAGCGTAGCTTATGAGCAGTAACCGCCATCTTAGCTTCTGACTCTAATGGCATTCACAAGACTTGGTATGTTTTAGCTATCTTAAAATCACATTTAAGTCTACTTAATTGGATTGTTATTTATTTAATTATTTTATCATATTTCTTTATTAAATTTATTTAAAATGAATATCAATCAATATTAATAGTGAATGGTCTATAAACTTCCCTGTTTTTGGTGTGGCAGTGTAGTAAAGTAGTATTCTACTGACCTCTGTGCCATTATATTTTAATATGTAAAGTAATAAGCAATCGTAAAAAATGAATATGAGATCTTAGATTTGTTCCTGTGTTTATCATTAACACACTCATGTCCGTTCACAGTTTCAGTTCCACTTCACAGCCCTGTGCCCTTATCTCCTGTACAGCCTGTCTAGTATCAGCCTGTGGGATTTCACCCACACACAGCTGCTCCAGTGACGATGACAGGCCTCAGTCTTGAAATGCCAGGCCTGAAATAGTTTGCCTTGTTTATAATTAAACCAAACATGCAGGACGGTGCTCCTGTGTATGGGTACAGACGTAATCCAGGCCGGAGCGGGGCATCACACACAGTCTGCCCACTATCACACATAATAAGACACGTGGTCCATGCACACACATACAGGAAGGTAATCAGTGGACTAATTAGGGGTACTGATATATAATAAGTGAGTGTGTAAAAAAGCGGCGTATTTATAGGGATTAAGGGTGTATATGCAATTACCCCTCAAGCCTACTTGCAGCGCTACAAGTAGGCTTGAGGGGTAATTGCAGGGTGGAAGTATAAAATTGCAGTAGAGAAGGGTGGAGCTGTAGATGAAAATAAAATGTTCCACGAGACAGTGAAACCCTCATTCATTCGATATCATCTTGTCTTTTTCAGGAGCAGCAGTTTGAGGTCTACTGAGGCCTTTTTTCCTTGTTAATTGCATTTCTCTGTGTGTGATCTGCGTCTGAGAATCAGCATGGACGTGAAAGAGGAGATGCTGGATATTCTTCAGAAGATGTGGACCAAGCTGCAGGGTCTCCCACAGGCCAGTTCTCTGGAGGTGGGGGCCTTCTTTGTGCTCATCCTGTTTGTTGGTGAGTTTAAGACACAGATTCATCCTGAAGTTACACAGTCTTACACAGAATCTTTAGTTTTTCAGAAGTATTTTATTGATTGATTGACTTTTGTCCACACTGGGGCAGCATCATGTCATCATCTTATAAAGTTAATATGGTAAAGATGACATCAAACACACATCCAGGACGTACAAAGCAACACTATTATTAATTTAAGTCGTGTTTCTCACCACTTCATAAATGTATAGTCCAGTATTCTCTCTCCTTTTAACTCTGGATTCAATTTCTGAAGAAAATAAATAGCTCTTTATTCACTAAATGTACCACTATGTTAAGTGGCTCGTTGCTGTTTCTTCCTGATAAAATTGCGAGCCATAAAACCAAAACATTGAGCTAAAAGATGCCAAAACGCTGTTATGTTGCTCAAATGGTGATATTTCCTCATTGAGTCTCTCACTGTGAGCAATCCCTTTCACTATACATCATCATTCTACCCAGGATTCATGTTTGTGCAGCTTTAAATATGACACAAACCTCCTGCTAATCCCTCCCTGTGTCTCCTGTCTCTCCTTTCAGCCACATTTCTCTTCATGATCGTGCTGTCCTGTGTCCACTGCTGCTGCTGTGGAAAGCCAAAATACCAGGCCTCCAGAGTTCAGCCTCTACAGCCTGTCTGAGGAGCAGACAGAGAACAGACTCCACAAGTAAATACAGCCTCCATTCCTCATGTCATCGTCCACGTGATACAAGACCTTTAATTTGAGTCACAAAAAAGGAAATGTTTCTTCTCAGTGTTATTGATTTCTTGGAGAGATGGAAGGATATTCATCAAGAGAGGGATGAGGGGACATGATGCCATGATGTTTCCAGCTGCGGGATAAAAGAGCCATGCCACTGTGATCCATATAAATCAGCAGCGTGGCACGACTCATCAGGATTCATTACAGACCAGGACAATGAAACACTGTGTGGCAGCTCTCTCCAACAACAAAACCCTTACAGTGCAGTGGATGAAAAGATAAAATTAATCAGTAATAAAGCTGATGAATGTCACAGTGACTCTTGTTATGACAAACCCAGTGAACAACAACACTGAGAATACACAGACGCTCAAACTTGTGTGTGTGTTGTGGACTCATAGTTCCATGTTTTCAGCAGAAACATGCTGGTGTAAAAACACAGAGCGCCCCCTGCTGGTCCAGTGAAGAGAATTAGTTTTGTTAGTGATCTGTTCATTGTTTGTTTAGTGTTTACCAGTTACAAATGTACTCTCATTATATTGTAACATAAAAAGTGTTTATTTTTTACTGAGGCAATGCACGTGTTCTGAGGCAGTGTTTGGATGTTTTTACCAGTGTAAATATAATAAATATTCAGTGTGTTCCAATGTGAAGATATCACTCTGTTGAAGCTGACCTCACTCTAAAAACTGCATCTACTTTGCATTAAAATGAGCTTTGCTCTGAATCACATCAGTGAAACACTGCTCTATTGTGTGCACACCTTATCACCAGACCTCTCCTTTGCCTCCACCAGTCAATATTTTGAGTAAACATTAACCAGGAACTGTTGCTTTTACCCACCGCCTGAAAGCCTGTTGCCTGGAGCCGTTTCAGTTTCGACTCCTCTGTGCACCAACTGACAGTAAACTTTAATGTTTGGGCTTTATTCAGATAGGTGCAGGGGTTGCGAGTGGATCAGAACAGTAGTGGAGGCCATCTGTTCCCACACACAAGAGTATATTCATTCTGTTAGGAGTCGCTGAGCCGTGAGCGGATCATTTAGCAGGACATGGCCGTGGAGAGGTGAGTTTTTGAGCAGCAATGAATTGGGCGACAATAGTTTTTTAACATCAGCAGATTTCTATGGAGCATGCTGATAAAACATGGTGGTTTTGTTAAATGTTTCATGGCTCTGTGGGCTCTAAAAAGAAAAATAAATGGCGACTAATGGCCTCACATCATTATCTCATCAGTTTAATGTCCAGAATCTTTCTCCATTTGAGCTTTTATCTGGTTTATCGCTCCCTGTGCAGCGTATCCGAGCAGCAGAAACCCACATCGTCGTCACCTGAGGACTGGGTGGAGTGGTTCCTGTTCCGGCTGCATCAGGAGCCGTGGGCGCTTGGCGGCGTTGTGGTCATAGGAGTGTTTGTGCTGGGGACTCTGTCTCTGGTCGTCTTCGCTCTGCTGTACGGATGCTGCTGCAGCCCGGCACAAGAAAACCCAAAGAAGAGGCAGAAGCAGAAGAAGCCAAAAAAGAAGGATGGAGTGATCTGAACGTGTGAAGGGAACTGATGGAGAATCAGTTTAAATTTACCTGAAGATGTGGTGGAAGCTGGACTCAGGATTTTTCTCTTCTACATGAACACATACACATTTTGTAAAATATTAATTTCTTCAATATAAATTTAAACTAAATGTTTGCTATTGCTGTGTCATTTCTAGTTGCACTGGAAGACACCAGAAAAAGTTAGTTAGTGCCAACCAGTCCAAATGATGGTAAAACATGATGTTTCACTTTGGAAGAGCTGCAAACACCTTTTGACAAATATATTTCTGTATTAGTTAAAGTGAACTTTTAAAAGATCTGTGATTATCTAGGTTTATTTTACTAGTCAGTCTAATTAATGTACCTGATGAAACAGCTACAAATCACTGATGCTTGAAATGTTCACATTATATAAGGCTATGATATGAAGATGTGTACATTAGGTATAATAAATCTCTTTGTACCTTAACTCTCATCACTGTCAACCACTTACACACAAAGCCAGGAAACAAATGTAACTTTTCATAAGACATGAGAGTTGTGAGCAAATGTTTTCATAAGAATTTAATTGCTTGAATGATGCAGAGGAGCGTCAAAGCCTCTGAAAATGGTGGGACACAACATTTTCCTGCCATAATTTTAGTGTTCTGGCTGTGTAGATGTTCTAAAACTTATATGATGGAAATTTATTAATAACGTTTACTGAAAAAAAATATTTGTTAAGCTCAATACCTCTGTCCTCTTCCAGCCACAGACTGTAGGACAAAGATATTTGCCTCTCCAACTAAAGATATATAATTAGCAACTTCTTGTAGGCAACAACGTAAATAGAAAACTCCCAATAAATGTGACCTTGCACCATCTATTAGAAATCAATGATTTGTGTCCCTAAAACTGTTTTATTTATTCATTTCGCTCCTAAAGAATTAATCTGGTTAAACCTCTCTGCTGACCCCTGGTGTGGGCTTTCAGAACCGAGGAGAACCGCCAAAGAAACAGAAGGACTACATTTCCCTGTGCTAATCGGTGCTTGCGCAGTAGAACTCCTCTGACGTTATCATTCTGCGACCGGACGTTTACGCGACGCACACTCACAGCAATGGCAAGCGGTAAAAAGAGTGCCCTACTTTCCTCTTTGGCAGACTATGGAGACGATTCAGAGCCTGACTCTGAACCCAGAACCAGAAGAGACAGGTATATTATAACTATTTTAATATTTTTTTAAGGTATAATAGGCCTCTAACTGCTGGGTAACTCTTTCCCCGGAGCTTCATGTGCTAGCTAGCATTAGCTTGTAGCTAGCTAACGTAGCTCGTTTACAAATGATATTTAAGTTATTCATGAAAACTATGAAGTGAAGTCATATAAAGTTGTTTCAGCAGAGGATATGTTGTTGTTTTCGACAGACTCTCGTTGTTTTGTTTACTTAACGACTGTATAAAACATTTAAATCTCACTAACACAGATCTCTTTTTACTGTAAAGTTATCGGATTCATTTCCTGATTCCCGGTCTCACACGTTATTAAATAGTTAGGTTTTATTTTTACATCTTTAGCGCTTTGTCAGTCTGCTGTTCTAGTAAAATGATATTGCCATATATTTTTTAACGGAATATAATTTTGTGGTGTCCTCCTGTCGCCCTGCTAGTCTCTGTTTTTGGACACATGCTCTCTGGCCTCTGGATATTATCTGACCTCTGCTTTTCTGTCTGTTTGCTGTGTCCTTCTCCTCCTGTCCATCAGCAGGGGGGCGTGCTGGGGGTCTGGTGTACGGCTACGAAGACGATGAGCTGAACCGAACTGAGGACGCCGAAGACAAAGTGTCTGGAGATGAAGACAGCAGAGAGAGCAACTCGGTCAGTATTTGAGTCCTCGGTCCTTCTCCTCCAGATTTTAATTCATTCATCTGGACTCCACTGACATCTGATGTTTACATTTTAAGTGATGTGTGGTGTTGGAGAATATGCAGGTTTTTTTTTTAACATGTTGATGATGCATTGACTCTTCACCAATGAAGCTGAGAGGATCACACCAGTGCTTTTCTGGTTGTGTCACTGTATTTTATTTGCCTTTAATCACAGAAACAGCCACTCTGTGTTTGTACAGATGGAGGGTGACTGGTATCGTATTACCTCAACTCCCTTAACAATCAAACTAAACTAAATTAAACTATTTTTAGTACTGCAAAGTCTTTTGAAGTGAGTATACTGCTATTACATTAGAGGCAGGGCAATATTATGTATTGATTACAAATAAGAATTATTATTTAGACCAACCATGAGATCTTTAATTATCATTAATAGTCATTCATCCAATCAAATTATTGTCATTAATTTTTCACCTGTGAATGAAGCCTCTGCTTTAGCGCTCAGTAAAACCAGTGTGACTCATCATCACCAGACAGAAGTGTAAAAACTGCTTAATCTTGATGCATCAGCAGTTGATGTGTTAAGTGCAAATATCACAACAGAGTTCAATTTAACATTGAAGCTACAACCTACATCATTATTATTAATTATTTTCTGACATTTTATAGACCATTTATAGATCGTGTGTCACCCTCAGGTTAGTTGACAGCTCTTTTAATGCAGAGGTGACAGACATCAAATAAATCTATGTTTTGTAATTCTGTGAAATGTGTGTTTGCATCAGTAACATTTGTAAAAACAGTTGTGAAACAGACAAATGTTTTAAATTATCACTGGGTCGACTCAATGCTGCCCTGTCAAGTGGCATATCTTATATCTTTTATTTGTGTGTTTAAGTAATATGAACAAATACAGGCAGTTAAGTGCAGCACAGTAAATATTAATATATAATATCTTTATGTATAGGTTTGGTGTAGATTGCTGCTGTAATTGTTTAATGCTGTGGTGATTTCTGCAGCTGTTCTGTGGAGGTGTTTTATGACTAGATAGTTATATATTTACATATAGAGAGGAGTAACACAGTGTTAAAACTATCACAGCACTGTTTATTATTACATAACTGTGGGGTGGAGGTTTTATTTCTGTGCTCGCTCTGTGCAGACTGTTCTTTTTTATTTTTATTTTGTGAACAAAGTAAGTACTGTACGAGCATTATTGTTCGACTGAGAGCTGCTCGAGAGGAGTGATACAGGCCCAAACACAGAGAGATGAGAGTACTGTTCTGTGTTATATAATCCTCTCCTCTTGCTGATGTGTGAGCCTCTGTTACACACCAGGACAGTCTGATATTTGTGCCTGTTTTAATAAAGATGTACAAAGATCCTGTTGCAGTTTTAAAATATTATCAAACAAAGGATCAAACTTGGACTTTAGAAATCATTTTAAAGACTCTGTCGTACTAGAAATGATGTAAAACAACAAGGAAAGAGTCGAACAGTTTTGCTGGGTGCTGCTTGCCCCCCCACCCTCCTCATCTCCTCTTTACAGTGTTAACCCTCTGCATTTTTGTTTTTATAGGAAATGGAAGAATCTGACGAGGGGAGGGACGCAGATGATGTTGAGGTATTTGAACACCCATCGTGGTGTGGGATGGACTGGATTTGGATGCCTGATTTATTCCTCATTTGTTTTGTGACTAACCAAAAAACGAGGGGGGGCGGAGGACGACACGCTGAGAAGAGGCATGTTCACTAGATGGTGCTGTGGTTTTATGTTTTATCTGATGAACATTCAAATAACTAACATGGAGCTTTGTGTAGATGAGACCAGGTCAGTCACTTGTACTCGTAGTTTGTTTGTTGCTTGACTGCTGCGTCTTCATGTGTCTTTAAATCTCTTCAAGAAGCAAAAAGCTGAACCAACAGTGCTGTTTCTGTCAGAGCACACTGCTTGGACCTGCACAGTTGTACCATACTAACCCCACCCTGTGTGTGTGTGTGTGTGTGTGTGTGAGAGCTGGACAGCATGCCAGCTTCCTGCTGTGCTGCTCGGTACAGGTCACCGAGGTGAGAGTGAGTCACAGAGCTAACAAGCAGAAACAATACGACTCGACTCGGAGGACGTCTGCTGTGTCTGAGGCGTTGTGTTACAGCCTGTCTTTGATCGTAGTCTGATAGAGTGTTTTGTCTGTTCAGTGTGTCACAGATCACAGCGCCGGCAATGCAAGGATCTTGTGATGCAGTAATTGTAACGTTGTGCGTCGGATGTGATTGCACAACAATGCATTTATCAAACACGAGCTGTGTTATTTCCCTGGAGCAGAAGCAACATTTCCAGCAAAGTCATGGAAACAGTGTCGTTCACTTTATGATATAATTATTGTATTTACTGGGTTTCTTCTCAGCCCTCAGAAGTTGACTGACGTGTCCGACTGCACTTGCACTTCACTTTGTTATCATTATTATTATTATTGTTGCATTGTTAGGTTATCTATTGACTTGAGTGTTTTATTACAGTTCTGGCTAACTGTAGATAAGGAGGCCATAGTACAAAACCCAGGCCTCATTTAACTGGAACAATTAAATACTGAGTAAATCTTTTGAGATATTTTTTACAGCTCTTGGCTTACGCTGGATCAGAGCTGTAAGAGCTGGCAGAGTCTGTGTTGAAGGCGTCAGTCAGTTGGTCCAGACTGAAATACTCAACTACTGAAATGTTGCACAGATGTTTATGGTTTGTAGGAGTGATATTCTACTTACTATGCTGATCTTCTTGTTAATTGTGGTGATCCTCTGACCCTCCTCTAGCACCAGCATCAGGCCACAATTTACATTTCCCATCAGCCTCAGCTGTGCTGTGTGTTCACCACTGATTGTTAGCGTGCTAGCATGCTAAACTAAGACGGTGAACAGGGTAAACATTATACCTGCTAAACATTAGCTATGTTAGCATGGCTCCTCCTCTAAACGAGAAGAAAAAACATTAAGGAATAAATCTGTTGTATTGTTTGGCAGCTGCTTGGTTTGAGTGGTTTCAAGTCCATGTGGCTCTGATATACAAAACAGATGGCTGGATGACGTGTGTGTGTGTGTGTGTGTGTGTGTGTGTGTGTGTGTAGGGTCTGAAATGAGGAGTAGTTTGTTGATTAAAAATAGACTTTTATCTTGATTAGAGGTGGTGCAGTTTTCTACAGTTTTTCCTGATGTGGTGGAGCTTGGGCTTTGAACTTTAATTCTCTGTTCAGAAAAACCCTGAAGATGCTGCTCCACTGCTGCAGTTTTTTTTACCCTACTGACCTCTGACCTTCCTGTGAAGGGCGGCCAAATGGGAGAGAAACTTCAGATGTTGGATCAGTGAGGTGATGAGTTTTCACTGGCTCTGTCTCAAACAGCAGGTGACATTTATTTATGTTCTCGGTTTGGGTTGTTGCCAGCAGCCGCCTCCTCCTCCTCCTCCTCCTCCTCCTCCTCCTCCTGATTTGGCCAGTTTCAGGACAATTCTTTGATCTGCCTGTGCAGTTGCTAGGTGACGACGTGATGCCCGTGAATAACGGCACTGTTCCTTTGTTCTGAACCTGTGTTATGCCCACAGTGCTGGCACAACAGGCGGCATATTTTAGAGGCTGTGCAAGACTCCTCCTTCCTGCCGAGCCGAGGCATTCACTGGAAACGGCCTAGATTTACTATTCTGGTTTCTATTACTCTTTTAGAAACTATTCTCCTTTCTGCTTTTACTCTGTGCAGTTTGTTGCATTTGTGGGTTTCAGGTACAAAAGGAATTTCACAGTTTTTCACCAGAACTGGCTTTAGCTGTTTGTCATCCCACATGTAATTAACTCTAATTAAGCTTGAGAACATGGCTCAGTAATATCTACCACTGGTGCTGTTGGTATTTCTCTCCACTGAGGGTTAATGGTTTAATTCTCCTGTCTAAAGGAGACCTAAATATCTCATGTGTCTCTCTCTCTCCTTCCCCTCTCCACCCTCTTCTGTTTTTTTTTTTTTACAGATATCAGAAGCAGAAAGAAAGGACCCCAATGAGCTTGTTGGTAAGTACAGATCCACACATAACTCTGTGTAAAAGTGTAAAAACAAGATGGCGGCAGTCTCTGTCAACACATTCTACAGCTGAGATCGAGATAAAAGTATCAGAGGAACAAAATCTGATCAGAGTTTGTGATTGAAACTTGTTTTTTTCTGCTCAGTAACATTTGTTGTTTGATACGACAACAGACCTCACCATTCAGATTTGATTTTTCAGCTTTCTGGATGTTTATTCATCATTTCACTTAAACTAATCAGGTCCTACTGATCCAAAACAGCTAGGAGAAAACAAAAATGCAGACAAGATCAGTGCCCGGGTTAACGGACAAAGCTGTTGTCAGTGTATCCCAATGAAAATGCCTGAAGGACCTGAAGTCTTTCCCCAGAAAAGCCTTTGAAGGTATATATGGTTTATACAGAGTCCCAGAGGATAAAAAAAGATGTGAGATCCCAAGAAACTTTTTCGAGATCTTGCAAAAGTACTTCTTTTTTTTTAACCCTCAGATTTTTTTTCCTCCATGTCCCCTCCAGGCCTCTGTAGATATATAATGTTTAAACAAGTCTTATTTTCTCTTGCCTGCCATAAGCAGTAATGTTAGTTGTATGGTTTCAGGTATAATGGGGCAGGAACTGAAAATAATTAATCATTTATAATGAGTTAATCTGTTTATTCATTTAATCAGAATCAAAAATGAGACTTTTACTTTTCATTGTGTCGGCTGGGTGTTGGTGCAGTGACTAACTCGACCCAGGTGAGTGTCAGACTGACAGATGGGCTGTGAGGCTTTAACCAGCGGTTAGTGAGTAATGACTGACCTGTACAGGTGTGGGATGTTTGTTAGTGAGCATCAGATCTGACAGGAAATGAGTGATAAGAGGGAGTGGTGTTTTATTCAGACCATAAACTCATGACACTAAACGTCCTGTGTCTGCTGTTTGTTGGTGGGCCTGTGGCCTGGTGAAGATAACGGCACAGATTATACAAAGCAGCGCTCGTTCAGTATTTACCTGCCGAATAACAGAGGAGAGCGATGCTAGTGCATTCAAGGAGGCAGAGGGTTGTGTGATTGTGCTGCTTTTATTCGCAGAAGAATCAACCTCCTTTCGAAAAATGTAATCACTTTTTCGTGGCGGCCTTAACGCAGCTACGTCTCCTGCGTCGCTAACAGGAGGTGCAGGAATTTTCAGCTGTAGAACGTCAACGAGGAACGTCGGGGGGCGATAACCGACACTCCTCTGGTTTTGTGGCAGCCATAAAAAGGAATCAGACCGAGTCACCATCACCGTCGGTGTAGTACAGTGGCAAGGGTGTGACTCACAGCCTCGGCCTGGACACTTGACATTCCTGCAGCAGAGCCTTGGCTCCTCTGTGTTGTCTGTCAGTAAATGTCACAGTGTGTCTGGCGAAAGGCCTCCTGTCAGCGGGCTGAAGACAGCTCTTTGTCTGTTCGCTGAAGGGACCGACTTTGTCCGTCCGTCCAGAAAAGACCCTCAGGGCACAGATTGTGACTCTCTGTCTGTTTTTCGGAAAGACAGATGGTGATTTTCTGAGGCAGAATATAATCTTTTGTCTGTCTTTTTTATTGCTCTGTGTTCGCATGTTCTTCCTGACTGTGCTGCTTTCCCTCCACACTGAATTATAAACAGGGTATTTCTGCCTCTGGAGGCTACAGAGTTTATTTTGGTGTTTAAATTAGAGTTTGTCCAACAAGGCTGTGAAATTATCAAGTAAATCTCCGGTTGTCTGGAGCGGATTAGCTGGCGTCCACAGTGTTAAACCCTTGTTGCAGCTACAGTGCGTTATTGTCTGTGACAGTTTGTGCATGTCTGTTTAATGAAACGCCGCGCTCACACCTAACGCCTGTGACTCATCGGACTTGCCTTGTCAGGTTTTTATTGTTGGAGGCCACAGTATTTTCTGTGTATAAAGCTCGTTACTCGCTCGTTTGTTGCTCAGAATTGTGTGTGCGCCTGCGTCCGTACATACATGCTCAAGTTGACTCATGTGTCTCGCCAACAAAGGCAACGCCCTGCTCCTCCTTTTAACCCTGGCGGGGGAGGTAAACCATAACCATATCAGCTCAGGAGTTAAACTGAGGGGGGAGGTGCTGCTCCTCCTCTGAACTTTCTCCAGGCATGTTGGGAGATGAGGGTTAGCAAGTCCTTATCACACGTGATCAGCAGGATTGAGGAGGACGGCAGAGTGGGTCCAGAGTTCCTACAGTTACTTATTCTTTGATCAAACAATAATAAAACAATATTACATATCTGAGCAGACACAAGATAAAATAATCCTTTATCAGTGCCACAGCAGGGGAAATTTCCGTTATAAAAAAGGCATAAATATGAGTAAAACACCAAACGAGACATAAACATATAAAGAAAAAAACAATACACACAGGACTTTATACAGACACTTGAGTGAGCAGCTGTTTCATCAGTGGAGAATTTAACAGCAGCTTTCAGTTTTTGATACTTGTTGCTGCAGATATGAGTTTATTTCAGTTGATGTGTAACCAGGAGATCAGTGGTAAAGAGCTGCAGTAAGGATGATGGTCTGCAGACGTATGTTGTGGTTTAATGTCAGACGTCTTGTTATGTTTCGTTAGGAGCAGGTTGGGCTGCAGATGGAGTGGAAAATTCGTTAAGATGGGGAATTTTGGAAACATTGAATTAGAAATTAGAGGTAATTTATACAAACTGTATCACATACATGTTGTTTAGTCAGAAACAGACAAACTAAAACTAACTAAAAAAATGACTGTGAAACTTTAATATTTGATGAAATAAACATAAACAAGTTAGCTAGTGTATATTTAGCGTCTCTGATGTAGCGTCTAGCTAACACAACTTTAATACCACACATCAGATATACTTACACAGTAATCTGATGACTGAATGTCGTCTGTGGGCTCAGCAGTGGAAATGATCTGAGCATGTGATGCAGAGGAGAACCAGGATTATGCAGCAACTTGTTTTTTTTTTCCAGTTTACTTCCTGGTGAAATTGTTGTGTGTTTTGGTAAATCTAGAGTTGAATAATATCTGCCTGAAAAGCTGCTGCAGCTGTTGAGAAATACTGGAAATTGTAACGTCAACTGAAAGTAAACGACACAGTTAAAGGAGCTTCAGTGGAATTTTCCTCTTTGTGTTTTGTAAGATGAAGTGCTTGGTAACACCGAGACAAAGCTGCAGAAAATTACCCTCTCATGTCCAGTCAAGTTTTTACTTGTAGACGATTTGCACTATCAGCAGACGCAAAAGCTCCTGCACACACACACACACACACACACACACACACACACACACACACACACACACACATGCACACATGCACACATGCACAGCTTGCAGCACTTACTCGGAGTATGATTGACAACGCTGAATGAGTGTAAAGACTATCTGTCTGATTGGGATACAGAGTGACAGTGAAGAATGCCTGGCCTGCAGTCAGGGAGACAAGTTGAGCAGGGAGAGCAAAACAAGGGACGGGTCCAAAGGGAGGGGAGGAGGGAGGGGAGGCAAGGGGAGGGGTGAGGAGCCTCCCTTCTCCTTACAAGCCCCAACAGCAGCCACTCCCTGCACTGAACACACTCCTCATACCACACTGCCCTGTAAAACCCACCGACGTGCACAACAACGGGATGCAGCAGCGATGTTTGCCACACAGTGAACTTTTGTTTCAGCCGCTGGAGTTGGTTCTCCAGCACATAGCCATATCCCACCTTCTCTCCGATGTGTCATCTGTTTATTCAAACGCAGAAACAGATTCAGTCGTCCCGTTTCACCGCTTTCGAACAATAACGGCTTCTTAGTTAAACCCTCTCCTGCAGGTAAAGACATGCAAGACGGTGCAGAGAAATGAGAAAGTACAAGAGCTCATGTTTACTTTTCTGTCTCCCTGCCAGCTCTGTTCTCAGAGAAGGTGAGGAACATGTCACCTGATGAGATCAGGATCCCCCCCGAGCCCCCCGGACGCTGCTCCAGCCAGCTGCAGGTAGACACTCCTCCACTGTTACGTGATTATTTAACTGTGTTGTGTGTTTGAGCACGTCTGCGACCACTTTCCAGCTATTAAATTTATCCCACTTAAAGATGAAGACTTCTTATTTGTCTCCTGGAGGAACATGTTGGTTTCGTAAGCAGACGCACAGTCTGCACTCAGGAGTTAAACTTTTAAACGCTGCCTCGCTCAGAGTCTGGTGTTGATGCAGTCAAAATAACCTGTTCTCCACGCCAAGTGAATAATTTAGAAGTTTCCCCCGTTCCCTCGGGGGGTAGAAATAAATTCTGGCGGCTGCATAAATTCTGAGACTCGCCCCTGTAATTAAACCAGCGCACAGTGTCATCTTCCATCAATCTAGTATCACCAGCACCGCTCTCTCTCTCTCTCTCTCTCTCTCTCTCTCTCTCCTCTCTCTCTCCTCGCTCTCTCTCTCCTCTCTCTGCTGTTCATTTCGGTTTAGCTGCAGTGAGGTTTTGCTCTGCGAGGAGCTGAGGCAGGTCGGGGCACACAGCTGACTTAGTAAGTGAACAGCTCAGCAGTATCCCCGCTGGGCTGGCACTCCCCCACCTATCATGAGCAATTAATGATTCACCTTCGCCACAACCGCCTGGATATCCCTGCCCTCGGGGTTGTGAAGGAGCAGGAGCGTACGTCCCCTCAGAAAGCTGATGTTTTTACATCAGATCTTACCTTAGATCTGTCTGTGACCGACCCTCCAAAAAAACAAAAAACAAAACTGTTTATACAGATGTAGTCTCTCCATCGTCTCTAAACTGAACTTTACTGTCAGAATCAGTCAGAATACTTTATTGATCCATTGTAGGATTGCTGTGTTGCCGTGCTCCACCTCACAAATACAAACAGAAAGATGAAAAAATAAAACAATAATGTTAAGATAATAATATAACACCCATCTTCAAAGTATAAAAGATATAAAAATATACTCCATTAGTAATAAACAATATGAACAGAGGTAATATTATTTATTTTTTAATAACATTGTAAATGAATTTGAAGACTTCCAACAAAGTTTATATAGACTCGTTTGAAATAAAAAAGGAATCACCTGATTTAGTATTAACAGTGGTCTGGTGTAGATAAAACATTGTTCACACTGTGCATGTGGGTTGATGTTAAACACATTCAGCGCACCAGGATGTAAACAAAGCAGGATTTAAAGCATTCAGGTGTTTTAAGAGGAGGTGGATGCAGGTTTGTTAGGCCTCAGTTTTGTGGGAGATAATGAGGAGATATTACTACAGCTCGACAGGATCAGTGTTCCCCTCCTCCATCTTGTTCCATGTTAGGCCTCATTCATCACTGCCCAGGTTACACCTGCCAGCTCCCTGTGGCTTCAGTGAACCTGGTTGTCAAATATTTCCCAGCGGTATCAGATACAAAAGCTCCATTCACACTCTCCCTGGCTCCATCATATATAAACCGTATATAGGTTTTGTTTTATTTGACGCCGTGTCCTGCCAAATGCTGAGCGTGGAGGAGGCTGAGTCAGAGCGGAGGTGACCTGCAGTCCGCTCACGTCCTCCATCGATCTGTTTGTTGTGTAACAGGAGAGGATCCACAAGCTGTATGAGAGGAAGCTCCATGGAGACTTTGACACAAACAGTGTCATCCAGAAAAAGAAGGAGTTTAGAAACCCGAGGTACAAACACACACACACACACACACACACACACACACACACACACACTGAGCTGTTTACACGTGACGCCAGATGTGAGTTTTGGTGGAAATGGATCAGGTTTGTCTTTGTTTTTCTTTCAGTATTTACGAGAAGCTCATTCAGTTCTGCGGTATAGATGAACTGGGAACAAACTACCCAAAAGACATGTTTGATCCTCACGGCTGGTCAGAAGACTCTTACTACGAAGCTCTAGGTAAGCTGATTTGATCTTTTCCTCCGCGCAGCTCATCCCCTGTCTGATTACAGCTCGACACTCGTGCACTCTCTCGTCTTTTTTCCTTCCAGCTAAAGCTCAGAAAGTGGAGATGGACAAACTGGAGAAAGCCAAGAAGGAGCGCACCAAGGTGAGACAAGTCTCCAGCAGCTGCACTTATTTTCTACTTTTATATCCTTCGTCAGGCGCACGTAGAAATCATTCACAGCTGAGCCTCGTCTTTACCTCTGAAACTCTCATTCAGAGGTAAATACCGTGACAGAGCCGAGGCCGAGTGTCTTCTACTAACGTGTTCAGGAAGCAACATGATAAGCGCTGCTATCGTCGGCCGCAGCATCATTCCAGCAGCTGCACCTTCGTTAGAAACTTGACTTGAATCGACATGTACCCTGCATGAGCTGTTCTATTATTCAGTCCGCTGTGAAATGCAGTCGGTGGTATGCAGGCTACAGTAACTGAGGAGCACTCTGATGTGAAAGCAGACAAAGGGAATGAGTGATTTTCTTCCCCCGTCGCCCTCGAGCGAAACACACAAAACGTCCTCAGAGTTTCTCAGAGAGAAGCAGCCGTCTGTTGTGTTAAACATGAAACAGCAGCAGAGATGTGTATAAATGCTTTTATATTCTGTGTGTTTCACAGATTGAGTTTGTGACGGGGACTAAGAAGGGCACCAACCCGTCCAACACGGCGGCGTCCACCACCAGCAACACCACCACCACCACAGCCACAGGTAAACAGCTCCACCACCTCACAGCTGAACACGTGACACTTCAGCCCCCCGAGGCTCTTTTCCTGTAAAACTGGGTCGGGCCCGGTCGCATTTACGCAACACATTTACCAACACAGCACAAGTCTGAACACTTGGAGCGAGCTCATTAGTTAAAGCTCTTGGAAAAGTGGTTTCAGAGTTTTCTCTGTGACGTTAAATATTCATGTGTCGTCAGCAGAGGCCCAGAAGAGGAAAAGCAAGTGGGACTCTGCGATCCCCGTGACCCTGGCCCAGCCCACGCTCATCACCACCACCGCCACGCTGCCCGCCGTCGTCTCCGTAACGACCACCGCCAGTGGCACCAAGACCACCGTCATCTCCGCGGTGGGCACCATCCTGAAGAAGGCGAAGCAGTGAGCGCGACAGACGTTTGTCGGTAAGATCCAAACAGCGAGTGACGACCTGTGTTGTACGTGAAGCCGGGGGGGACAAATGAACTGACGGACATTTTTAGAAACGACCTACAAATGCCCTCTGCTGCACACGGACTCAGACTGGACTGCCTTCTGTATCTGGGACTGTCGCATGGTGAAGACCCCTCTGAAAACCTGAGCGTGAAGCAGATCTGCTCATGTCATTCATTGTTTTACACTGTTAGTTTAAAGAGAACATGGCGATGGTTGAATAAGGAAAAGCGTCTCCTGCAGACCCTCGATAAAATGTTTATTTTTATATCCGTGGTTGTGCAGTATTTTCTTGCCTCCTTTAGCAGTTAGCTCAACACGTGCATCGTTTCTCAGCTTTTTTTCCTCATTAACATCTGCTCTTGGCTCCGAACTAAGATTTTTTTACACTTGTACATATGTATTGATGATATGGTGAATAAATGGATCAGATGTTGCCTTTTCAGTTGGATTAATGTTTATTTCAAAAACTGTTTGTGACTATCTTCCAGGGCAAACAGCAACGTTATTGTGATATAAGTCAATGGCGTGCACAGAAATGAATCACAGCAGAGGTACGTGTTAGGTTTTACATCAGTTAGGTTTGATTTTATTATCATTTTTGTTTTTCTACCTCAGATTTGTGCAACATTCCACTGATTTTTCACGTGTTCTGACCATAAAGAAAAAAATAAAACCACAATTAACCCTCTGGTTTCTTCACCTTTTCACTCAGGAGCAGAAATCAGCCTTAACACTTGAAAATTAAGAATTCAAAATATGAAAATATTGATCATCCAGCCCTGCCACCTCACTGAAGTCACTTCATACTGCTCTCTTTGTGGAATCAGAAACAGGCTGGCATCCAGAAACATTCTCTGTACATATGTTTTGTTATTTAGCAGATCTCCTCATCTTTGCTCTGTGAAATTAAAGGACACTCCTCTTTTACTGGGAACACGCTCCACTGACTGCAGGCATTGGCCTGAATCTGGACCGCAGATTCTCTCGCTGACGCCCACAAACAAACACTCGCTCTCAGTGTGTTTTGTCTTTTCTCTTGGTGAAGGTACAGTTTGTGTTTTCCAGGTGGAGTTTGACTCATGCTCTTCCTCATCAGCGTCAAGAGGTTGAGGAGAGCTCCGCCCAGGGTGAAGGCTAACTGTGTTTAGGTGGGTTAAAATTCCCTGTTGCCTCGTGGACAAATGAAGAGTTCTTAAGAATATTAGGAGCCCATCCCATTTGTTTACTGTTGCAAGCTACAAATATTTTCTCCTAACCTTTCACACTGCAGGATAGTGAAGCTGGGCGCAGTCTTCTTAACTAAACACTGAAAATATGCAATGACTTCTTTGTATTCTGATTGTGCTTCTGTTTAGCTAAAAGCCTTGTACACACTAAAGGATAATCAGGCCGTTTATCGTTTAATCACAAAGGCCTGATTATGTGATGGTTCAAAAGGTGATCTTCTCAGATTCTCCTGTAGTGTGAGGTGTGTTCAGATTGATTTTACCCTCCCTGATCTGCACCGAAGACGATCAGAGCCGTCCAGATACATATTAAACACGTTTAAAGTTTCAGATCAGAAATCCTGTTGTGTGTTGGGGGAGAGACGAGCACGCACTCTGTGGATTGTCACATAGAACGGAACGATAGCCAATCAGGAAGCGAGCTGGCTGAAGACGAAGCACAACGAACAAGACACGGCGTCGTCCGCCATGTTTGTTTTTGACGGCGGGAGATTTGGAGTTGTTGCGTGTGTGTGGTCTCTCACATTTTCTGAATCGGGTAAGATTTTAAAAATCGTTTAGTGTGTGTCAGGCTTTACCCTTCATTCCCAGTGATATTATTAGCTGGTTATGTAACTCTTAAACTTCTAAAGATGAATTTCAAGCTTAAAATGGACAAATTGAAACAGGAAATCGTGAGATGTGCGCCCAGATTGTGGCACAGACCTGAGTCATTCAGGTGAATCAAACCCACGTTTGGCCGCGATCCATTACAGTAGTCACGCGTTTGGTACAGTAGATGAACAAATGTCCACTTCCTCCCTGTATCTCAACATGTTCCTGCAAGAGCCTGGAATTCACATACAACACTAAACACAACTCCAACATGGAGCTTCAGTTTGACACAACTGATTGATACTGTGTCAGAACAACACACCTGCGCAGAGTTTGAAGTTTTAAAATCAAGATTTAAAAACTAATCTAACTAAAAACTAGTCCTACATCTGCACATTAGCATATTCAGCCATGAACAGCTGTAAAACTAGTAATTAATCAATAAATGATTTGACCCAGGTGTGGAGAACACCTGTGAGCACAATAGAAACATTTAGTTTTATCGTGAAAACCGCTCCATAATGTACGATAAAGAGTCTAAATTCATCACTTTGTGTAACAGACACACGTGAAATCCCTGGAGGAATGTTTCCGGGATGATTCACCGTGATGAGCTCTGCATCTCTGCAGGTGTGTGTGTTTGTGAGGACGAGCTCACGAGCCACACCCGACGTACAACTTGTACTGAACAGGTTATAACTTTCCCCTCTCCATCCATCCCTCCCTCCATCCGTCCAGGTTTGACTCAAGCGCTGTTTACGCAAAGACTTTTTAAAAATATGAAAGTGTGGCGGCCTGTGTTGGCGCTTTATAAAACTTTATATTGACCATAACTTAAACATGTAAATAATTAGCACCGCGCTGAGAGCTGGTTCACTGTCGCCGGTGTCCTCTGAGCTGCGGTCCACATCCCTGCAGCAGATTTATTGGTAGAAAAAAAAAAAACAGGGGACGCCATTATAAGCAGTGAATGAAGTCACTGATCCAAAAAGCGCAGTTTTTGTCATGTAAATTAGCTGAGTTTGAAGTGAGCACAGAGGAAGCAGAGAGTAGACGCTTTCTTGTCGAGGTGTTTTCCTCTGAATCTTAAACTTATCCACTTCTACTTCTTTTTTATTTATTTCCTGCAGAGTTGGAGGATATTTGTGTTTTTCCTGCGCTGAGGAGAAAGAGCAACTCTGTCGTCTCTGCTCATGAGTCCAGTTCATCACGACAGCGTCTGGTTCTCAGTAAGAAACGAGTGTTTTTTTACCGCTTCTTATTTTACAGTAACGAACAGGATATTACTCTTTACAATGAGACATATTCACTCAGTGGTCACTTTATTAGGGACAATACAACAGCTCAGCTGTGAATTTAACCTGAATAATATCAGTGTTGAAGTGAACTGGAACAGGAGGAGGAGGAATATTAAAGTTGGAAACTTTCTGTGGGAATAAACAGGAAATTTGCACCAAAAAAGTAACAGAGAACTTAAACATGTTCTTAGTTAAAACAAACAGATTTCTCCTGTATCTGAGCTCACAGACGACATCTTTCTGGATATTACAGGGATCAATATATCTGATCAATGGTCTTAAAGTTTAATTAGCAAAAAATAAAATGTGTTTAAACAGCAGCTAGCTGAGCGCTAAATCAGATATAAGCTATGTAAGTTTATTTTATTCAACATTCAGGTTTTTTTGTTGTTCAAGTAAAGTTTTACTCAAATAAATAAAGTCTAAAATCTGTTTTAGTTTGTCTGCTTCTGACAAAACAGCATGTTCCTGTTCCTGGTCCTATGTTCCTAACACGACCTCTGACGACCTGCAGCTTAATTAACACCACGCAGATTGTACAGGTGTACCTAATAAAGTGACCAGAGAGTGTAACTGTGAACATGCAGCTTCCTGTGAATCTCACAGTAACAGCTGAGAGTCATGATCAAATCCAGCTCTCAGAAAACAATAATAAAAAACACTGATACAGGAGGAGGAGGAGGAAGAGGAGGAGGAGGAAGAGGAGGAGGAGGAGGAGGAGGAGGAGGAGGAGGAGAAGTTGCCCATTGTATCAAACCAGATCTGGTTGCTAGGAGCGTGACTGTGTATGTTCCCGTTCAGAGCTGGTTCTCTCTCCTGAGTCAACTTGCTGTAATCCCAGATCTGAGTCACGAGTACAGGACGGGTCCTGGTCTGGATCCAGGTCTAAGATGGACTGACGGTGATAAAGATTTAACCTCTGTGTGTGTGTGTGTGTGGTCGCTGGAGGAAAGAGGAAAGGCCTTTCCAGAGAAGTAAACCTCATATTGACACTGACCTCCTACGATTTGTTCAGTGTTGTTGTTGTACTCGTTAATCAGACTCTGTTGAGAAAGAATGCAACACAGGGAGTCACAGTGAGAGGGTTTTATGTAACAGCTCAAACTAATTTAACTTTAAAAACGTCTGATTGCTCTAAACAAAATATATGAAATTGGCTTCGATGCGTCACGTCGCGGGTTCATCTGGAAGTTTTGCAATCGCAGTTATCAGCACCAGAGGGAAACCACAGATGATTCACCGTCACTATCACATTCATTCTTCTGATAACTGAACTCTGTCGAAAAGAAAACATGATTTTAGAGGAAAAACTGTTTAGTTTCATTTCTTATCTGGACGTTTTACTGACCAGAAACATGGAGGCCTGCTGTGCTGTACTGTTGTTTCCTCTTCAAACAGAAATCTTTATTAAAAAACAAATCAGTCAACATTGCAGTGTTTTAGCATCTGTTAGCTCATAGTCTCAGCTCATGATCTGCACTCTCGGTGCTGGTGGAGACCACAACAGAGATAAAAAGAGCTACCGTTGCTCTGTGTCTGCTGGATGTGAAACTGGAGTTTTACAGTGTTCGTACTCTCGGCACAAAGTCAAACAGGTTTTCAGTTGTTCGGGTGTTGGACTCGAGCCGAGGCGAGGAGAGTGTCTGGTTTTTGGGGACCTCAGACTCGCGACCGTCAGTGTGTATTTGGGTGGTTTGCAGCCTGAGTGTGAAGCTGTCAGGTTCAGGGTCAGCTCCTCCAAGTCTGAGGCCGTGGTCCTCAGCTGGAAAACGGTGGATTGTTGCCTCCAGCTGAGATGAGTTTCCTCCTCTGGGTGACAGGATGAGCAGCTGGAACTCTCCGGAGAGATTTTACATCTCATCTGGTTCAAGGAGAAAGTGTAGGTGATGACTTCACTGATTCACGTCAACTAGTTTCAGGGTCTGGAGGATTTGTTGGACTCTAACTGGTGGGAGAACATTTAAACCTTTAGTTGTTGGCTGGTCTCCACAGGCCGGTTCAGTCTGGCATTGTGAGCTCCTTTTAGAAAAGGCTGCAGAAACACAATCAAACACAGCGCACAGTAGGATTGAGTGTCAGGGATACTGGGCCACGCCGTTCCACAGGAATGCAGGTTCCCATACCGGCACTTTGCCTCCAGAAAAGGCAGAGAAGATATGTGGCAATCGTGACGTTCGAATCAAATATTTGACGAGTAGAAAATGTGCCTGTAAGCGTGAGCGCAGGATTGTGTAAACACAGGAGTCACAGAGCTGTTTCCCATAGCCTGCAGGCAGTGCTCTGCTCTGCTGCCACTCCCAAGAGCTTGGGAGGAGGCTGAGGAGGGAGGGGCCTGCCCTCCCAGTCTCAAGCCCACACAGGTGAACTCCTGCTGGGGTGGAATGCAGCGAGGAGAGAGGGGGGGCGGCCTGGACACACAGAGGTGTGGAGCTTTCAACGTCTAACAGGGTGGGGAAGAGATCGAGGTACAGGAAGGGAGTTAACCCTCGCAGTCACAGCTACTCACCTGGACAGGGAA
The DNA here is from genome assembly GCF_001640805.2 of Lates calcarifer. Lineage (NCBI taxonomy): Eukaryota > Metazoa > Chordata > Actinopteri > Centropomidae > Lates > Lates calcarifer. The sequence continues at coordinate 14,253,209 of NC_066840.1, read as the reverse complement.
GGGAGAGTGAGTGTGTGTTAATGTGTGTGGGTGTGTGTATCGAGGCTAAAGGAGGGATCAAGTCACAGCACACACACTCATATTCACTCAGTCGCTCTGAGTCTCAGTGTCTTTCATATCGCTCTGCTGCACACACACTCAGACTCAGTGGAATTTAAGGGCGAATAAGTCAATATTTGACCAGACTGAACCAGACGGCAGAAAGAAGAGACACAGAAGAAGAAGAAGAGGAAGAAGAAGAAGAGGAAGAAGAAGAAGAAGAAGAGGAAGTCTGTTTGGTTTTTTGGTTTTGGAACTTTGAACTTGGACACGAGGACTTTTTTCTTCCTCCTCAGCACAGGTGGATACAAACATTTCTCTCCTGGGCCAAACGAAGCAGGAAGGAATTAGTTGGTTTTTTTTAAATTTATTGTTGGACTTTTGGACTTGGACTGGGTGAGAGCACAGTAAGAGGTTTGTTTGATCATTAATCTCCTTCTATCCAGTCATAAATTTCCCTAATGCCTCCGTTGTTTTCACTGCCCTTCCTCTAAGCTTTTCAAAAACAGACTGATTGTGACTTCTGAGCAAGGTGAAGTGTGCGCTATATAACTTTATATCTCTAGAAGTGAATCCAAGACCTGAGGACCGAGCTCTGGATTTAGCTTGGTGCTTATTTTCTCCTCAGTCTTTTCTTTTTCTTGTCCTTTCTGCATGGTTGCCCACATCAAAGCAGCACAGGTGAGGAGAGAATTAATCCAGCAGAGCCTCAGTGTTTGGTTCCTTTTTAAGGTGGAATATAGAGATAACCAGGGGCTTCATCAGGGTAGGATTTTCCAGGTGTGTTTTGCTGTGATTTAGCTGCGTTGTCAACAACCTGACCCCCACACTTATTAAACCAAAAGCCCCCTACCTGTTACCACTGGTGTCATGACAGGGTCAGACCCACGCCCAGCGGAGGTATGTTCACCTTGCAGGCATGTTGTTGTCTGCAGACCCAGAGAGAAAACTGTCTAACCATCCAGACCCAAAGAAAACCCAGCATCAGTGACTCACTTCTATTTTCTGTCTCGTAAGCTGTAATTTGTGTCTCCCAGTTTATTGTCAGCGTCGTAAACGCCTGCGTGCCTTTGATTTTTCTCTGCGACGGAGCAAAAATACAAAGTGCTTCTTCTCTCTGCTCAGCTCACGCTTCGTGACTGATGGTGGAGTTTGGAGAATAGGAGCTGGTCTGTTCTGCCCCCCCCCACCAACACCACCCCTGACTCATCCTGGTCAGTGATTTATGTGACAAACACACACATAACACACACACCTGTAGTCAGCTCGGCCTCACAGCGACGTGCTAAGGTGCCTTTCCCATGTGTTTTAACTTAACTTTCTCTCACCTCGAGGAGAAATTCCTTCCTCGGAGTTGTAAATCTTCAGAGCACAGATCATTTTTTTGTGCTGCTGCTGCCCACGGAGACAATTACAGAGACATTTCATGCCACATAGTGCCCTTTGTTCACCCCCCACCTCCTGTCTTTAGCACAGATTTTTGTTTTTGTGGCTTCCTGTCTATCAGATTGTTCCCCATCCAAGATTCCAGCATAAAATTATAAAGTGGTTTTTACTGTGAGGAGTCTGGAATAGTTCCAGGTCCCACCCTGAATCGCTCTCTTCCTGTCGTTACTCTTCCATCACTTTCTATCAGGCCTCTGGTTCTTAACGATCTGTCTGAAATGATCTGTCAGATCAGCAGACGGCACGCCAAAATAAAACTGTGTGTGTCCAGCTATGAAGTGCAGACGTGTGTTTACATTTCAAAGCGTGTGTCAGACAGTTTAGGATCAGACTTTTATAGGTTTTAAGATGTTTCCAGATTCAGAGGCTGTGACATTTCTTCTGTACGTTGTTGTTTCAGGGAAATCTCATGACAAACGTGACCAACAAAATTCCCAAAACTGTGTGTAGGTCACTTTTCTGTCTATAATCAGGAGTAAAAAGCTCTTTTGAGAGCAGGATTGAGTTATAATTGAAGATTAGTCTTCGTCTTTTCTGTTTTAAACCCCTGTGAATCAGCAGCTGTGGAGTGTCTGGCCTCGTTCGCTCTCTCTGCGCCTCGACCAAAAGAAAGCACAGGTGGTTCAAGTTACACCTGAGTCTGCACATGGGATAAACATCTTTCTCTCTGTCTTTTTTCTCCTCACGTATCTGAATATATCTGTTTGTTTTTTCTGTCACAGGAAGGACATGGGGAGATGGATGTTACATCTCTTATCGGGGCTCGGGCTTCTCGTCGTCCTGTCGACCTACTGTCACGCTGAAGGTGAAGATCACATCTGATCATCTTGTTTGACTTGACATTTTATTTTCAAGTTGTAGCCTAAATAACACAGTTGACTATCAGTTTTCATTTATTATCATTATCATTTTTAGTTCTGGAGCGTTTTCTTCAGGGTGAAGAGGGAAGTTTGACGTGTTAGGGAGTCAGTTTGTTGACTGACGGTGCAGGAATCAACAATAATGGGATTTATCGAGCTACGTTTTCAAACAGTATCTGATTCAAGCCTCTGAGATGGAACGATTTACTGATTTTCACTGGTTTATATCATTTAATGTTGAGTATTTTTGGGGTTTTTGACTGTTGAAGAAAAACAAGGAATCTAAGACGTAATTTAAATCAACTAAATGATTAGTTCAATAAAATATTGGCTGAGCTTTTTATATTTTTATTCCATTTAGTGTTTTGTTTACTACTGCGTCAGTATCAGGAAGCTGTTGCAGCATTGGTTTTGTTTGGAGTACTATCTGTAGAGAACAAGATGTTGTGCCAGAATCTGTTTAGTGTTACCGCAGGTATTCTAGCTATGCTTCATGGCTCTGATTCTCACTTTGTTGCCTCTCTGTGACTCTGGTTCTCCCCCCCGCCTCCCGTCCCCTCCCCTACAGCGAACTACTGCTTCGCTGCCAGGGCCAAGAGCTGCTCTGAGTGCCTGCAGGCCGGGATCAACTGCACCTACTGCTCTGACGAGGTGAGAGCAGAAAACACAGGATTATAAAGTCCTGGATTCTGGATCAGGGGTGTAGCTTTCCTAAGGAAGAAATGTACTTCAATTCAGTTTAATCTTTATTGTCATATGCACAGGGAACAATCAGCTACACTTATACTGACTTCTCTATGGCTGCCATTCAGCTGCTACAGAAAATGATGAAAGATTTAAACTACGAGCACAATATGTAGATGCTTTACCCGATGAAACTGCAAGATAAAAGTACAAAAGTTTAATGCCGAGTTCATTCACTGGAAATAATATTCTTTATGAAATGTTTTAATATCTTCATAATAATATCTTCATCCACATCTTCAGCAGTAGAGCTGAAGAAGAATTAATCGTCCACTCAATTTGTAGTTTTTATGAAGCTCACCGATCAAACTTCCTGTCTGCACAGAACTTTAACGGCCCTCGCTGTGACCTGTACAAAAACATACTCTCCCATGGCTGCAGCGCTGCGCTCACCATCACAGCTAAAAGCGCGATGTCGACTGTGAAGGTGAGTCTTCTCTCACAGTCACTCCATCATTCTTCAGTCTTCAGTTCACGTTTTAGTTTCAAATCGAAATCTGTCAGATCGTAACTTTCCTTTGTGCTTTGTCACCTCCGCTCAGGCAGTGGGGATCAACACCAGTATTAAGAAGTCCCAGGTGTATCCGCAGCTGATGACCATGAGCTTCCTGCCGGGAGAGACGAGGGTGATGGACATGGAGGTGTTCGCTCCGGACAAAGGCCCCCTGGATCTGTATATTCTCATGGACTTCTCCAACTCCATGGCTGATGATTTGGACAACTTGAAGAGGATGGGCAATAAGCTGGGTGAGCAGCTTTCAGGCTTCGTTCGATCTGTGGTGAGTTGTGATGACTGTCGGTGTCGTACTGATGGGATGTTCTTCCTGCAGCTGAGCTGGTGGGGCAACTGTCGGACGACTACACCATTCGGCTTTGGAAAGTTTGTGGACAAAGTGATAGAGCCGCAGACTGATATGAGACCCGCCAAGTAAGAGAGATGTGCATGTTTGTGGATCAGGTTTAATCTAAATGTACGTGACATTCACGCCTTCTCTCTCCTCTCTTTTCTTTTCTCTCAGACTTAAACAGCCGTGGCCCAACAGTGACCCTCCGTTCTCTTTCCAAAACGTCATCAAGCTGACAGGTGACGAGAGGGAATTCACTTCTAAGCTGCAGAAGGAGAGAATATCCGGCAACCTGGACGCTCCTGAAGGAGGGTTCGATGCCATTCTGCAGGCTGCAGTGTGTAAGGTTAGTAAGAACCAAAAGTTGCATCAATTCATTTTCCCTCCCTACATATCCTTACTCTCTAATGCTCCTGTTTTATTTGTGCTCCTCTTCAGGATCAGATCGGTTGGCGAAACCACAGCACGCATCTCCTGGTCTTCTCCACCGAGTCGGCCTTCCACTACGAGGCCGACGGCGCTAACGTGCTGTCGGGCATCCTGAAGCGAAACGACGAGTCGCTGCCACCTGGACGCAAACGGCAATTACACAGGAGGACGTACATCAGGATTACCCTTCGATACCCACGCTGATCCGTGTGCTGGGAAAACACAACATCATCCCCATCTTCGCCGTCACCAACCACTCCTACTCGTACTACGAGGTTGGTGGGCTTCACCTGTTCTGTGTTCGAGGAAGTTACACTCCTGAGAGTTTTAGATCAGAGTTTTAAGTCAAGGAGTTTTATTTATTTTTGTGCAGAAACTCCAAGCGTATTTCCCCATCGCTGAGGTTGGTCTGCTGCAGGAAGACTCATCCAACATCCTGCAGGTCATGGGGACTGCCTTCAAGGTAAAGATGTCACCTCCTCTGACGTTTCTCACCTGTTTTTGGTTTTTGTGCACTGTTGACAACTGTTGTTTGCTGACGTCCTTTCAGAATATCCGATCCAAGATGAGCATCCGTGCAGAGTATGCACCCAAGGCTTTCAAGACTGAGTTCCTAAGCGCCGCCAGCCAGACTGTAGAATACGGGGCCTTTAATTTCACACCTGGACACATAGTAAGAGAGAAAACAACACACAAACGTACATTTTATGGATTTAGAAGTCGTCCATGTTGGTTTTTATAACTTATAACTCCCTATCTCTGAAAACAATGCATTCAGGTTACAAAGAAAAAACCCTTCAGAAGTCCTAGTCTAAAGATGTGTGTGTGTGTGTGTGTGTGTGTGTGTGTGTGTGTGTGTGGTGTGTGTGTGTGTGTGTGTGTGTGTGTGTGTTTTACAGGGCAAGCTCAAGATGGCCATCACCGCCCAGCGGATGATCAGTGACAAGCCCAGTCTGTCAGGTGGAGCAGGAAGAGAAAGAGGGGACGATGAAAGTGAAACCTACAACCTTTAACAGTGGCGTCGACATCAGAGCCTCAGTTGTGTGTGAGACCTGCGAATGTGAGAAGGTGAAGATAAACAGATAAAGACGAGAGGTTGTTTACCTGCAGTTAGATTCTGTGCTAGATTCATCCCAGCGTCTCTGTCGTCTCTCCTCCAGACTCCCGACATTAAAGCATCCAAGTGCCACAGGAATGGAGACCTGGTGTGTGGGCAGTGTCGCTGTTACAACGGCTGGTGAGACTTCTGTTATTAAATCTTTCTAAAAATAGCGCGACCGACTTCTTAAAACCTCCTGGACTCTGTAAAGTCTGTGTTTCTCTCCTGCCTCCTTCAGGCAGGGTAAGTTCTGTAACTGCTCGGCGGGGGCTTCGGCCAAGGACACCAGCCAGTGCATAGGTCCGGGCATGACGGAGCCGTGCTCGGGCCGCGGCGAATGCCTGCCGTGCGGAAACTGTGTGTGCTACAACCCAGAAAAGTACGAGGGGGAGTACTGTCAGTACGACAGGACGTCGTGTCAAAGATTCGGAGGATTCCTCTGCAACGGTACGACGATGTGTGCTGGTTGAATTTTGGCGGTTGAGGGTGGATGTACGTGTTCCAGTGTCACCTTCACCACCTCTGTGAATATTGTGAATAATATTCTGTCCTTTGTTATCAGCACACGGCTCTTGCATTATGGGTCAGTGTACGTGCATTGAAGGCTGGGAGGGAAGCGCCTGCGAGTGTCCCAAGAGCAACCAGACCTGCCTGGACAGCAAGGGGGTGAGAGGAGCCGCCAGCTTCTCTTTGAGGATGAGGTTACTGTGTCACCTTTTGTGTGCCTGGTGTCTGATTCTGTCTCTGTCTGTGCCAGGGTGTCTGCAGCAACCGAGGTAAATGTGTCTGCGGCCGCTGTGAGTGTCCGCACTCTGGTTTCGAGATGACTTCAACCTGTGAGCCAAATTTCCAGGTGTGTGGATGGACGATTTAAAGCTCCAACGCAGTCTCTAGTTGCGTTTTTGCTTTTACGAGGCCTCATATTACACCTGAAGCTCCTCAGCTTTGGTTTTTAGCGTGTCTGCGTAGTCTGGTTTGACCATGGTTTGGTGTTTTGCCGTTTATCTGGTCCAGGCCCAGCTCGGCGCCTGCGAAAGTACGAGAAATTGTGCCCAGTGCAAAGCCTGGAAGACAGGGAAGCTGAAGGCGGAGGAGGATTGTGCCAAGTGTCCCTTCGAAGTGGAGATGGTGGACGAACTCGAAGAACGTAAGCACGTTACGAAAAGAGGAAAACGACGCTACAGCAGCGATGCCTAAAGCACGTAATAATCAGTTTGTGTTTTCAGGGGAGAAGGTGCTCGATTCGTGCAGTTTCCGCGATGAGGACGACGACTGTACATATCACTACACTGCTGACGACCCTAAAGTGCCGACTGAAGCCTTGAAGGTGAAGGTGCTCAAGAAGAAAGGTAAGCAGAGTTTTTAAAAACTCAGTCAACTCCACTGTTAGCAGATTAAAACCTGGAACCTCTGGCGTGTAACTGGAAACCAGAACCATGATTTTAGAGCAGGAGTTATCTTTGCTCTGGCAGTGTCCTGTGTGATTGTTGTGTTTCTAACATTATCCACTTTTCATGACCCCTCAGATTGTCCCCCTGCCTCCCTCCTGTGGCTGCTCCCTCTCATCCTGTTCCTCTTGTTGCTGCTGGCACTTCTGGCGCTCTGCTGCTGGAAATACTGCGCCTGCTGTAAAGGCTGCTTGCAGGTATATTCCCTCATTTCCACCCATAAATCACTGATATATCTAAGTCACAGTGGAAGTAATGCCGTCTTTTCTCTTGTCTTTTTATTGCAACAGAGCTGTCTTGCCCTGCTGCCTTGCTGCAGGAGAGGTAAGACACGCGTCACGTCACATACTCTAAACCACACGTCCTCTTACATGTTGAATACGAGTCACCTTACGTCGTATCCTCTGCAGGTCGCATGGTCGGCTTCAAGGAAGACGAGTATTTGCTCCGCCAGTCTCTCCTGACCTCGGACCATCTGGACACACCAATGGTGAGGACCGGCCCGCCCAAAGGGACCGACGTGGTTCGCTGGAAGGTCACGGATAACGTGCACAGAGGACCCAACCACCCGCAGGCTCTGATAAAGCCCAACCCCAAAGAAACCAGTGAGTGCTGAAATGTCCTGAAACAATAAACTCACCTTTTGTTTTGAGGAAGTTAGGGATAAAGTTTTGAAATTAAAGAAGCTACAACTTACGTTCACTTTTGTCGTCGTTTGCAGTCCAGTTTCCGATCTCCCTCCGGCTGAACAGGCTGTTCTCTGAGAACCTGTCTCGTCCTGAATCCAGAGACGCCGAGCAGCTCCGCAAGGAAGTGTCCGATAACGTGAGTGTGTGTTTTTAGTTTGTTGGTGCGCTGGTGTGTGTGAATGAAGACTGTATCGCTGAGCGCCATATTTCTTCTTCTGTCCAGTTAAACGAGGTGTACAAGCAGATTCCCGGCGCCCAGAAGGTGCAAAAGACGGCTTTCAGGTAAGATGGGTTAAACTACATGTGCAGTTTGTTCTGTAACAGACCTGTTTCTTCACTGCGTGCACATGTTGTAGCTGTAAGATTACTAATCTGTACCTGTTCCTACAGAATGCAGAGAAACGCTGGAAAAAGGTAAAATTCTGGTTGATTTAAAACAACACGGCTCAGAGTTTACTGTGTTTTTAAAGTCAGTTTTAAAGTCTAACTCTGTCCCTCCTGTGCTCTTCAGGCAGGACTACACCATCATGGACACCGTCCTGTCTGCTCCTCGCAGCAGCTATCCTGATATCGTTAAACTCACAGAGAGAAATGTCCAGTCTGGAAACTTCCATGACCTCAAAGTGGTGCCTGGCTATTACACCGTGGCCACAGACAGAGGTGTGTGTGGAGGAAATTAAACCTCTAACGTTTGGTTAATAGAAATAGAAACTGATCTCCGTTCTGATCTCCACTGAGCAGCTTATATCTTCATCGGTCTTATCTGATATCTGCTCCTCCTCTGCAGAGGCTGCGGGAGCCGTAGAGTTCCAAGAAGGCGTGGAGTCGGTGGACGTCCATGTGCCGCTCTTCACCAAAGATGAAGACGACGACAAGAAGCAGCTGCAGGTGGAGGCGACGGATGTGCCGCTGGGCATCGCAGAGATTGGAAAACGTCTGGTTAACATCACCATCATCAAAGAGCACGGTGAGAAATCTGAGGTTTGCATCAAAGAAATCGAGACAAGGATCTCAGCAGAACCCCTGTGACTTAAAACCGTCTTTCCCCCCATTCGTCTCCTCAGCCTCCAGCGTGTTCTCATTCCTCCAGCCGGCCTACACCTACAGCCGACAGGACGGAGTGGCCAACATCCCAATCAGCAGAGACATCATCGAGGACGGACGCACACAGGTCACCTACCGCACACGGGACCTCACAGCCAAGGACAAGAAGGTGAGATGACGGTGGCGATAAAGACTAGTGCTCCTGGAGGTGTGACTGGACTCCTAACCTGTTTTTATTTTAGGATTATATAACCGTGGAAGGAGACCTGACCTATGGTCCTGGTGAGACCCAGAAGACAGTTCCTGTTCGTCTGCTGGAGCTCGGCGAGAAGGATGGCCTGCTGGAGGACAAACAGGTCAAACAGTTTGTCATGGACCTCAGTAACCCACGGCAGGGCGCCAAGCTGGGCCGCTACCCACGAACTACCATCACCATCGCAGACCAACCAGGTGAAAGGACGCGAGCCGCTTCACATCAATCTGTGTTGTACTTTCTCTGAGCCAAAGTGTTGGTCGCTAACGTTTCTTCTCTTGTTTTATCCAGAGCCGAGCGTGATGATGTTCAAGAAGGGCACCCAGAACTTCACCACATCTGACCCGACCTACACCATCCCCGTGGTGCGCACTCGGAACCCGGACAGTCCCGCTACGGTGAAATGGCGCACCAAGAAGGCCCAGCGCTTCGAGCTGTCCGGCCCTCTGAAGTTCGCTCCCGGAGAAACAGAGAAGAACATAGTGATCGACCCGAAAGCCCATCCCGGTCCAATCCAGCCAGAAACCTTCCAGCTGGAGCTGTTTGACCCGAGCAGTAACGCCTCTGTCGGAGAGAGGAAGACCACGCTTGTCAACGTGACAGATGGAGGTAAGATAAAGTGGATTTGAGCGGCTCAGAGAGGAGCGGTATCTGGCGAATCGTTTGTTTCATCCTCGGACTTGTTCTGCTTCCTGCAGCTCCCAAATCTCCTGATGTGGCCCAGATGCAAGAGCGGAGCTTCATCAGTCAGAAAGCCAGCTCCCCTGGTGGCCTCCTCCTCTCCCCAGCAAATCCTAAAGCCAAAGCAACTGGACCCAGAAGCATTCACCTCAACTGGGACCCGCCATCTGGTAACCCAGCAGGGTACAAGGTCCGTCAATCACCATGATCAGAAGCTTCAGCTTGAATCAGTGCGTATCATTTACTATTTTCCTTCTTTCTTTCCTTGTGTGTTTTTAGGTGAAGTACTGGATCTATGGCGACCCAGAGAAAGACGCCCAGGTCTTAGACGTGAAGACTCCTCAGGCTGAGCTGACCAACCTGTACCCGTACTGTGACTACGAGATGCGAGTGTGCGCCTACAACGCAATGGGAGACGGCTACAACACCGACATTATTCCCTGTCAAACCCTGGAGGACGGTAATTACTGTGAATCCAGTAAACTGCTCATTTTGTCTGTTTTTTGTGCGATTTAATCGTTTGGACCGTGTTGTATCAGCTGTCTATAAATCCACCACTAAGCGTGTCCTTCCCAAGTAACTACCAGCTGGTTTTAAACTATAAAGTATATGGTAATAAGTTATTTAGACAATGTAAAACACATTTTATCCAGCTACCCAGCAGTTACAAATGACTAACAGCTTCGTTCTAAATAAAAATCTCCACTTCATAAACTCTTGTTTTATAAATGTGCTGCGTTTGAACCTAGAAATGACTCCTGCTCTGTTCTCCTGCAGTACCTGGTGAACCTGGACGTCTGGCCTTCAACGTCATCAGTCCGACCGTCACTCAGCTCAGCTGGGCAGAGCCTGCAGAGACAAACGGCAACATTACAGCGTATGAAGTCATCTACACACCCATCGATGATGACATGAGTAAGAGACAGAGCCCCCGCCTTAAAGAGGTAAATACTGTGTACATCGATGCATTATGTAATTCTCATCTGCCCGTCTCACAGAGCCGGTGGGCGCCGCCAAGAAAGTGAAGATCGACAACCCCAAGAAGCGAATGCTGCTGATCGAGAACCTCCAGAGCGCCCAAACCTACCAGTACAAGGTCCGAGCCAAGAACAGCGTGGGCTGGGGCCCCTTCAGAGACGCCACCATCAACCTGGCCTCTCAGCCCGCCAGACCTCTGTCCAGTACGTCAGGGATAAATACGTTTCCAGAACAATTTCAGCGAGCCCTTGTTCCCCTGAAAAGAGATTTATTCCTTTTTCTTTTCGTCCCCAGTTCCCATCATTCCAGACGTTCCCATCGTGGATGCAGAGGCAGGAGATGAGTATGACAGCTACCTGATGTACAGCAACGAGGTGCTGAAGTCTCCTGGGAGCTCCAAGACCCCCAGCGTCTCTGGTGATGGTGGGTACCCAGAGCCAAAACCACAAGCTTCTCCTCCAGCAGCTGACGGTGTAAACTCGTTGTGCTAGCGTCTTATTTTTGGCTCTTGTTGCGATACACGTGACTGCCAGACTTCCAGAGTGTGAGCTATCGCTGGTGTTCGGATCCAATTATTTCAGTCAGTTTCTGCTGTGTGCTTGTAGCCAAAGTGTTTCTATACAAAATGTGCTGTAGTGTCACTGCCCTGCCCTGTGTTCCTGTGTGAACCTCGTTCTACAAGAGCGACATTCAGGCGGAGCTGGAGGAGTTGTGAAGCTCAGCGATGGCATCACTCTTACAGCCTTTTTTTTTTTAATCACTTCCATCTGGCAGGATTTTTTCCTGCAGGCAACGTCTCAGACAGGCAGCAACAAAATCTGCTTCCAATGCATCCATAGATATCTGCAGTATTTATGGATTATGATTGCAAAACCACAAGGCTTTCCCTCGTTAAATCTGCTGTCACACTCTCTGCAGCCATTTCTGTGCCGTTAGTTTCGTCTGCAAGACGACGCTGATGTTGCTGCTCTCATAATATACATGTTTATATTAATGTAATCCCATGAATGTGAACAAAAACCTTCATACTTGTTCCCTACACATCTGTCCTCCGCCTGCTTGCTTCTACCCTATGCCCTCAAATACAAGGCTGGAAATATGTCAAGTTGGTGGGATCCAACCTAGATCTCCGTAAGGTGTCGTGGAAAAAGCAGGTGGACGTCATCCCCAATCGGCTCAGCACAGACACAGAGAAGAGCTCAGACGAAGCCCCCTACCTCAGCCACGCCCAAACAGCCCTGCCAGGTGAAGACCACTCCATCAGACCCACAGACAGACAGACAGACAGACAGACAGGCAGACAGGCAGGCAGCTAGCATGCCAGCTATTATGCACGGCCAGTCATGCGCCCGGCAAGGCAGCCGACGTTTTCTCTCTGCCTCTGTGATTGGCCAGCCGCTCAGACGTGTTATCATGTGTCTAATCATTCAGTTTCGGGCTTCCGTCCTTGTCCACTTGCCCCTCGTTGGCACCTATCCCATCTCTCCTCCCACCACCTGCCAGAGAGGAGCACTGGCATCAACTGCCCCTCCTCCAGTTGATGATCGGGGGGCAGGCTTTTCCAGGTGCCCGTCTCTTGTCTGTCCTCTCTCCATCCCACTGGGGAGGTAGTGATCTGGAGGCAGCTTGTCGGGTGTGTGTGTGTGTGTAAAGGCTTAGTCACTGTGCGGCTGTATGGAAATAATGGGTTCTTAATCAAACACAGTCTCACCTCTGCAGGGCGGCATCAGTGACGACACCTTTTTCCTGCAGCTGTATTTGTTTTCATCCTCCAATGTGCCTTTTTAGACGTGAAGTACCTTGTGAAGTTTTCCACATGTAAGAGCAGCAGCAGTTTAGATCTGCAGATGAAGACGTGTTGATATCAACACCTACGGGCACAAAAAGCTACCACTGCAGTTTTATCACTTGCACCACCTGCAGAAAAACGAGAGCTACAGCTGCATTTTTTTATCCAGAGGCCGAATTCCCAGCAAGTTATCCAGGATAATATCTCAACTTCTACTAAATTGATTAACATTTTGTACAGACAGTCGTGGTTTCCAGACTCAAAAATACGTTTCATCTTCTGGCTGTGAAACAACAAATAGCTTTTGAGTTCTGAATCTTCTTTTGGAAAAACAGGAGCAATCATCCAAAGACAGAACGTTTAGCAGCTTCAAAACTATAAACTGCTGTTGTAACACTTGTTGCCTGTAGGTGGCGCATTTGACAGAATAGCTTTCCTTGCCTGTAGATGGCACACTGGAGCTACAGGCGATAAACTGCTGGTGCTTCCCCTCTATAGACCGGTTGAGCCTTGGTTTCGGGTGCTTCACATCAGTCAGTATCAGACAGTTTGAATGCTAACGGCTAATTTTCCCTACGTTCTGTCTGTTTGACATTTCTGGCTCCGGTTGTGGTGTTTCACAGATTACACGATGAACGGGAAGTGGGAACAGAACTTCCTTTTCCCCGGAGGCTCGGCGACTCGCAACCTGTCGGCGTCGTCCTCTCCCATGTCCACCCTGAGCTCAAACTACAGAGGAGGAGCCGGCTCCTTTACCACAGAGACAACCACCACCTACATGTCTGGATCAGGTATGATGGATGCCAGTAACTGCATGGAGAGAAGTTAAGATATTATGTGTCTTTATCTTTGTCGTTCTGTTATCGTAGGAGGCGCTCGTAGACTGGATATGATCGGAGGTGGAGTTCACACATCAGAAGTCATCATGAGGAAGCGCTCAGAGAACAGGGGTTACACCGATGAAAACATCCGGGACTCTATCGTCATGGGAGATGTGTCGAGCAAGTTTCCAGATCTTGGTGAGTTTTAGACCTCGACGGTAGTTTGAATTTATTCCACAGTAAATGTAAAAGGAAGTAGCTCTGTCTGTCTTCCTGGTCAAAGAAAGGTTTTACTTTGCAGTGCGATGTTTACGATGCCTCGGCAGGTAAACTACAAGCGCATGAGGCCGATAGCTTGGACGTCAGGTAGCGGGGTTGGGGCTGTTGGCTGCACAGGAGCTATGCTGACTATCGCTGTTTCTCCCCCTCTCCCCTTTTTTTATTACCATTGTTTTTATTTCACTCTCTTCCTGCCCTCTCCCCCTCCTACTGTGCCACCTCCATCGTTTTCTTCGCCTCTTTTCTGTATCGTCCCGGGGTCCTCCTCCCCTCCTTCTCCTCCCTGCTCAATGCGCCATCAGGTGGGTTCGGCTACACTGGGATGCAGAGCAGCTCTCAGAGCCAGTTCAGCTACAGCCTGTCTCAGGGTCCGAGGGCCAGGACCCAGTCTTCGGACGTCAACGAGGCCTTATATAATCTGGACAGGGTGCTCCAGGGTAAGTCTGCAGAATACAGGCATGAAGGCGTTGGATGTGTTTGCTGGGTCTTCAGTCATCGTCATTGCTGCCTCTCTGATTGTCTCATACTTCATCTCCCTCTTGGATCTGATCACACCTGATCACACCACATATTTATTCATACTCTCATCTCCCTCTCTGTCACCCATCAGATGCTCGGCTCTCCCCCGGTGTCCCGGACACCCCCAGCAGACTGGTGTTTTCCGCTCTGGGGCCCACTGCCCTCAAAGTCAGCTGGCAGGAGCCCCACTGTGAGAAAGACATCCTCGGCTACTGTGTCCTCTACCAGCTGCTCAATGGAGGTAAGTGATCATTTAAGGTGTCAGTCTGTGTATTTGGCGTCTTTATTTGGCGTCAGTTGCATTCAGTGACCTCTCCTTATAGGTGACGTGAAGCGGATCAACGTGACGAACCCAGCGGAGAACTCTGTGATCATCCAGGACCTGCTGCCCAACCACTCCTACCTATTCAAGGTGAAGGCGCAGAGCCAGGAGGGCTGGGGTCCAGAAAGAGAGGGCGTCATCACCATCGAGTCCGCTGTCGATCCCAAGAGTCCCCTCAGCCCCATGCCAGGTACTGATTCTGCTGAAGTCCACAGAATTCACGGACTGCAAACTGCTGCAAACACAGTGTCTCCAACTTTCTCTTTTCTCTTCGCTGCAGGATCGCCGTTTACTCTGAGCACCCCCAGCGCTCCGGGCCCCCTGGTCTTCACTGCTCTGAGCCCTGACTCCCTGCAGCTCAGCTGGGAGAAACCTCGCAAACCCAACGGAGACATCCTGGGCTACGTGGTCACCTGCGAACAGCTGCACGGTGGAGGTAACACTACAACACCACACCTCTCATTTTTTGTCATTCTCGGTTGTGAAGGTGCGTTTCTCTGACCTCTCTTCCTCGTGTTTTCTCCAGGTGACGTGCGCTCCTTCCAGGTGAACGGCAACAGCGCCGAGACCAGTCTGACCGTCCCGAACCTGACTGAGAACGTCCCCTACAAGTTTAAAGTCCAGGCTCGGACCACACAGGGCTTCGGTCCAGAGAGGGAGGGCATCATCACCATTGAGTCTCAAGATGGAGGTAAAATTAACGTGAAATATTTTGATATGAATGAAATATGACAGAGGAACGGTGCAGGGTTTATCCTCTGTGCAGCATGAACGAAACTGTTAAACCAAGGAATATTTTTGTACAACTTTGACATGTTGGCCTGAAGAGACATTAGAGCAAAGCTTGAAGTGTGTTTTCATCCAAGTGTAGATTTTGACCTGATTAGAAAAAATGGAATGGTTTGTCCTCTGGGTACCACGATTCCTGCAAGTTACACAGAGATTTAGGCTTTAAGATGTTAATATCTCGTTTAAATACTTGAGAATCTGACCTGAGGATGATAAAAGATTGATTTAAAAATCAAGGGAGAAAAAAAATCCTTAAGATACATCCTCTGGTGATCAAGAATTTCAACAGGAAATGTAGAAATGTGGTGTAAAGAGGCATTTTGACACCATGAGAGGTCAGGAGGTCACTAAAAGTCATCACAGAGGTAACCCTTTGTATTTTAGTTCACATTCACTAACATCTGCATCTCTTTCTTTATTCGCCGTCTGCAGGTGCGTTGTCTCAGTACAGCAGCCAATCAATGACGAGGAGGGAGGTTTTCCACATGCCGACAGAAGTCAGCACACGAACCAACGTCTCACACACCATGCTCAACGACCCCTACTTCTCAGGTACAGGTAATAAAGGTTTGTCTCAGCTCTGTTGTGCAGCAATAAATCCGATAAATTCGCACAAATGAAAATGTCCTGTTGTGTCTGTAACAGACGGGATGATGATGACCACGCAGCACACAGAGTCCAGCGGCATGGTGACTCGCCAGATCACCAAGGAGGTGGTTCAGAGGAGCGTCATGGGGGGAACAACTGTCACAAAGAAGATGTTTTATGAATCTTAAGATCTTATTTAACTACGCCCCAAAGGTCCAACGTGATGAGGAATCATTCTCTTTTACAAAGAGTCGGCTTCAGAGCACTCACACAGTATATCAGTGTATATTTTTATATGTGAGTGTGAGATTCTGCGACCAAACATGACAAATAATTTCACGTGATAAATGAGAAGAGGCTGTTCTATCATGTCTGTTACAAACTGTGGCCTCCATACATGAGGTTTATTCTAACATTTCTGTAACGTTCACTGTCGCCTCTAATGTTCTTCATTCCACTTTATTTCCAGTAAGGACAGACTCCGCTCCCTCTGTCGGTTCAGGTCTTGTAACACACACTGGGACTTTAAACAGGCCAGCATGGGTCAGTAATCTGACCGTGGTTCAGTAATCCAAAGTCACCTTTTCCTCCTGTCCTCCACCTGTCTGTTAGAGATGCTTTGTTTTGGGTTAAACTTTTCTTTTTTTTTTTAGGAGAGATTGGACTTGAATTTGTGGTGGATGTTTTCAAAGGTTCATTTTCATCGGAGTGATCGGGAGCATCAGAGCGGAGTGTTTGGGATTTTTTTGTTCATAGCTTTGTATTATATCAAAGTGTGATAACATTTTTTTTTCCAAGTGTATTTAATACTTTTTAAGATTTTTACTTAAGCAGACTGATGTTGAATTTAATGCCAAATATAGAGACATTTCTGCAGACACAGGTTTGTGTTTGTGTTGCTGATTTATACTGTTATTTCCTACTGACAAGCGAGGGGCAGGATTATGATCAACACTCACTTAAGAGGATGTTTTATACTCTAAACTGTGGTAAACACTGCTTGTTTCTTTACTCTGCCAGGCCTTTGTATTTTGCATTTTGAGTAGATCAACGTTTCAACAATGAGCTCTTGGTGTTTTGGAGAAATGGTGTGTAAAGACAGAAAGATTGTATTTGCTTTAGTCCTACTGTATTCTGGCCTCACATTTTGTTAAAAATATTTTATTGTTTGGAGATACAGAAACAGATAAGTCACCAAAAACAGTAAAGTTTCCATGTACTTTTTACCAACATGTATCACTTACTTTTAAGCATTTTATTTTTTTTGCATCATCTTTTTTCATGTTGTTTTGCAGTTCTGTTGCACTTAAGATTTGAAATTAAAAGATTTCTGTTAAATATGACCTGATGTCTGAGCACTAAAGACAAGAAGGAGCATTTACACTTCATTTATTGACGTTAGGGAGGAGGAAAAAAGAAAACATCTTTATATATTGTACGCATTAACAGAAACACAGCTGCAAACACAAGCTCATGCCTGACGAACGCTTGAAACAAAGAAGCAAACAGAGTGAGAATTAACTCTTAACATGCGTCAACCTGGTCTTTAATTATCTGCCTGCACATGTTAGCAAGCCCTCATCAGCTGCACTGTTACTGCACAGAGGCTCTAAGTAGCTGGTCGCACAGCGCCTTCATGCTTTTATAACATTACTGAAGTTAGTCATAAAAAATGAGACCAAAAACCATATTGTTGTTATGGAGTGAAAACCTTTAAATAAAAGAAATATGTGGATTCCTAAATCCCTTCAAATCTTATTGGACAGTGAAAAAAAAACACGTCGTTCAGCTAAAAACAAGGCTGTTGGCTTTTGAGGTTTTAACCTGACAGCATTAAAATAGTCATCTTTACAATACAAAGAGTCAAACACTGTACGTCTCCATGAAGGCCGAGTAACACAAAGTGTAATGCAGAATGATGGCGGTTCTTGTTCCTGACCTCACGAGGCAACCGGCAGAAAGACTTTGAATCTAGAACCAGCACGACTCACTAAACAACTGACCAGAGGAAAAGCACAGACTCTGTCGGCCGCTGAGGATCAGGACTGAGAAGTGATGTGTGTTAGAAGCAGTTCAGTTCCAGAGGCAGGGCCCGGGGCAGAGGCACGGCTGTCTGACGTCCGCGGGCCTGATGGCCAGGTCTTTGACCACCTCCACAGTCCCGAACACGGGGTACAGTTCCTCTGTGAACTTCTCGTTGAAGGTGTACAGGTGAGAGCGCTTCTCCACGTCGTAGAAGGACAGCTGGCCCTGCTCATAGTCCAGGTACACCCCGACTTTCCTGGGCGCCAAGCTCTGCGACAGCGGCGTGGCGGGCACCGTCAGGGCTTTCAGATCGGTGCCCCGCTCCAGACGCAGGGTCAGGTAGCCCGTGTCTGTGTTGAGCGAGCGGAAGCCCTGCCTCACGGCCGACGCCTTCGCCACCCCCAGCCGCCAGTCCCGCTCGCCCACCTCCACCTCCCAGTAGTGACGTCCGGAGGCGTAGCCCTCCTGGCCCGCGGCGCACCACCAGCCGTCGAAGCGCCTCCGGCACCATGGGACCTCGCGGCGCTCCAGGCCGCAACGCATCCGTTTTTCATCGCTGGAGATGATCAGGTCTGGGTTGGCTGAGTCCGAGTCCAGAGTCACGTCCTCTGTGGAGTCGCAGAGCGGAAATAAAATCAGACGAAGGAAAGAAAAGAGGAGATTCTTCTTTATGTGATTTTACTGCAAAGAGTTTTCATACCTGCTGCATCACAGATCCAGTTCCACACTGCAGAGGAAAAGAGGAGACGGGTTTTAATCAATAGTTTTATATTAACAACAGATGAAATGAGTGTGTGTGATGTGAAAAAGGTCACAAGTGACAAACCCACAGAGAATTATCACCAAACTCTGCAGCTCACATTAACACCACTGAGGTTTTCTGTGACCAAAGGAAAACTTCCAGAGACACGACTCCAGATAAATGCTAATGAGAGCAACTTCATTAACTTTATGAAGTGATAATATGCTAATGCTGCGTTTACAGCTCGTTCCTGTTGCCTTCAAAGCCACCTGAGAAATCAGGTGACTTACACCCTTTTTGACATTTTTACTGCCGCTAGAATTTCCAGTCGAACGCCTGAGTCGCTTCCTCCTCAGTCGACAGATTAATCAAGAATGAAAATAATCTGCAGCTCTGCAGTGATTTCATTTCAAAGTGTCAACGATACTCCGGGTTTCCACTCACCGCTGTGGGGGATGTAGCGGACAGCGTCTGAAAGAAGGAAAGTGATCACTGTGATTAACAAGAGACAATCAGCACACTGCTTTCATGCTCCATCCTTTAATCACTTATCAATACTGATTAGTTTTCCTGGAAATGAGTCATCAAGTTTCACTGCTGCTAAACAGGCTGATTAAGTCAATACTGTTTTAATCAACGTCAGTTCACACGTTACAGTCGCATCTTTAAGACTCAACGACTCATTTATCATCACTGCTCTTTACTCACCGATCCTCTGGCTCCTCTGCTTCGCCACCAGCCACTGCTTAGTCACGTCCTCCTACACACACACACACACACACACACACACACACACACACACACACACAGACGGTAATGTAAAGACAAAGCAGGCCAAGGTGAGGTGAACAAAGAGATAAAGAGATTAGCGTGGCTGGGTGTCGTGTAGCATCCATACATCAGGCTTCACACTCTTTACTGAACTGACACCATCAGTTTTCAATTAAACTCAATTAGCACGAGGCGTTCATGGTCACCAGGAACAAAAACAAATGTTCAACACAGTCTAATCGGGGGGGAAAATGCTGCAGACCTTGACGGGGCTGTCTGCGTTCAGCACGGCCAGCAGGACGAGCTCCATGGCGGGGAGCAGGTTGGGGAGACGGCCCCTCTTCCACTGGAACTCCAGGTCGTCCAGCATCATGAGCACGGGCTCACCTGGCCACACGGTCGGCTGCAAACACGAGAATCACACTGAGTCTCCAGGATATTAGAGTTATGACAGGTGACTGTGAAGGGCAGGGTTTAGCTTAATCATCTTTATCAGACGCGAGGACGGAACTGGGTCAGACTTTAATCACCGAGCAGCCACCCAGCGGCCGAGGGAACGGGCTGGGTCGTATACTGACCTGAGGTCTGCTTTTAATCTCCCGGGTCCAGTCCATGATGACCCTCTTGTGTGGTCCCATGTCGCACTCCCCTCCCGCCTCCAGCATGCAGAGGAGGTGACCCTTCCAGTCCTTCTTCTCCGGCCTCTCGTACTGGAAGTCAGACGGGATGATCCTCGGCTGAACGGGACACACGGACGTTTGAGCGCCAAGAAAACACAAAGTCGCTCGGTGGGTAAACACAAGCAGCACCTACGCTACACTGTACCTGGACTCTCTTCTCCAAAACCGCAGCCCACTCCACGATAAAGTCGCGACACACGCTGGCTGGCCAGATGTCCTCGCTGGTCCAGATGTGGCCCAGGATGTTTGACCTCTGGGGTAAAGGCAGAGAAGAATGAGTGACTGATGAGAGGAGGAGGAGGAGGAGGAGGAGGAGGAGGAGGAGGAGGAGAGCTTACCTGGCAGATTTTGTTGAGTTCTCGAGCTAACTCCATAATAAATAACTGACTTTCCAGCAGCGGCTCCTTCTTCTCGAGCCTGACTCGCTTACGAGACTCCTGCAGCAAAAAGAAGATAAAAAGAAAAATGAACATGGAGGAACATTTCACAGAGAGAGAGAGAGGTGTACAAATTCAGCAAATACAGAGACGTGGAGCCGCACCTTGAGTCGGATCTTGAGCTTTTTGGCCGGCTCGATAAGGAACTGCAGGCAGTCCTTCATCATGCTGGCAGCTGGAGAGCGAGGCCGATGCCCTGTGGTACGATAATAAAAAGCTTTAGCGCGCTGGCACTTACTCTGTCAAGTGCTGGAGCAGAGCTGCAGCTGACTGGGCTCCTGTCGCCCACACAAATCGATGAGAGAGCAGAAATTGGTCATTTATGAGCCGAGGCAAAAAAAAAAAAAAAAAAAAAAATCTGTATATGTGAGCGTGGAGAGAAAAAAGCACTGCAGAACTTTCATCGCAGCTCTGCACTCAAAGTCCACTGAGAGCTCATTATTAGGCACTCTGAGCTATCATTATAAGAGGAGGAGGAGGAGAGAGGACCCACACACTGATAGATGAGACTGCCCACCTACTCCACACACACTCACAAAACCACAGAGTGGGCGGCAAACACAGAAACAATGTGGGACGGGGCTGAAAATATTGCACAGTAACAGGATTTCCTGGAGTGCGTGGGTCGCTCGATGCATCTCCATCACTGCCTTGAAATTGGAAAATTTATTCCCAAGGAGATCTGAGACAGCAGCAGCACAGAGCAGTTAAAAAAAAACAAAAAAACACTGAACACTGCGGAGGGTGCGGGGGAACGTTGGACCAGTTTGCTGTTGATTCAGCAGTCCCCCCCCCCTGCACGCCAGTTTGATGCTCTGAGGGGATTTGCTGTGCTTTGTGTGATATAGAGGTGGCAGCTGAGCCAAGAGGAAGCTGCTGTTAACTCCTTTTAAGGCTGGAGAGCAGATATGATCGCAGGAGTGAGAGGAAACAAAAGCTGCATTAAACTTCAACACTGAGTTTATCTCTCAGTGAAGAATAATCTGTGAGGAAACTGTGGATTTAACTATTTAATCCATGTGTGCACTGATCACAAACACACCCTGTGATGAGGTTTCACTCCCATCAATAAGTCAGTCAGACGCTAGTCAATAGAAATGTCCACATGTCCACACAGGTGCATGTAAACTTTAGCCCACAGACACGTGCCGTCCTGTTAACTCATCACACAGAGTGTGGGTGAACGTGAATGCATCTCAGAGTAAATAAAGGAGGGGTGCTGTACCCCTCCTGCACGACTCCTCTGTGAAACTGAGGCGCTGTGACTCCATGTTGGCTCCTGGTTTGGATGGAGGTTTTATTTTTGGCAGTGCGCGTGTAGGTGGCAGGAGAGCTGTATGTGGTGGAGAGGAGCTGGAAGATTATAGGAAATCCAGGATTAGCACCGGGGCCGCTGCTGTAGCTACAAACCCAGGTAGTGTGTGTCTATATTGGGAGTGACAGAACCAACCTCTGCCTGCATCGAAACAGACAGACTGTGATTCACCGCGCACAAAAACCCCAACAAAGAGGAGAGATGTTATTTTAGAATTACTGAAAAACAGTAAAATGCATCGATATGCTTCTTTGTTTATTCTTTACAGCCTTCCGTAAACAAAATCTATCTGTTTGAAATGTTTATTCCGCAATATAAAACAGGAAAACCCATTTAAATGGCCTCAAATCTGGAAAGATGCACAACAATCACTATCAGGCAAATTATTTTATTTAATTACGCCCTCGGCAGCGGCACAGTTCAGCTCATTTTCTCCACCAAAATCGACGGTTACAGTGAAAAATTAAGTCTTACCTTGTTACGGGAGAATTTTCCTGCAGGTACGGTAACTTTGCGCAGCTCCTCTCTGCTGTTTTCGACGAACTCGGGCTGATTTATTAGTACTCCGCCATCCTTCAGAGACGCACCGCTTCATCCACTCCACAACTGCGGCAGGAACCGGAGCGCGCGCTCTTTATCTACACCACCGCGTTCACCGAGCTGCAGCGCGAGGGAGGAGTCGCGAGAGGTCGCCGTTGCTTCGAGGACACCACAGAGGCGCTCTCCCGGTTCTTAAGGTAGTGAAGTCAGTTTTATTCATGTAAGAAGTTGTTTCATACAGAGCAGGCCTAGACCGTCACCATGAGCGAGCACTAAGGCGACAATGACACGGAAAAACTTCACTTTAAGAGGCGGAAATGTGGAGTAGAACCAGACTCAGTGTGGGCGGCCGATGTTGAGTAGTCTCACCTTCTGTTTTGTATATTGAATTTGTTTTTTGTTCATTTGACTGAGCTTAAAAAACCGCAGCCGTAAGTAAAAAACAGTTTAAGGTAATGTTGAAGTCCGTGAAAAGAAAACTTTGCTATCAACTACCAAGCTAAATTTGAATGGTTAAAAAAAAGTCGGTGAATATGTCGTTGAAGGCGCTGAAACCACGCCCACTCTAACGCTGCAGTGACCGTTAGCACCTTATTAGCACCCTGCTAGCACCGTTAGCACCATGTAAAGCAGATACTAGCAGCCTTGTAGTTGTACAGACGTTCATGTTTGAGCCACCAGAGTAGACACACACACAGATAGCGAGCAAAGTCGGTGGGACAGGTGGGTGGAGTAGGGTGGGGTGGGGTGGGGTGGCGGGGGCACGGATTGGTTCAGCCTCATTCAAAAGTGACAGCGGATTATCGATGGATTCCGGTCGTCTCCGATGAAACTTTGGATAACTAACCGGAGGGAAATGGTCACTTCATCCACCTCCTCTTAGTGGCTTTGGAAATTTAAATAAGGCAACGACCGAGCTGTTCTGCAAACTCTGACATCCAGGGGAGAGGCATTCGCGGGACGACGACATAGCTAGCTAGCAAAAACCTACAACGGCTTGACGGGAGGCGCGCTGATGCTAACGCTAACGGTTACAGTGTCAGGGGTGGGGTTATTCTGAGTGCTGGCTCCAGTGCGTCATCAAGCCGCCATTTTACATCCGCCCATAAAATCCTGAGAATGAAACTAATGAAAAACTGTAAAAGGGTTAACTCCATAATATACTAACACAGAGTTTACAGACTTTATACGTGTTTTCAGGAATTATTTTTTTGACATAACTAATGTGTTTAGAGACAAATTTCTGACTTTGCTTTACACAGACACCTTAACTGCTCAATAACTCTCGTGCTAACATTGTGTTGTGCTATTCAGCGTTGGAAAATAGGGCAAAGTTTTTAGAATTTTAAAACTAAAACTGAATTATTATGTGTCACTTTTAATACAATCAAATTAATACAATTATTAATAAAAATGTAATCAACCGTATGATGTTTAGAAATGGTTTTCTTTATATATGTAATTTTTTATATTAAAAGTATAAGTCTATATAACAACATTGGGTTATTTCACACTATAAGTCACTGGATTATTCTTTTTTAAATATCATTTTTAGAGGAATATTAACCACATTAAACGGCCTCTGGAAATGAGTCACCAGTCTACACGGAGTCTTTGAAGGCAGCATGGCGTTTTTATGCTGGGAGGCAGAACAGCAGATGTCACTATAGATAGCCAATATAAACACCTCATATCCCGGTGTATTTAATTTCATGCACATCTCTAAGCCCACACAGCCAGTAGGTGGCCTCGGTCGATCGTTTTATATGTGGCGTTTGTTTCAAATACTAATTTCTGTTCCAGCTGTCCTCCCCCTCTGTCTGCCTGTGTCACAGCTCTCCAGGAATGGGAAGGTGTCTCGGTATGTTAGGTAGGCTACGCGGAAGTGTGATTACAGCGCGTGTAACTCCGCGTAAATGACAGGACGCTCCTCGGTGCGTCTCTGATCAAGACTGTCGCGGATCACAGCTGGTACCTCAACATGGCACCCAGAGACCCTCTCCTCGGCACCCTGAAAGGTAAGGATCAACAGCAGACTCACACGGGGGCGTGATTATTGGATCATAATATCAGTTTTAGAGGCAGATGGTTTTACGCCTCATTAAAACAAACAGCGTGTTTCTGCTTTGAATATTTGGGTTTTTTCAGACACTCTGAAAAGCATGAACACATAAACATCCCCTGCCAGACCGTTTATCCTGTGCGCTGCCTCTTCTCTAACAGTGTTGATGTGTGAAATGGCGATGACAGCACAGGTTGCATGTAAAACCAGTGTGTTGTTTTTGACTTAAACCAGATCTACAGTTAATTTTGTGGGTTTCCCCCCTCCCTCCTCAGTGTGTGTCCTAAACCTGCAGTCAGATGGAGAGACAGTGACAGACACCAACCCTCACCTCGCCTCTTGCTGTGAGCTTCTTGAACTGGTCCTCAGGAAGGGGCTCCAGCGTCAGTATGAATAATGAATTTTATAGTAGTAAAAACTACTATAAAATGGTAATAATAATGATAAATAAATAATGACAGTAAGTGCAGTTGCTGTGTCTTTACAGTTGTTGCTTCCTTTCTCAGAGCCAGTTCTCAGCCTGGTGCAGAGAGACTACTGGCAGTGCTTCGAACAACTTCCTCAACAAGATGCCTGTGGCAGGTAACATCATCCTGCTTAGATGAACTGATAGGGACTGTAACGTAACATTGTCATAACTATACACTGACACTAGCACTCATTCTCACTGTGTGTGTGTGTGTGTGTGTGTGTGTGCACAGGCTGTCTGCTCTGTCGTTGGCAGTGGAGCAGACCAGAGTTTGCAGGAAGCTGCTCTCAGCTCAGGGCCGGGGCCGCTACCTGCTCAGACTGGCCCTCAGCCGCAAGACCCTGTCACAGTTCATCACACACCTGCTGCACACACCCAGAATCCTGGAGGTCAGATACATGCACCAGACACATCTCCTATATTTAGATACTGATGAATGTCCATCAAAATACATCCATGACATCTCAGTAAACTGGTCTCCTCGTACTGTCCCCCCCCCCCCTTGCAGTGGTACAGCCCGGCTTTATCAATTCTCAGGAATGAGGAATTTGTGGGTGAGGCTTTTTCTACTTGATGTGATTGTTTCCATCCACAAAAATCAGAGGAAATTCTTGTCACCACTGCCATTTGGCATCAAACATCAACACCACTGTTCTTCCTCTTGCAGAGCCTTTCATGTCGCTGCTGCTCGTCCTCTCTCACATGGAGTTCAAACTGGACATGGAGGTCAGTACAACTCCTCTCTTTATGCCAGGAAAAGCTGGAACTGAGTTCCGCTACTCCCTCTGACTCCACACTGACAACCACCTCTGCTCCTTTATTGCAGAATTGTAGTTTTCTGGATGAGAGTTGGCTCCTACCGGTGAGAAACAGTGATTGTTGTTCAGTAGTTCATTGCTGCATCACAACAGTATCATTATGGCTTTAGTAGTGTTGAGAACTTTGGACTGAGCAGAGTGTGAGCGACGGTCTGTTGATATTTTTAGGTGTGTGAAATATATGAAGTGGTGCCCTGTCGGGAAGTTGGGATGGTTTTGAGGTTTGTGTCTTCCACTCGACATAAAAAAAAATTGTATTAATGTGTGTGTCTGCTAACGCTTACATCTGAACTGACTGTGTCTGTCTCTAAGGTATCTCAGTGGGCGTGTCTTTGTCCTCGACCTGATGCCTGGAGGTCAGGCTGACGTCGACAAGTTCATCTGTCCCGGTGACATTATTGATGAAATCAACGGGACGTCGCTGAGGAATTCAAAGTGTGGACAGGTAGAAAAAAAAAGATTGATTTCACAGACATGATCGGTCTCTGTCTTTGTGCCAGTTCAGTGCTGCTTTAAATAACATTTAACACCTGGTGTGTGATGAATGTTTTGAGGAAAATGCTGATGTCTGACCATCACAGAATGTACAGCAAACTGTGTGCAGTGAACTGAGCTTTGAACTGAGCTGATTAGACAGTGCACCAGCTGGAGCTCGTTAAGTACAACTGAACCTAATTACCTTTCATGTCCTGCAGGTTCCAGTAGGAAAAACACAGGTGGTACTAACAACATTTACAATGATTCAGGAACCAGGACCCTGAAACTGAAGCAGAATTCAGTTGTCATTGTTTTAGTCATTTACACCTGTATCTCTCCTTCTTTCCTTCTTCAGAATGTCTTGTGTGAACAAGTTTGGTTTGCTGTTTGGTGACATTACGCAAGTCCCAGAATAGCTGCACCTGACCTGAGCAGAGCTCTGAACTGAAAACGCCTGTGTGTGTGCACAGGACTCTTCTTATTAACATGGTAAACATGACCCCACCTGAAGGTGCGATAAAACCAAAAGTTAATTCCAAACAGGCTCAGACTGCAAACAGTAAGCTGGACACATTTTACTGTAATGCTGAGGAAAAAAACAAGCAAACAATATATTTTTAATATTTAAACTGCAGCTCTGTTAGGGTCATGAGGGTGAGACACTGGTCAGTCACACCTTTGACAAACTCTACAATCATTTGCATAATTTAAAAACCTACAAAAACACATTTCCTGTGTTTTTCCAGGCAGGTGTGGTTCTGTCACGACTGAAGGGCTGCCCCCTGTCTATCCACGTTATACGATGGAGAGCCCATGACGGGACGGTGTATCGGCCCCTTATCAAACTCCTGCGAGCCCTGAGGACGGAGAACCCCATGCTGCAGCTTGGTCTTGCCACCTCCCTACAGCCGGCCCCCCAGGACCAGAGGCCTTCACCCGTCACAGTGTCTCAAAGAGGGAAGGTAAAGTTGGTCACCTCATCCTCAAAGATAAACAACTTTTTGAACAGTTCACAGAGACACTAACCTGCTCTCCTCTACAGGATTGTGTACATTGTGCAGTTCTTAGGAAAAGCAAACATCGGGATGGTAAATAATCGCTTGTGTTTAATTAGATTTACACTCATAATTGTGTGTATACATGTGCTAAGCCATGTGATATCTTCTCTTACTTTCTCTTAGTTTGGAGGCAAGGAGGTGCTGCAGCAAGCAATCCCACAGGTGCTGCAGAAAAACCAGCCTAGCAAGGTAATAAACCCCACCTGAGGCCACACAGAATGGATTCAGTCATGTTCTGCTTAACAAAACATCATGTGCTCAATGAGTGTAATCTGTCCTGCAGGAGGTGCTCTTAGACATGAAGGAAACACACTTGACATGCACAGAAAGAAGCAGCAAACTGGTGAGTGGATGCATGAGATGTCAGGATTATTCAGTGTTTGGCTCTGTCTCTGGCTGCTGGACTGACCCCTCTCATCTTATTTACACAGGAGCTGTTTGAGCACCACTACCCAGAGATTTCATGTGTAGGAAGATTCGGCCAACCAGACTACACAATATTTGCTTTCTGTGTGGCGTAAGTCTCTAATTTACAAACCAAGCACACGTGCATCAAATTGTCATTGATTTCCCTATAGATGCCAGGAAAACAATAACGATCAGGGATGTTTCTGTTGTCCATCCACCACACATCCTGCTGTAGTTGAGGTCACTCCCCTCCATAGAGACATGTGGTGATGCAACATCCAAGCCTACACAGCTTTGTTGTCATTGGCTGGACCAGATGTCAGCTGAGCATGTGATTGGCTCTGTTCACAGAGACTCCCCAGAAACCCCCCAGTCAACAGGCTTCTGCTGTGTGGCACTCAGAGCCAGCAACATCAAGGAGTGTGAGGATATCGTCTGCCGTATAGGTGAGATGTTATATAAGAGCTCATAACTGTTAACGAGTTATTAACTCAACCAATAATAAGACATAAAACAAATGTTTTCTCTCCCTACAGCTACTGGCTTCAAGCATACAGAGTGGTTTGTATGACAAATCAACTGCTGTCAACTTGCCTCATATGTGGTTGTAAATAAATCAAAGTGTCTGAATCGACTACAGTACACAAGACTTTCTACTCATAAAGACCTTTAATAGAAAGACATGTGACAACATTTTCATAAATAGTATTAAATGTAGCTGCCAAGAGTTTATGTTGGAAAACATGTAAAAAGCAGTCCAGAAAAATACAGAGGGGTCTGCCATGCTCCTCGTCAAAGAGTGCAGAGAATCGACTGTGGTAGTAGATACGCCAACACTGCAGTGAGACCTGTAGAGCAAGACATGCTGGCTTTTGTTGTAAATGGTAGATGGGTGAAGAAACCCTGGACCCCTGTGGAAGATGTGAAGATTAATCCTTGCTTCAGAGATAGCATCATCCCCAAAAGGAGCCTGATACCCACACAGAGCTTTGAGGTTGTGTGATGGTTGTTACATGTAGTTATGACCCATGATGTAGGTAGAGAATTCCTACTGCACAACATTTCCAACTACCCAAAGTGTACTCAGGCTCGTGGAATGGTTGGTGTATTATCTCAATCTAAAATACAATACAAAAAATTCAAAAAGGAAAACTTATTTAAAAAAAAAAAAAACCCAAGAAATAAAAATGTCCACAAAAATGGTTAAGTACGATAAATAGGATCATTTGTTGCGTCAAAGCTGCCGCTGGCTGTTTAGGCTCTCTCTCCCCTTATCCTACGGGCCAGCTGGATGTCTTTGGGCATGATGGTGACACGTTTGGCGTGGATGGCGCACAAGTTGGTGTCCTCAAACAGACCCACCAGGTAAGCCTCACTGGCCTCCTATACATAGAGATCAGGAGAGACAGGAATTAGGCTTACAGTTACTACAACTATGTTGCCCCACTGTGACTCTACACACAAATGGGCGTTTCGTTTCATTCTGTGAATTATGTACCTGCAGAGCTCCGATGGCAGCACTCTGGAAGCGCAGATCAGTCTTGAAGTCCTGGGCAATTTCTCTCACCAGACGCTGGAAGGGCAGCTTGCGGATGAGAAGCTCAGTGGACTTCTGGTAACGACGGATCTCCCTCAGCGCCACGGTTCCAGGCCTAAACAACAGTGAGAATTATCCAATTATAGAAAGGAAAAGTGTCACCAGTCAGAATAGATTCCAAGTTATGTGATGTAAATACAAACCTGTAACGATGAGGCTTCTTCACTCCCCCTGTGGACGGTGCGCTCTTTCTGGCTGCCTTGGTAGCGAGCTGCTTCCTTGGCGCCTTTCCTCCAGTAGACTTACGGGCAGTCTGCTTGGTACGGGCCATCTTGTTCTCACTAAAAAGCAGAAAAAAAGTCTGTTATTTTAAAAAAACTCTCGACCTACTGAGAAGAACAGATCACAATAACCCCGCATAGATCCGCCGTATTCCTTGCCAAGCTAAGACGCTAGCTTAGCATAGCATACAATCTAATAAGCGCTCCCCTCCCCCAAGGTTGTAGCTACTGGGAGGCGTCAGGTTTGCTCCTAAACGCCACAGCGTCTACCAGCTAGGCCGACAAATTAGTCACCATAAAAACAAATATGGGTTAATGATTAGTTACAGGGTTAAAGTTTGTTATAGCTGACTAACGTGCCGCTACCATGTAAATCAAACGATTTAACGCTAACTAATACCGAGGCCTACTGGAATCGGAGACGATAGCATAACACTCAGCGCCAGGACTGGCCCAGCCAGTCTGTCTTTGCTTTTCGTCTTCGCCATTTTCAATTTCTCGTTTCCCCCTCAGGCGACATTGCCTCGTTTCAGCTCAACCAGAATTATCAAACACAGGAATAGCTTAGCTAATGGCTACATATCAAACGGTTAACGGCGAGAGAATTTTGGCTAACCTCGAGCTCGTTAACGATGTTTACTTTCAGTTTAGTGCGCTAATCGTGACGTTTAACCAGAAGCGTTAACTGTAAGAGATTCCATTGTTCTATTTTTAGCTAACGCTAACGTTAGCACGTCGCCTTGTTTCCCAAACAACGCCTGTAAGACGGAGACGATCGCTGGGTACATGTCACTGTAATGACACCGAATTCGTTAAATACAACATCTACATAGCAAGGAAACCATATTTACCTTTAGGATGTCGCTTGACTTTAAATAATCACCGTGGCTGACAATTCGTCAGAGGAAACCACTGGAAACGGAGACGATGTGTGTTGGGAGGGGTAGGCAGAGGCCGAGTATTAGTACACTGTCGTGACGTCATGCATGTGAAATACTACACGCTCATTGGTTCACCTCTCAAAGTGGACGTACGGTACAGCCAATGGGATGAAGCAAATTTTAAAAGACGTTAATTGTTTCCCCGTATTTCAGCTTTCTACAAACCGTACGTGACGTTATGTATCTCTGTAAAACACTGCCAGAGTGTATGATCTAATCTCATAAGTGTGTCACGAGTTATACAATCATCCGTTCAGTTATGATTGAACTTCATGTCCCATAGTTCCGTGTTGTCTGTAGCTGTCCCTGAGCTACTACTTCCTCCTGCCTTGCGCAAGCTCACATCGTTGTAGAATGCGGATTTCGAAGCTAATAAGAATAGCTAGCCAGTAAGCTAAAAACAAGCTTCTTCTTGTTAGGCTTTAAACTGGAAAAATGTCTAAAACACACTCGCAGCCCCCGTCATCTTCGGCGGCGACGGCTACCGGGGGACCCTCTTCGTCCTCCTCGTCTTCGCCCGCAGGGGGCTCGACATCTCCCGCAACCGTGTTGAACGTACAGCCCGAGAAACCTCAACATTACACGTACGTAGCTAGTTAGCAGGATTAGCTAGCTAAGTGTACACAACCTCACGTGTAGTCGCATATACCAAACTGTAGCTAAGTTGTATTTTTTTTTAAAATGGTGTGCGATAAATGTGATATTGTTTTAAATAACTGAACCATGCCTGTTCAGCGATAATGTGTTTATTAACCGGAGCGGGTCTCGATAAAGAGGCCTAACGTTACTCACTAACTCTGGGCATTACTTAAAACGTTAAAAGCTCCAGCTCTGTGTTTTTAATATGTGCCACTGCTACAAATACATAATGTTTATGTTAGCTAACTATAATACAAGTCTTGTAGGGGAAGAGGTTTGTCACAGCAACAGAGAATAGGATAGGCTTAGACATATGGGGAGCACTGGAGGTATAATTACTATAAATAGGGATATAAAGTGTACTGTAAATAAATATAAACACACTCTTGGTTGTGTTAATTCAGTGAGAGTCAGTAACCCTGTCCACACTTTCCCTTTGCTTCCCTCTCTCCCAGATATCTGAAGGAGTTCAGGACTGAGCAGTGCCCCCTGTTCGTACAGCACAAATGTACACAACACAGGCCTTTTTCCTGTTTTCACTGGCACTTCTTGAACCAGCGGCGACGCAGACCCATCCGCAGACGGGACGGGACGTTCAACTACAGCCCAGATGTTTATTGTACCAAATATGATGAGGGAACAGGAACCTGCCCTGATGGAGATGAGTGAGTGTGGCTGAGATTTCAGTGATGCGTTTCACATCATGTTCATGTTGATTATCGTGGGTCCCTCAGTAGACCAACACTTTTAACATCAACAGTGTCGGACTTCTGTAAAAGGGGAAGTGTTGTTGTTGCTTTTGCACTGAATTGCACAACTCACCACACTGTATCTGGGAAGGTGGTTGTGGCGACTGTATAAAGTACACACTTTCACTTTGTGGACTGAAGTAAACAACAGTGGAAATAATTATGTGGCCTTCTGTTGTGGGGGGTTTGTCTCCGTCTCATCTCTAACATTTGTAAACATTTCACATTTAAATCCTGAGCTGCTCAGGTGAGCCACCAGACTGTGAAGGATATTGCATGACAAAGGGTCTTTTTTTGAGTCAAGTAGTGATTGAATTGTAAGTCTGGTTCAACACCTTGGAAGAGAAGTGTCTGATGCATAATCTCCACAGTGTGCATTAGCACCTGAACACAGCCATTCTTCCACTCTGTGGGTCTGTTCTCTGCTGAGCCGTTCTGCTCTTTATGACATTCACAGACAAAGAGGATGTAAATGTAAATGTAAACGATGGAAGTTGATTGAGGGTCTAATTAGGACGTCTCTGATACATGCTAACAGCTACTGAAGAGAAGTCTGAAGTCATAGTTACATCTGCCCTTTATATTTGATTAATTATCATAGTCATTGGACAGATAATTAATTTTGTATCTAATTAATTGTTCCAGCTGCTTAAATGAACTGATGTCTCTCTTTTCTCTGTGTTATATAATTATAAATAGAATGTATTTAGGTTTTGGAGTTAATCAAACAACACAAGCATTCTTGGGCTCAGAGAAGTTGTGCAGTTGTTGCAGTATGTAGTGTTTAAACATCTGTATCTCTTCCTGTGTGTTCCAGATGCCCGTTTCTACATCGGACAGCAGGCGACACAGAGCGCAGATACCACCTCCGCTACTATAAGACGGGATCATGTATCCACGAAACCGATGCAAAAGGCCACTGCAGCAAAAACGGCTCCCACTGTGCCTTTGCACACGGATCACATGACCTGCGCAGCCCTGTCTATGATATCAGGTGCCCAGAAGAACGGAACCTGCATGAACCCGAATGTTTTGTGTATCTGTACTTTAGTCATTTACAGAGTCTCTTTACACTGTGAATCTTACAGAGAGGTGCAGGTGATGGAGTCTCAGGGAGGCTCGGGGTCCTCAGAGGGGGGCGGAGGAGACGGGCAGTCAGGACAGGCAGCGAGCACCGCCCTCATAGAGAAGATCCTGAGTGAGGAGCCACGCTGGCAAGGTCAGTCCTACAGCGCGTTACACTGTGGCTAATCTCACCCTGTGTCATGGTAATGATATAGTTAGTGCTGTGTCTCGTGTTGTTCTGTCTGTTTTCCTTTGGTTGTGATCATGTTTCCTTTATGTTCTAACTCTTTAGATAACAACTACGTGCTGTCCCACTACAAGACAGAGCTCTGTAAGAAACCACCTCGTCTGTGCCGCCAAGGTTACGCCTGTCCGTATTACCACAACAGCAAAGACAGGAGGCGCAGCCCGCACAAGCACAAATACAGGTCTCCTGTCACACCGTGTAAAGATAATGGTGTAGGTTTTGCTCGGCTGTAGCTGCATTTAAGAAAACTGTGACTTGTTCCTGTTGCTACAGAGCGCTGCCGTGTCCAGCTGTGAAACAGAGCGAGGAGTGGGGAGACCCCAGTAAATGTGAGGGAGCAGAGGGATGTCAGTACTGTCACACAAGAACAGAACAACAGTTCCACCCTGAGGTTTGTCTGTTTAAACAGATATCATATACAGGCTCGAGCAGACGTCACAGGAGGCGAATAATGAGACGTGTTTGTTGTTCTGTCACAGATTTATAAATCCACTAAGTGTAATGACATGCAGCAGTGTGGCAGCTGTCCCAGAGGGCCCTTCTGTGCCTTTGCTCATGTTGAAAGTAAGTTTCCACAACACGTCTCTGAGCAACAACAGTATCATCACTCAGTTTGTCATTTAAATCACACTTTATTTTTCAAACCTCCTCAGAGCCCTTTGTATCTGAGGAACCATCGTTCCCCACCCCCAGCTCCCCTCCACCCCCCAGACCTCCAGACCCTCTCCCTGCCCAGGAGGCCTCTTCAAGCCCCAGCGGACACAACGTGGGCCCGGGATCGGGGTCTATCTCTGACCCCTTTTCCCCGTCCGCAGGGTCATCATGTATAGCAGAGCAGGGGCTGCTGGGTAGTGTTCTGTCCTTGTGTGAGGATGTGAGCGGAGGAGCTGAGCCTCTGTCTCCATGGGCAGGAGAAGGAGGGTATGGCAGGGCACCTGGATTTGAGAGGGAGGACCAGGTGAGGAGGACAGAAATGGAAAAGGGGAACATGGAGGTTAAATCTGCTCTTACTACAGAAAGGCTGGTCCTGTTTGTTGATCCGTCATCAGTCTTCTCTGTTTGTGGTTTCAGGCAAAGCAAAGGAGTTTCGCTCTAGAGCAACGCAACAGAGAATTTGCATCAGCACAAAGCAAACAGGTACAATTACAACCTTAACCTGTTCACAGTCTGAAACGTGTGTCATCATAAAACCAACCACACTCTGTCTGTGTCAGGACTTGTTGGTGTTTTTGCCGGTGGGCAGCCCTCTGAGTCTGTCGTCCAGCATCCCCTCCAGTCTCGCCGCCACCCCACCTAGCCCCGCCCCTCTCGGACCCCCGGGGTCAGGCGTCACCTCAGGCATGAACGCCAACGCCCTGCCCTTTTACCCCACCAGCGAGACTGTGGAGTCAGTCGTTGGTAAGTCAGGGCAAACAACGTTTTTAACTCACGCTGTGGAAAAGAACAGTACATCTGACAGATGTGGTTCTGTTTGTGTCGCAGAGTCGGCTCTGGATGATCTTGACCTGAATGATTTTGGTGTGTCGGCGCTGGAGAGGAGGTTGGAGAGCAGCTCTGCTCTGCCCAGTGTGGGAGTGATGCTGGGTATCTCAAAGACAGAAACTCACAGAACTGCATAGAAATTAAATATGAACACATGAACGCTCTGGCAGTGAACACACATTAAACTGACTCATATTTATTTGTCTGTGTGTGTTTGCAGGAGGGAGCCAGCTTCAGAGCTCTGCTCCTGTCAACATCCCAGGATCTTTTAGCAGCTCTGCTCCTTTTAGCTCCCCGTCACCATCTCCTCCAATCAGACCGCACGCATCACCATTCTTCTCCGCTCACCTGTCACAACCCGGCCAATCAGAGAGCACCTTCTTAGGGCCATCTCACAGCTCTTTAGGTTTGTGGACTTCGATTCCAAGAAATCCAGCGGTGCAGTGAGGGACAACGTGATTTTGGTGATATTTATTCTTGTCTTCGCAGGTCTGAACGGTATGAGCACGAACATCTGGGAGCACTTTCCATCAGGCCAGGGTTCTCCTGGTACACCCCCCACTCTGTTGCCCTCGGGCCCCTGTGCAGAGACCGCCAGGCTCAAACAGGAGCTGGAGGAAGCTCACAGGGGTCTGAAGCAGTGGGGCCACAGCTGGAGACACACAGCTCAGGTAGGTAGGTAGTGGGGCATGTGTGCATGCATGGAGAGTGCTCACAGGGACACCGGTATCCTGGTTATGTGTTTGCACATGCATTCTAGTTTTAGAAACCAGGATACTGTAATGATAAATCACCAGTGTAAAGGCCAGATATGATATGATGAGAGATGCTAACCTGGTTTGTGTTTACATCAATACGTCTTGTATTCCCTGCTCGTCTCCTGTAGTCGTGGGCTGCTCTGAAGGCCGACGCAGAGGAGTCACGTGCTCACGCAGCTCGATTAGCCATGGAGGCCGAAAGAGCCAGGCAGGCTGAGGAGGAGGCACAGAGGCAGGTCACTCTCCTGCAGGAGGCGCTGGAGAGCTTAAGGAGCGGAGACAACCCCCATCTAGCGCTGCACCAACTCCAGCTACTACACAGACTGCCCCTGGAGTCAGTCCTCAGTTTGCAGGCTCAGCTCTGTAGCTGCTTACACGCTGTGGAGCAGGTACGAGCAAAACCAAACCTTCTTATATACTCGTAAACAGAAGATATTTTTTAATAAGCCAGTCACTACTTAGTGAAATAGTTATGACGTGATCATTTGATGACTTTGTGGATATTTTAATTGTCTGTGTAATCAATCATCACAAACGCCCATTACAAGTTCCCACAGGACAAAGCGTTGCCCTTACGAGATGCGTCGTTCACAACACAAATCACAACACTCACCGTCCTTCAGCCTCAGAGCTCTAAACACTTTCCTCTGTTCGTCCAGGTGGTGTACAGGAAGCAGAGACAGTGTTGCGTGACGTGTGGAGAGCCAGGCTCAGTGTCTCTGCCCTGTGGTCACGGACTTCAGTGTGAGAGCTGCTCCTCCTCCACAGAGTGCCCGCTCTGCCCCGAACAGAACCTGGAGCAGCAGCTGTCTTGACCTCACGGCCCAGTCGGACCACCGCAGACCACAGACCGGTCAGTCCTGATTCCACAGATACCAGCCTTGGATCCCAGCCGCCGTTCAGCATCACGTCGAGGTTGTTTTGTAAAGCGGCGACAACACAAGCACTGATCTGGTTTTGTACTTTAAAGATGACGTTTACTGATGAATGACCGGCTTAGTGAGAGCGCTGGTCACTAAGTGAAAGCTCTTAATGTGGAATTTAGAATTAACAATTTCTCCAGTGTTACCCGTGGAACACAGTACATTTTACTAGTTATCGCTCTTGACCAGCAACACTGTTCTTCACCCCTGTTCTCTGTTAAAGTAAAGACCTGAATTATCAAACACACAGCAGCTCACCCTGAACACAGTTACTCATGATAATCCACCGCTGAGAGCATTTTCTGTCTGAGTACACCCACTAACTGTATGTGCTATATATGGAGGCAGTATAGCAGTACTTTGTGTACACAGACATGAATGTAGAGCTGCAGCGTCCTCTCGGCTGAGGTATATCTGAGTTGGGCGCTGTGGCCTGGTTATATCACACAGGTTCACTCCAGGTCAGGGTGTTTTTCTCTGGGAGAATAACTGTAACTGTCTAAATGGATGGAGGACACGACAGATTTCTCAGATGTTTATTTCAGGGTGACGCGCCGTCTTAACAACATCAACAGGTCTGACTGAAAACACTTAAAGGGCATATTTAGTTTCTCCAGACAATAATCCTACAGCCAAAAGGGGGCCATCATACCAGTCTGCTGGTAGCGCTTATCTAGATTATATTGAATTATTTCATTTTGATTTTTTTAATTAATTAATAATAGTTTTTTTTAGCAAAAGAAATTTAAAATTGTCAATTACTGTTGAATAATGACAGAAAATATTTAAAAAGTTAGTGATATTTGTTTAAATTCCAACAGATGGCCTCTGTTAAAGCACTCAGGTTTTCTCTAATGTTCTTCTGCATAAACTGGAAGAGGAAAGCATGTTAACACAATCAAGGCAAATGTACTCAGTCAACGTGTTTAGTCTTTGAAATTACATCATTTTAATTTTTACTTAAATGCTTCTCATGTTAACTCAAACATACACATTCTTTTTTTTTTGTTAAAACTGTCTCTTTTCTTATGTGTAAAATCAACGTGTGACAGATTTCTCTGCCAAACTTTTTACATTTGTAGTCATCTTTGACATTTCACAGTGTGTCAAATGTAGTCTAATATATATATATTATATATATACACATAGTTAAGTGATGTCATACTTATCTCTTGCACTGATTAGACAAAGCATCAGGAAGCAGACAGATATGTAAAGGTGTGGTTTAAAAGCAGGCGTGAACATGTTCATGATCACTGTGATGGTCTCTGGTAATAACCCGTGCTCAGCATACTGTCCACACACAACTCATCCAACGCCAGTGTTTCCCTCTGAGTGGATTGTTCTTTGTTTTTTGGTACAGATCATTAAAACAAATTGTATATTTTTGGAGGAAGAACTTGTCTCTGTTGGTTTGTTACTGATGAATCCCTTCCTGCGACTGCTTCTCTCTCTGTCGTCGCTTTTTAACGAAGGCCTGAGCCTCCCGTTCTCCTTTCCTGGACTCCAGCAGCCTCAGGATGCTGTCCTCTGGAAACACAAAGAAACAAATCGTTTATCAGAGAAGTGCCACACAGCTGGGACCAAACAGTATTTCACTGGTCTGAGCCCGGTGAAGAGGTCGTACCATTGGGTTTAGGATGCATCAGAGGCAGGCGGATCTGAGCAGGGGCGCTGTCCGGCTGCGAGCTGAGTCCATCTCCTTCCCTTCCTCCACCAACTCCCGGTATGGACTTGAGTCCCAGGAAGGCCTCGCCTTCAAAGTCGTCCGGCCTCAAGGTGTCGTGGTCCAGAACGGTCACCACCAGGCAGGCCCCCAGAGCCTGGCACTGCTCCAGAGAAACCAGACTAGATGTAGAGGAGAGGAGAGGAGGAGTCAACGACATCCTGAGAGGCTGCAGGCTGAAAACTGAGATTACTGACGAATGCCACGACTCACAATTCAAAGGCCTCGTCAAAAAGTGGATTGAGGTCGCAGTTTTTGATCTGAGTGCAGCGAGTCTCTACCTCGGGAAAGATGTGGTTTGGCTCCAGACACAGCTGCACGAATGGATCACTGAAACCTGGACAGAAGCACGAGGTCGTCAGGAAAAGCTCACACAGTTTGTGTGATGTATCTCTGTGGCTGTGATGGTCTTACCAGTTGGAGTCCATCGGTAAGAGGTTGACTGCGTTCAACACCTCGACTCTGAGCCTCTGGTCTGACCTCCTGTACGATGTGAGGAGGGTGACGGCGCCGTATTTCTCTCCGCTGTACACGTGCTGTCGTGTAGACAGGAGAAACAGAGTGTTGGAACAAATGGACTGACATGAGTGAATGTACAGCAGCTGTCCGTCCGTCCATCTGTACCTGCTCCTTTATTTTCCGATCAAGGAACTTCTGCACGAGCTCCTGGCTGCTCAGAGAGTTGTGAGTCAGGTGAGCTTTCAGAGTCTGGACACAGGAGAGAAGTTTCACTTTAAATTGTGTGTTTTTATTCCACTTTTTTTGTTTTGAAGGTGAAGAAACAACAAATCTGACACGATTCAAAGAAGCGATGACTTTCCCTCAGCGTTTTCTCACCTTGTACTCATCAGAGTGAAGTGTCTTCAGAGGGAGTCCGTTCCCCTCTGCATGGAAACACTGCTCTAAACACTGAAATACACCAACAACAACAACAAAATCTAACATTAAACCACGTCTAGGTGCAGGAATTCATCAAATAAACAAGAGTTAAGAGTCTACAGTCATGCTAGCTGCTCACAGCTGAGCTGAACTGAGCACCTGCTTTCTGCTCTGGTAGACGAGTGACCAACCTGCAGCGTATACAGCAGTCTCTGGCAGAAGACCATGAGCCCTTCTTGTTGTGGATGCTGAGTAGCCACCTGGTAGAGGATCTTCACCGAGTTATTCCACAGAGGAGTCAGGAGACTGGACATAGGAGGAAAACAAACCAACACATCAGAACTACACAATGAAAGACAAGAATCAAGACGATAAAAGCTCGTACCTGTTGAAGTTCTCCTGAACCAGGTTTTCATTCATGTACTGCAGCTCCTGCTCCAGGTAGCGCATCAGAGGGGCTGCAGCCTGAAACAGAGAGGAGGCTGGACGTCAGGCAAACACCGCAGGCGTCAGTGTGTGTGTGTGTTAAACTGGCAGCGACTGTCACTTACATCCTCTGTGGACTTGGAGGGAATCCGCCGCCTCGTTGACATGCTCCTGACATGAGTCTCAATGTCTGTATTCAGCTTCAGAGACACACACAGGTTTTTCAGTACACAGATTTTTTTCAAAAGCGACATCTAGACAATCACCTGTTTCCATCCTTTGTTTTGAATCACACCTTTTTTCCCAGAGTGTCTAAAGCAGAGCGGATCTCTCGGCTGAGGATGCTCTGGGCTTGCTGAAGCTGCGATGGCAGCGTGTTGTGGAACTGGCTTTCCCCGATGACGTTTTGGGTCCGATCCCGAAGCCCCGCCCAGTTCAGCTGTGTAGGAAGTTTGGTCAGGACGGACCTCAGGTGCTCCAGGTCGTTCACGACCACACACAGCTGCAGAGAGACGGGAGGCGTGAGGTTCCTGTGTGTTACGGAGCATTAGAGGTATTTCTGGTGAAGTGTGTGTTTACCATGTTTATGGCGCTGCCGTGGTCCGAGTTCTCCGACAGCACCCTGACCCTCTCCTTCAGGATGTGACAGTAGTTCACCACAATCTTACACACATCCTGAAAACACACGGAGAGTTAACCACCAGTCATTCCCACGTCCAGGTGATCTCACCTGCACAGCATCCGTCACTGTACCTCGGTGAGTTTGACCATGAGCATGAAGGCCTCCTCAGGGTCGGGCCAGGACAGCTGCTCCCACAGCTGGCAGATAGGCTGGATACACGCCACCAGGTCCACAGCTGAGGAGCTGTGTTTGATTGGCACTGAACCGACCTGCAGCGGCTGGAGCTGAGAGGACGCACACAAACAGAATGATGAAATGTCCTCCATTGATGATAGTAAAGCATCAAGTTCAAGCGTTACCTGGTCCACCTGCACGGCCCTCTCCACCCTGTCCTGAGTTTTGCTGAAGGCCTGGTTGAGCCAGTAAGGCAGAGCCTCTCTGAAGCCCTCGTGGAAATTTGTCAGCTCCAGTAATCCCCTGAAACAACACACACACTCCTGACCTTCTGCTCTTTACACTTTCATGTATTATTACTTTATATTCCCTCTGAAATCATGTGGTGTGAGTGTGATGACCTCTGACCTCTTCTGTAAGAAAGCCTTGTCTTTGTGGATGGCCTGCAGGCTCAGGTAAACGGGGAACAGGTTGTTGGCCAGAGGCTGCTCCATCTGACCCTCCACCAGCGATAAGGTTTCTCTCACTTCGTTTGCCAGC
The DNA here is from genome assembly GCF_001640805.2 of Lates calcarifer. NCBI lineage: Eukaryota > Metazoa > Chordata > Actinopteri > Centropomidae > Lates > Lates calcarifer. Next base: position 14,212,756 of record NC_066840.1, on the reverse strand, counting down.
TGCAGAGGAGAGGAAGTGTGATGAGAGGAGACGGGTGCATCATGTTTGTCAGGAAAAGTCAAACCGCTCCACCGATCACTCACCAAAGAGTCAAACCTCTGGTAGACGACAGTGAACACATCCACCTGCACAGCACTGAACGACGAGGAAAAGACACATTATCACAAGAGAACAAAACGTTCCTGATGCACTGTCAGCTTTCAACTTTCTTTTCCTGCTTTTTCTTTGAATTAGTTCTGTAGTTAGTACCTGACGAACACCCTGTTCCACACGTCCTTGTTGTGTTTAATGTCCTCCTGCACCTCCCCAATCAACCTGGAGAGGGCGCTCACGATCTCTGACAGGTCCTGTGTGTCAGCACGGTGCAGAAACAACACGACATGAGTGCTGAGAAATAAAATGAAGATGCCGTGAAAGCGTCAGATCTGAGAACAGAGTCATGACGTGTTTACCTTTGTCATCGGCTGATGTAAACCCTTTTTGTTGGAGAACCACTCCTGTGTACCTGTCTGAGGTTAGAACTGTATCATAAGTAATTAGGACTTCTTATATGAACACAGTATGAGATGATACATGTGATTACTGACCTGTATGGCGTCGCTGACCTCATCGTGCAACTCAAACTGAGCTGGGTTCAGTTTCTGAAACGCCTGAGTCTTACAGATCTGGACCAAGATTCTGCAAAAAATAAGCACATTCATGTATCGCAGCCATGTCAGGAGGTAAACTAACACGTATAACTCTGTGTACCTGAGCAGTGTGTGCAGTTTGGGAGTAGCACTGGAGGTCGGGGGGAAGATGTCTCTGTATTTGGCCACAAGACACAGTCCGTACTGCAGGAAACCATGAAGAGAGTCTCCAAGTTCCTGTTTCTGTTAAGACAACGCAACACCTTTCTCAACACTCATCTCGGCCGAGATATCAACTCCTGGTTTCAGTTTTTAAAATATATATTAGCACAAGAAGCAGGGGAAGTCTGGCAGGAAAGACAAGAACAGACAGGAACACGACCGACCGTCACATGATGGAAAATCATCTTTTTAAATGAGTGTGATATTGATAAGATCATGGTTAGGCTGTAGAACGCAGTGGAGGAAGTGTCAAGATCCTTCACTTACAGATCAGCACCACAGCGACAAGACACTTTACAAAATAAAATAAGAAGTTTAAAGGAGCAGAAGATGGAAATACAGATGCAGTGAGCTGAGTATTCAGACCTGCTGGTGGGGCAGCTGCTGCTGATGCCAGTGGTACTCTATACTGGTGAGCTGCTGGAACAGCACGGACGAGTCCACCTCCAGGCTCTGGTACAGCTTACTGTACGCTACCCACTTCCTGTCAGGGTTACACACACACACACACACACACACACATGCTGTATGTTCCTGCCTAATCACTGTAAAGTCTGCTCGATATTAACACGGTGCTTACGCCAGGTCCTGAAGAAAAGGAGAGAGGTCGTTCTGCGTCGCGTAAAACTCCAGCAGAGTCTGAGCCTCGCCACACAGCTCGCCTTTCCACGGAGCAGAGCTCTGAGAGAGACCAGGCGAGACGGTGATGAAGAAAGAAAGTCAAATTTAAACGGGGATTTTAGGGATGAGAGTGAGCTCGTTCTTTACCTGCTGCTTGGAGATGTAAGCCTGAACAAACTGCTGCAGAATCCCACAGTAGTTGATGTAGGCGCTTCGACCAGCGCTCAGCGTCCCGTCTCTCTGTCCGTCACACAACACACATTTGACTTTTAACAGATGTTTTCATGCATAAATGTTACCTCTATCCAAAATCCACAAACTGTTTTTTTTTTACCGCTTTATGGATGAACTTGAGGTTCAGGTGGCACTGGCCGCGGTCAGGATACGTCTCTGTTCTGGGCTCCAGATTGTACCAGTTGTCTTCAGTACAGTGGAGATCCTGCAGGTAGATGATACAGACGAGTGTTAGACTGGACAGACAGTGAAGAGTGAAGTAAAGAAGCAGATATCAAACGAGAACATTTGCTACCTGGAGTTTTAGGATGACGTTTCCCAGAAAGTCGTCCGTGCCTTTCTCCTTTTTGGCCTCTTTGATCATCCTGAACAGGAGCAGTCAGAAACTCAGCAGCTGTGTTTGGTTAAACTGATTGTGTGTGAGTCACAGAGGGAGTGTGATACCTTCTTAAACTGTTCAAGTTGGTTTTGATCTCCTCCAGTTTCTGAGTGAGCGACACGTCTTCGTCCTTATCCCTGAGACAGAGGAGAGGCGAGGTGAAGGTGACGAATGAGATTATTTTACAGCAGGAAAAGTGAAGCCGTGTGTGTTTTTCTCACCACATCTCCACGTGGAAGCTGGCACCGGCGACGTCTCCAAACTCTCTGAAAAAGTTTTAAAATGGTAAGTGTTGTAAATTTCAGTCTGACTGATCTGAGATGAAGGTGAATGCAGACTCACAGAACGAAGGTTTGGTTCCAGATGGGGTTCAGGGTCTGTTTCTTTATGTCTGTCTGGTAAATCTTGTCGCCGGACGCAGCGTCCTTTACGACTGATTTACAGGGTTTGGCTCTGGACCGGCGTGTGCGGTTCTCCTCTTCATCCTCCAGTATGGTCAGCAGGCAGTACGGGTCACTAAAACCTGTGGAGTATCGTCACATTTAACTTCACTTTATTTCCAGAGTCCAGAGATGGAAAGAGACTGCTCCACAGGAAAAATCAAACGACTGACAGGAAGTGAAAGTGAGGGATGGGATGCCCTCAGGAGAACAGAAAGTCACCTAAACACAACACGAGTGTAGAGGAGTACAGTCAAGGTAGTGAAACACCACAAGTACTAAAGAGTCACTTTCAAAATATCTGAAGAACCAGTTTACTCTCTCAAATCTCCTTCAAAATTAAACTGCAAAAAAGAATCAACTCATGAAAAACATCTAAATTATGACTAAAGTTAAAATGATATTCCAGCTTTGTGCAGGAGAATAAATCCTAACTGATGCCATTTAGGTGAACTAATATCGTCATGCATGACTGCAAACTTCAACAGGCTGAAATGTTCACAGGGGCTATGCTAATATGCTGACGCTTAGCATGCTAGTTTGGCATGTTAGCATAAATAGTATGGTGGCTGATGGTAATGTTTGTTTTAGCTTTGCAGGTGCAAAAATATTAGATGAAAGAAAATGCTGCGACATGAAAAGTCAGGTGATGGTCATGAGTGTCTGAAATAAGTTTTAATGGCAATATGATCATCAACATGGTTTTGGTAGTGGATGAAAAGTCAGGGGAGTCACCAGGATACATCATCTGGAAACCAAGAACGTCATTTACAGCAGTCCACCACGTTGAGATATTTCAACGTGGAGAAACGTTTGAGCTCCTGATGGATCACCAAAATCATCAGGATGTTTCCTCAGGGGACCATGAATAAATGTGTGGTCTGCAGGATTAAAACTCACCGCTGACATCTTTTCCCAGGATTCCCTTTGCTTCCTTCACAGTGGCCATCAGGCAGTAAACTGGGGGCTGAAAGAATCAGACAGTTATTTGCAGTGAATGCGTCAAACATGCAGATGGAAAGTTCAGGTTCTTGGTGCTATAAATAGATATTAGGGGTCTCTCAGCATTCGCTGGAAACAACATACTGACTTCCTTTTCTCACCTCTGTGCTCTGCACTTTCTCCATCAGACTGTCGTGCTCTTCCTCTGTCATACCGAAAGCCTGGTAGATGGGACAGATCAGCCTGTAACCAGTCATACACCAACCAGTCAACAGAACCATAGGTGTTATATGTGTGTGGGGTTTACCTCCTTGATGTACTGGTGGAGCTGGTTATCTGTGAAGACCTCAGCTGACGACGGTTTTCCCATCTTATGAGCGATGGTGTATAACAGCTCCTTATACAGAGGCTTCAGCTTTAAACAGAAATAAACAGAGTGAGACCGTGTTTGGAAAAAATAACATTTAATGTGACGTACAGCACATGAATGATGATACCTCCTGTTCCTTGTGTCTTCGTGCTTTCTCCTCTGGGTTCTCATCTTCTTTAAAATCCTACATGTGACAAGAAATTCAGTTTATTCATGAGTCTGTGGTTCATTCATGTGGTAGATGAAGTAAGTTAAATTCGTAAGTTACCCTCCTGTCTCGCAATTTCCTCGTCAGCCCCAGTTTGCGCACATGGCCGGGTGAAAACTGACAAGACAACAAAGAAATAAATAAAACAGGAGAAAACATTTATTACAAACTGGATGTATTGTTCCAGTTTCTAAACAGCCACTGGTTTCCATTTGTTTCCATTACTACTGGACAGATTGCCATGAAATATTGTGGAAATATCTTTCCACAGATAATCATGGTTCCCAGATGTTGAACTCTAATAATTGTCCTGATCTCCTGACTTTTCCTTTAGAGACACCATGAGGTCGACATCTGAGGTTTTGTTCTAAAAAACTGTGCGCCTGACATACTGTGTCATAATAAGGTCAAAGATTTAATTGAATTTAAACTAACTCCCATCAGCCTCTGCTTTGTGTAAAGTACTACACATACCTGCTAAATGTTTGCATGCTAAGCCCACACAGAGCCACCTGCAAAGCTAATGGAAACCAACAGCTCAGTGTTAAGTGTTTAAAACAAGAAGCTAAAACGTGCACTGGTTTGGTGAAACTGATGGTGTAGCTGATGTGTTTTACCTGTCTGAGTCTCGTTAACCCAGGTTCCTGGAAAACAGAGGATAAATGTGTTTATAGTTAAACACAGGGGATTTAAATGAAATAAAACATTTCACAGACAGATTTTATAAACATAGAGGGACCTTATCATCTGCAGAAGACTAGCATTACCAAGCTCAAGAAACATTTGTGTTTTTGATTTCAGATAAGGCCTGCCTCTGTAAGAGACTTCCTCTATTACTGATCATGAAACTGACTTGGACGCAACAGTGAGGTAACAACCCACTCAATATTCAGACCAGGAAAATCATCTGAAGGGAAATCACTAGGAACCCATCCTAAATATAACTATGCAAATAAACTTGTACCCAGCTACAACACACACACACATACCTGCAGCGGTTTTCATGTGTGTGTGCATAAAAAAGCAAACTGTGTGTGTGTACGGTGTGCTCAGCTAACCTTACAGATAGCAGAAGTGTCATTGATGCTTCATTCTGCATCATCTCATCCAACCAAACATTCAAAACAATTATGATTCACAGTCACAGTATTTTGAAATAGCCACTGACTCAGTATTTGGGTGCGATTGTTAACGCTGTTGTAACTCAGCTGACAGTGTTAGGGGTTGGGGAAAGGAAGGAAATAATTTGAAAAAACTTTAAGACAAACTGTGTGAAAACGATTAAAACAAAACTTTAAGAAACAGAGCGTCTTTTAAAATGAAAGTAAAGATATTTGACAGCATCATCAGTTTGGTTATCACCCCGCAGGCAAGTAAACGTGGTGGTTAGAAACTAACAGAGAGCCAGAATTCAACAAGTACTGAAACACATGTCGATATGTGTAAGTGCTCTGTGGTCCATACCTGTTCAGGTGTTTGCAGTAGTTTGTCTCCCATGCTGGTGGGCTCACTTTGACGCGACACAATGATGCTAATGTCTGACAACCAGGCTCCTGCCTGTTAAGCTGGTGTGCGCTGTGTGTGTGTGAGATAGGGAAGCTGCGTGTGTGGTGTGTGTGTGTGTGTGTGTGTGTTTCGATGAACTATCGCACAGCCGGAAGTCATCACTTCCTGTAGAAGGTGGTAACGTCAATAACTGTGACTTATGAGTTTTTCTTTTCATATAGTGCCCTGCATTTGTGTCAAAAATAACACATGCACACACACAGTCAAACCCACACACACACACACACACACACACACGCACACACACACACACGCGCGCAAAACACAAATCCAAACTCTGCATCTCCTCTCTGTCTCCTGCTTGTAATTATAGTTAAGGGTTTTCATGCCACGTTGTTGCACAGGTCCACTGTTATTATTTCACTGTTGGTATTATTACAGTGGATCCCATAATAATAAGCTAAATGCACTGAGCAGGTCTCACATGTCCCATGATTTAACTTCAGCTGAGTGAGATAATGAAACTGGCTGTAACTAGAGACGATCCACAGCAAGTCAATCTGTGGTTTGTGTATTATTTGCTCTACCTGTTTCATCAGGCTCACAGGTTTATTTGTGAATTAATGTCTGCTATTACTCCAAAAGGTATTTACAGACATGTTTGCACATCTATCTTTATATATGACTCTAACTATACAACCATTGTTTGAAGCTTTTACGTGTCTTAAAAAAGGTGGATGCTAACGAGTGTCTAAATGAGACTACAGAGGTTGTCGGGGACGTTAACATGAAAACCCATCTACTCACCAGTCCACCTTTACAGCCTCGTTGTGTTTCTACTCACGCTCTTTCAAACTCTCACTAACTTTCTAAGAAGAAAGGCTTTTGGAGAAGAGCTCAGAGCTAAATGAAATGACCAGTTGGAAGCTTAATGGTGGAGATGTTGACGCCATGTGACCGTGGTGTAGTTGGTTTATAGCCTAACATTAGCTGTTTACTTCTGGAAGGTTGGATTGAGGCTTCAAAAAACATCAAAGTGGGGTTCATTTGTAAAGATTATCTTGCTAAACAAAAAAGTATCACATACAGTTGTTGATCATGGAGCTATTTTCTGTAATAATCCAAAAACCAATGGAAGATCCCATTGACTTGATGCTAACTTCCTGGTTGGCCTAAAAAATACATCATCCCTGCTAAATATAAGTAGGAAAATCAATTAATCTTTATGGGAAAATTACAATATAAAGAAAGCATTTTATTTCACAGCTTATTTGGAGTATTATTTTCATCATCCATTATAAATGAATAAATTGTTTCACTGTTTATAGTTTTTGAAACACAGAGAGAAGCTGAAACCAGTGTATTTTCTAACCTAAAAAATGGATGAATTTCATGTCGACTGATTTGTCAACTGATAACCTCTGCTCTAATTTTCAGTCGGATGTTACACAGTGTTAGTCACAATCACACATATTATGCACAGATATGTGTGGGCCTGAAGTCATGAGGCCTGCACACTAAATAACCTATCCTCAGTTCAAAACATGTTCATTTAGATTTTCTGACAATTGAAATGTGCAGATATGATGTCACTGCCCGACGGCTTTTTACTTCCCTACATGTAAATTGTAGTTTTTGGCATTAAGAATACTTACATCACATCCTGCGTATTAGCACATGGGAGAAGTAACTACATTTGACCCAACTATTCGAGCTAAATATAACAGTTACACAACTTTGTATAATCTACTGTACCTTCTTCATGGTATTTGTGTGTTTGTGTGTGTCAGAGAGAGACAGAGAGAGGCTCAGACGGACAAAGACCTCCACTATTGTTTGCCAGCCCACACCATGAATTTGCATCTTGTTGCTCCTTTCACAAGAATGTGGGTACTTGTGCAACCTGACCGCTCTCCTTGAGTCATTCTGAGAAGCGCTGCTCCTTACTGTAAGAGGCACAGGTCATACTGAGAATGTACAAGAAATCATAGACTGTTATCATCCTGCCTTGTTCGCACAATACCGCAACAAAAGCTATTGAACTTATTTGTCTAGCAATTCCCCGGCCCTTGAATTGACAGGGTAAGGCCAAGAGGCCACCATGCAGTGAGAATTTACTAAATTTCAACATAAATCTAAGTAGAAATAGATGCATTTACACACACACATGCACTATATACATTTCTGTAATTAGAAATATAAGAATACAGATGCATATACAGATTACAAGGATACATTTCAGGTAATATTTTAGGCCAGACTTATATACACGCCATGCAAATTAATATGGTGCAATTTTGCCTTTCTTTTCCATGAATAAGGAATAGAACACATATGCACATAAAACATAATGTCAGTACAAATAAAATATGTCAATGAAAACCAGAAAAAACGGTCACTGCTTTTATAAATAACATTACAATGCCATAGTCAATCCGCTGTTATTGTTATTTATTATTATTATTATTTATTAATTTATTTATGTATTTATTTATTTATTTCTCAATAATCGATATCTTCTTTTTGTAATTATCATTTATCTGTCTCATTTTTTATGCGTGACGTCACTTTGTGGGCGTTCCCCACGCATGGCGGAAGGGCAGGTGCAACAGCAAACCCAGCAGCGACATCACAACAACCGTTATCAGCGCGCCGCGCGGTGGGGAAGGCTCTACCGAGGCTGCAGACAGGCCCCGCCGATACGTGAAGAAAACTCAACCTTTAGTCTTTCTGTTCCCGGAGAGTCCGGAGGGCCGTCGACATGACTCTGAACCAGAACCACTCGGAGTGCGGCGGAGTTATCATCAACAACAGTGAGAGGTAACCGTTAGCGGTTGTGACGCGCTAGCTTAGCCGTTACCGTTGACCAGACTCCTGACAAGTTTCACACACTCTCTCGAGGGGGAGAACGTCACTGTAAAGTCACGTAAAATTAAAGACGATTTAAATGCGTCGTTGTCGGTTGATGGAGATACTTTACATGGCCGGAGCACTCGCAAATGCGACATTTCTACGGCACAAAGCTGTTAGCCAACCAACACTACCTTTATTTAATTATAACGACAACTTTTAGCATCTGTTAGCTTATTTATCACACAATTTCACAGTGTTAGAAACACGGTGTGGTGGCGGTAGCGAGCAGTCATTGTACTTGACGTTTTATTTCAACATAGTCTTTTATGGTATGTCATATAAAAGCCGAATTGAGGAGTGGCTCCTAATCAATTAAAGACGCCATCAAATTTACTCTTAAACATTAGCTGTGAAGCAGGGCTGCAATGATTATTTCGACGCCATGTTTCTCAAAGGAATTTTGGCGTCGCATCTTTCGGAACCGGGTCTGGAACTCGCAGCCCAAACATGGCCTTCAACCTGTTATATCACCACTGCAGTCAACCGTGGCAGACGACACATGTCATTACATAAATATTTACTTGTTTAAAACGTTACATTCAGTCACTTATATCGAGAGTGTGTCATTTAATCGTGTTGTAACAGTAACTTAGCATTTATTGCAGTACTGTGCTGCTGCATTGCTCAGTCTTCACCGTCTGCACGCTGGCCTGCTCTGGGGTAAAAAGGTTTGTTTTGTTTTGTCACATCCAGACCAAGTCACTGCAGTTTACGTTAATTAATAGCATTGGTAGATTCTTCTAGAACCTGCTGGAGCCTAATAATAAACCCATTACAGCTAACCCAGACCCAGTTGTAAGCTCTGTTACTAGATATCATGTAAGCCTAATCCTTTTACCAGAGCACTGTTTACTGAGAGCAGGTGATGGGCCATGTTTAGTGGCTGGACAGTTGCACAATAACCTAATGATCTCATTTTCAAGATTATAAAAGTGTGATGTAATAGAAATGACATCTTACTTTTCCTCATGATAAAAATTCTTGTTATATCCTGTGTTGTTGTGTCTATTTCTGTCACCAGTGTGTTGATGAACTATGATAACGTGGAGCTGGTTTTCTGCGATGCGGACAGCCTGCCTGAACCCTTCAGGAAGAGCAAGAAGGGCAGCGTCTACCTGACTCCGTACAGGGTGAGAGACGAGACCCAGATGTCTTATTCTTTATTTAGCCACAACAACCTGAAGTGTGAGAGGTTAGCAGGGGAAAGTTGAGCCTGCGTCTTGAATTCGAATGAGTTCTGAGATGATGTTTCCCCCTCAGGTGATCTTTCTGGCTAAAGGCCGGGATGCGCTGCAGTCTTTCATGATGCCTTTCTACCTGATGAAGGGCTGTGAGGTGAAGCAGCCTGTACTGGGAGCCAATTACATCAAGGGCACTGTCAACGCAGAGCCTGGAGGTATGTGCATGAACATGTGGCTTTCTGTGGCTGTGAATTTGTTCAGTGCACGGTGAATTCCTGACTGTATTATTCCACTCACAGGTGGCTGGGAGGGCAGTGCTACTTTCAAGTTTGTCTTCGCTGCTGGAGGAGCCATAGAGTTTGGCCAGCACATGCTGCAGGTTGCAGCTCAGGGTACGATGACAAACTACTGCTAAGAATATCAGATACTTCCTGTTAAAGTGCCGACATTCTGTCTGGATTTCCTTCTGTTTGTTTCTTCCTCTTACGTCTGCTCTCAGCGTCCAGAGGCCAGCCAGTGACTCCTGGCTTTGGTGGATGCCCCTACATGGCCAACGGAGCCTACGCTTACCCTCCTCCCCCTGCTAATGGGATGTACCCGTCTGGACCTCCACCTGGCTATTCCTACCCCAACCCTCCTCCTCCAGGTAGGAGCTGTGATAAAGAGTGTAGCTCTTTGTGTTCACAGCAGCCCCCTCTCATCTGCATCTCTATGTTCCTGCTGCCCAGGTGGATTCTACCCCAGCCCTCCAGCGTTTGATGCCTCTGCGGGTTACGTACCTCCGCCTCCATATTCTGCTCCGCTGGGTCAGCAGCCACCACATGACCCCGACCTCCCCTCCTCAGCAGCAGGTGAGTGTCTCCGGCAGAGAGGCTCGGACTGATTTGAAGTAGCTCCAGGTGTTAATGCACTGATCAGGCTGAAGAAGGAAGAAAATAGGAAAAGAAAAATAAAGATGTCTCTGAGTTATTTAGGAATCTCACCTTGAGTGATGAATACTTTTTAGCTGTTGGAATCATTTTTATTTTTAAAAGAACTCACCTGTATTCATGGAGCAGTGCTTCAGCTTGGTAACATCAGGCAGTAATTTAATAAACATTTATTGTTTTTTCCCTTCAAATCCAAGTTAAGAGTTAATAGAAAATAATAAAGGTCACTTTAGTGTTTATTTTACACCTTTAACGTGTTGTTTACATCAGTTTGGTTGTTGATGAGGGTGAAACCTCAGTCTTGACCTAGAAAAGAAGATTTACCAAATAAATTGTAAATCAGCAGCTTTTTGAGGCGTGGGAGGAGTGTGTTTCAACCACATCTCATGGTTGAGACTTCATTATTATTTCTGTATTAGCTGTATATTTCTGTCCTCCACACTGTAACAGTTTATTTGTTGAACCACAGAATAGCAGCTCTGTTCGTCAGTCAGCCGATGCTGCCTCCTCTGCTGATCGCTCAGCTCCCTCGCTCTCAGCTCTCATTTTGCCTACGTTCCCTCTTCCTGTCTTATTACACCACCCATGGCGCTTCAGGCTTGATTAGCTCCAGTTATCTCATGAATCCCAGGGATTAATAGTAAGACTATGTTTAATTAACACCCCCTCCCTTTTCCCTCCCCTCTCTCGCTCTCTGTCTCTCTCCCAGCGGAGGCCAAAGCAGCTGAAGCAGCAGCGAGTGCCAGCTGTGCCACGCTGCCTCCTACACATGTGTACCTGCCACAGGTACGCTACCCTCAAGTGAAGGACCTGCATCTAAGATGTATTTGCTGCCTTCTTGTCCAAAACTACATTGAAATAATGGAGAGAAGTGTGTTTTATTTAGATGAAATTAAACATGACTCTGTAGTACTGAAGTCTCCTCTCTCCACAGGACAAGCCTCCTCCATACTCCCCTCCAGAGGACAAGAAGAACCAGTAGACCTGCTTGATCTCAGCCTCATTCCTCTCTCTCCTCCTGGATCACCCTGTTTCTCATTCCATTAACTGGGCATCGAGAACGCCAGACTTTCTTTAACCTTACCCCCTCGTCCTCGTCCCTGTAGTCTCCTCCTAACTCATCCCTTTTGGTCTCACCCTTCTCTCATTCCATAACTTTCCCACCTCAGCCTAAACCTTTTACATTCCTTTTAATAATTCATAAATGATACTGAGCGTCACTCTCCTCAGAAGCACCTTTACTTGATGGAAGTTAGAAGTATTAGTAACACTCTGTGAGACCAGAAGACGTTTGTTCAGGCCAAAGTTGGGTCAGGATTTTTGTGGCTTTTTTCAATGTAGTTGAGGAAAACTTTATAACCTGACAAGCTGTTTTAGCATTTATCGCCTTGCAAGTGTCCCAAGAATCAAACCGCCACCCTAAACTTTAGATTCAGCTACGCTGTGAAGCTCACCTTTGACTTTCTATGCGGTCTATTTAACCAGACTTGATCTAATGATGTGAATTACTTTGCGAACCTGTCAGAGCCAGCTGAATGCAGTCTTTTATTTTTCTATCATTTGTGTGTACAGGCTTTTAATATGTAGACTTTTAAAATGAGATATTTTCTCAAGAACACTAACCTAGAGGAAAAACTAGCTTTTGTAAAGAGAGCAGCTCGCACGGTGGCCTGGTCTGCTTTGACATGTTTCAGTGGTCGAGCGGACCACGAAGATTACAGCAGCGCCGAGCCCCGGCAGTGAATCCTGATCCTGGATTAGAGCAGAGAGAGTGAGGGCCAGGAGCTGGGGGGGGGGCGTACTGCCAGAAGGGATTATCTTTATAATGAGCAGAGCAGTCGCCCAATGATGTCACTTCCTGTTTTGTCATGCCTCCAAACCTTCCTGAAAACACACGGTCAGACTCGCCGCCAGTCTGCGTCACCTTCCATTCTTCTAAGACACATTTTCAGCATCGTAACAGGACCATCAGAGGATCTCTCCGTGTTTCTACTTCATGTGGTTGTGATCTTAACTCTCCAGTTTGAGGTCAGTGTTTGAATCTGATCTGAGCACCTCAGTATCTGAGCCTCTACTCTTCCTTCCTCTATGGTCACTAATCTATATACTGTATCTGTGGCACATCCGTGGCTGATTATTTGCACTTTTCAGAATATGCTATGCATCGGGCTCCTGTTTGCTCTGTCATGGCTGTGTGTATAATACAACAATAAAAAGCTCTGTATTTATTTCAAACTAATTTATTGAATAATTAATGTAAAATGGCTCAAGTAAGAAAACAAAGCATGATCTCGACTAATGCATGTATGCATTGGATTGGATTTTATTAAATGATCTTGATTCATGTGGAACAGAACCGTCTTTGTCTTTAATTCTACACTGGATATTGCTGTATCACATGTTGATGGGTATTCCACAGTATAGTGCATTAGCATACTCAACATATTCCAGAGTCAGGAGGGGGTAATGTTTTATGTTGTTAGGCCAAAAACAGCCTGGAGATGTGCTTCTTCCCTTCGCAGTCAGAGTCAGTAGTCCAACCTGTGCAAATCCACAGCAGTTTCCCAAAGACTGGTGCGTGATGTCCTGAGCCTGGAGTACCTCAACGATTCAAAAAGTCACAGCTAGGCTTTCTAAGTGCTCATGATTTAAAAAAACAAACAAAAATCTGAAGGCCGAAGCCGATTAAAACCGTCTGTAGAGTACAGCAGAATCCATCACAACACTGTTAGCGTCACAGGTTTGAGACAGAACAGGCGGGGCGGTTTTCTTTGTGCACTCATGCTAAGATCCCAACATGATACAGCCGTCTATTCTCAGTTCTGTATTCTCAGTAGTAATGTACAAGCCACAGCTTTCTGCTTTCACTTACATCAGTTATAGTACATTAGAAGGGATTGTTCTCTATACCCTGCAGTGGCTTATTGTCCTGAACGCACCACATTATGAATCAGGAGAATCCAGGCGAGGTTTGTGCACATGATCATAATTTCTGTGCTTGCACTTGATTAAAAACTCCTAAATTATGCATGACCAAGAGAAGTGCCAGATTTGCAGACAGCTCGGGCGTTTTATGCTTAATTCAAACGGCTCTTCTCTCAGTTATTTTGCTGCTATGACTCTTCTATGTGTGCATATACTGTGTGTCCCAGGAAAAGTTTGATCGATCTCCATCTCCACGTCAGAGGAACCAACAGTGGATGGAATTCAGTTTGATGTGTATTTCAGAATGAGCTGTTTGCCTCTGTTCCCAACCACCTGTAATAAATCCACATTCCCTCACTGTGGAACAAGGAAGTTCAATTTTGTGTAGTCAAAGTACAAGAATCTGACACAATGAGTTGAGGAGGCAGACATCTATCTACGTCTATCTATACTAAGGTTGAAGATTAGTTCATATATACTATGAAATCAGAAACAAACCAGAATGGAGTAGTGCAGTCTTTGAACTAGAACCTTTAGAGTTTGTGATCATTTTCTCAGCTATGTCGTCGTCATGTTAGGTGCTGTGAATAAGTCAAAGCCAAGTGCCGGTTTTTAGGGGGAGAGTCCATCACAGTCAGCTCTGCTTAAAACAACGTAGGAAGGCAGTCATTGTAAAAAGAGAAAAAAACATTTAAAAACCTCCTAAATGGTTACGTGATGGTGCTTCTCATCGCTGAGCTCCCTTCTTCTTCAGATGTCAGTTCATGTGGAGCAGAGGGTGATGCTGACCCCCTCTCCTATCCAGCAGGCGGGGAACAGCTCCTGGGTGAAGGCACAGTGGAAGGCGTGGAGCCTGGTCTGCCCGTCTCCGTAGTAGGTGAGCGTCCCGGCCTCGTAGTCCAGCAGCATGCCGATGCGACTGTGCTGGGAGTGGCCGGCCAGGGTCTCCCGCCGGCCGTTGTGCCAGGCGCTGAGCTGGTGCTCGTCCAGCTGCAGGCTCCAGGACAGCTCGTTCATACCCACCATGCACCGCTTCCCCTTCTCCTTCCTGGGGATGGCCTCGTAGGTTACCTGGTGGAGGGGAGATTGAAAACCTAATGACATTCCCATCTGCCTCAGCCGCACTTTGAATTTAGACGGTCTTAGTGAACATTACACCACTTTCCACTCCTTTAATGATCCACTGAGTGTGTTTACCCCGAGGTAGGCCCAGGGCTTGGACACCTCCAGCTCCCAGTAGTGCTGTCCGTGGGTGAAGCCCTGAAAGCAGAGCACCTGCCAGGTGTGATCGAAGCGGGCTTCGTGAGCTGGGACGAGGCGCGGCCCGGAGGTCAGGTGCTCCGCCCGCCGGTTCTCCTGGGACAGAAACAGGTGCCCGTTGGCCGTACGTGGGTCAAAGGTCAGAGAGCATCGGTCTGCAACGACACAGAGGGAGGAACTGATATCAACCAAGTCAGAAGATACTCAGAGAGTCTTCGTGTCTTTTCCATGTGAAGAGCCAGAGAACAGGGTGAATAAATGACTTACAAGCGCTGAGGCCCTCCTTCCCACCGGGGTGGCACGGAGCAGCAGGACTGGGAACCACAGCCAGGACAGGCCTCTTATCCTGAGGAGAACCTGAAGACGAGTGACACACATGAGAACACAGATCCAGGCCTGAAGGATAAACTGTGGGTAAATCAAGTCACTCCTGAAGGCAGGTTACCGTCTTTGTCCTGACCCACAGCCGTGTTCACGGCTTTCTCCAGGTCCTCAGACACCAGCTTGGAGACCCGGGACAGAACATCTGTGACGCTGTTTAGTCTGTCCTGAAGGTTGGGAGTTACATCTGTGGGGATCTCCTTAAAACGTGGAACTTCTATGAGCATCGATTCCTGTGAAGAGAAGATGATTTAGATGCTGCATTGTGTGGTGGAGGGATTTTGGCTGGATCAGATGTTAGACGATCCAATACATTTAAACAAAGGCTAATGATGGTGCGTCTGCTGCCATCTAGCAGCAGAGAGCTTGCTGAAACCCTCACTGTTGGGTGTGGTCGGTTAAAACCTCAGTCCTCACCCACAGCGACCTGTGCCACACTGTTATTTACTAAATCTCTGTCGTGAGCCACCGACAACACTCAGAGCTACAGTCTGACAGTGGAGATTCAGCTCAACTACAGCCATATTAAAGCATGTATGAAGTCAGCAGCTCAGACCTTGATGAGCTCTGTATCAGAGAGGTTGTGCAGAGCTGCGATCTGCTCCTGGCTCTCTCGGAGTCTCTGGGAGTGCTCCTCGAGTTCAGCTAGCCGCGCCTCCGCCTCAGCGATGGCAGCCTCTTTCTGCTCGTCGATGAACAGCTCCGTGGCCTCCTGCTTCTCAGCCAGGATCTTCATCAGGGTGGAGAACTTGACACTGGCCCAGGCTGAAGTCTGCTGAAGAGTCACCTGTTGGAGGAAAACACTGCATTACACCTCCGCTCTGCGGCGCCTGGGAACAACAAAAACAAGCGTTGTGTGGATGCAAGGAGGATAATCGATGGCTTTTACTGCTGGAAAAACACCTGCTTCATTTTCAGTTTCATTTGACCTCAGTCAAAAATGGCAAAGAAGTAAAGAAGGAGGTCTCTGTGAGATAATAAAGTATAACCAGAGTCACCTCAGCTGTGCATTTAAACCCTCTCTTTGGCCTTTCAGGAGCCTTTGGACTATTTTTCACATAATAACAGGTTTATTTCTGGAGTTTACCTTTGCTTGATTGATATTCTCAGCCAAGTCGTTTATACTTTTCTGCGTTTCTTCGATGAGTTTCCCCACCTCTTTGCTCTTCCTCTCCAGCAGCAGCTGTAAAGAAAACATCAGACAATCACACCACCTCTGACGCTGGAGGAAAGCGCACAGTGTTATGACTGGGCTGACTGGCTGAGCAGCAGCAGCGGCATTATGTTACTGTACCTCTTGATTTTCCCTTTCTGCCTCCAACAACACCTTCTCGTGTGCCGCGCACTCGGAGATGCCACACTCGCAGCACACAGACATTTTGTCCTGCCTGCAGTAATAAACCAGAGGCTTTTTATGGCGCTCACACAGCAGCATGGCTCTCGGCCCTTCGCTTCCCCTCATGAGCGACTCTCTACAGGAGGGGCCGCTGCTGTTTGCCGCCTCAGTCAGGACCGACAGGGACACGTTACGCTTGAGGATGGGCCTGGTGTCAAACTTCTCGCTGCAGATGGGACACTGAGGTCCAAAATCAGCCTGTCTCTTGGTGTCCCAGTGAGCGGTGATGCACTTTTGACAGAAGGTGTGCCCACAGGGGATAGTCACAGGGATCTTGAAACGATCCAAGCATATGGCGCAGGTCAGGTTTAAATTCTGGGAGTCCATCTCTGAGGAAAGACCAGACATCTCTGTGGAAAAAAAGAGGAACAATATGATGTGTCAGTGCTGAAACCCATCAGAATAACACATCCACAACACACAGTGACAGCACTGCTGCTTAGCCTCCCTCTATTCAGGTGTTTGAGTCACATTTCAAACCTTTTTAATAGAAAAAAATACATTAATTTACTGTATCCCTGTTGTGAGACTGAGCCACAGAAAAAGCACCAATACAAGGCTGTGACCAGATATAACGTTAGCTTCCACTCTTTAACTTAGCCAGGTGGGGGGGTGGGGGGGGCTAACGTTAGCGATTCAAGTCAGTTCACGTTAGCTAGGTCCCCTGAGGACAAATAACGGTCAAAATTCTAACGCGGTCTAAAGATTTAACTGTAAATAAGACACATTTCCACAGTCGCCAACCGGATACAACAGAAAAACAACAGAATATTATTTTCTTACCACTTCAACAGACACATCGCAGCATCTGACTGTGAACACTGGATAGCGTCAGATGAAGCTTCCTTGATGACGCCATACGTAATAATGACGCCTTCAAGTGCTGTCGGGAAAACTGACATTTACTCGTTAGCTTCATTGTACCCTACAACTAATCCTACTTGACTTTAACTGATGACAGCTCACAAAAATAAAGCGTATGTAATTAATTTATCTTAGATGTATGTGCGCTAAATGTTATTTAGATAGAATGGACTGTTTATACTGGTGAAACATAAGATAATATATAATGTGACGTTGCCGTTTGGTGGTACATTATTGTCCGTCAGCACTGCAGAAAACGAGTTAAAGTGAACAGGGCTCGTTTCGGCTCCTCTCGGCCACCGTACATTCTCGAAAAAAGGCAAAAAAACCTCACTTCAAGATGGCGCTGCGCACCGCCTGTACCTCTGCGTTACGGGCTGGGACGGATTTAGGGGTCAATAATGCGAGGACGTTTGTCACAACAGGTATTGTTCCGATGCTGATAAAAATATACCGAGTTTAAATTTAGGAACGGTGTGCCCGGGCTTCAGTATTGCATGTACCGTGTGTATGTCAGGTTACATGAGTTTGAAGCAGACCCCGGTTACATGCGGTCCTCTGCTGTGGAGAATGGTGTTTCGCCAAACTTCATCTAAAAATGTGACAGTTAAATGTGAACAAAGGTCCAGTGATCCGACAAACGAAATATTTCTCTAGAGCAAGATGCGAGGTCCAGGCTAAGAACCGCTGATCCGGTTCATCACTGATCCGTATCCATAATGAATCAGTTATGACTTGTTTTTTATTTTGCTCACTGGTTCCCACTGACTGTTTGAGGAAACACTAAATAAAGTACTGCTTGAAATGTGCTGAAATTCGGCTTCTATCAAGTTCTTTGTTGCGCTAAAATTGTCAAATATGTCAATGGAGTTTTGAATACAGAGAGAATATCCTGAAGTTAGCCTGTCGGCCTCACTTTTAGGTGGTTACTGACCACAAAACGACAAATTTGGGTACTTTAATGTGAGTTGAGTTTATTTTTGATTTAACATTAACATTAAAAAATGAAAAAATGACCCAAAGCAGAGGATAAATACCTCTACGAAGAAAGATGTAAAAAACTGTAACTGAGTTTAGACAACCTAAACTAATAAAATGGCTTGAATTAAATATTTCCAGTCTTGAAAATTGTGTTTAATGGTATAATAATATGACATGTAACTAACTGACTGTTGGGGATGTTTCCACATGACAGCATTCCTCTGCAGACGCAGACCTCCACTGGGTCCGATGCCAAATGAGCACATTAATGTTAGAAACCAGGAGAAAGTAGACAAGTATCTCAGCTACACCCTTTACCTCAAACAAGCTGAGGAGGCCAAGAACAAACCCGCCTGGTGGAAGACTTACAGGGGCTATGTGGAGCAAGACGATCCTGATCACGGTGAGAAAAACAGCTGGTCGGGAGCTTTATTCTCTGACAGTTCAAACCTCTGCGCGTCCACAGTGTTATGAGGTTTTGTTTGGTTGCAGGTGCAGAACAAGTGGACATTGGATTTCCGTACTGTCGACCCAGCAGGACCAAAGAAGTGAGGGAGAGAAGTCAGGTGATCAAGGAAAACAAGAAGAATGTTGAGCTGGAGAAGGCCATGCGTCTACGCACCTGTGAGCCGACACACACTCTCATCATTAAGGGAAAACCTGAGCTTTTAATCGGCAGGTGAATAAACGAACTCGTCTGTGTTCTGTTTAACCGCACAGTTAAGATCCCTCTGGATCGAGTGGAGGAAACCTGGGAGAAGAGCAGTCGTCCGTTTCATGTGAAGAGACTGGCAGAGCACTACGGAGTGTTCAGAGATCTCTTCCCCAGGGCCTATTTTCTACCTCAGGTGCACCTCCGTATCTGCTACAGCCAGGACAGCGGTGGTCAAGTGCATTGTGGGAATCGTCTGACACCAACTGAAGTACGTTAAAGGAACAGTGTCCTAACCTGGCTCTTCTTCCTTTTTTGTTCTGCCCTTCTTTACACGTCGTCTCTGACTGTATTGTTCGTCTTTTCTTTTTCGTCCAGGCGTCATCTGCCCCTCAGGTTAGCTTCGATGCAGAGGAGGGCTCCCTGTGGACCCTTCTGCTTACCTGTCCAGGTAACATCAGCTTCCACTGTTTACCTCCAACACAGATCATTCATGGACTGTCAGCGTTTACTGACTGTGTTAAATGATCTTTCTACTTTTTCAGATGAGCATCTTCTGGATAATGAGGCAGAATACATCCACTGGCTGGTGTGAGTATTTCAGGAAAACACATTTTCTCAAACCGGTGTGTTTCAGTCCACCTGTGGTGTGTGGGTTCATTGTGTGTGGATCACAAGCATTTGGTCTTTTAAGAATTCACATGCTAATTAAAAGTTTTTTGTTTAATCAGGAGCATCACTATATCTCTACCAGACCTGTTTGTTTATCTGTGTTGTTGTACGTAAAGGATCTGAAGACTTCTGCAGAACTGAAAGTCGCACAAAACAAAAGTTTAGTGTACGAACGTTGACGTGGACGGTTGCACCTCACACTGCAGCAGCTGTTTGCAGTTGCAGATTTTTGTTGCTATGAATCATTTACACCCACAAACATGGGGGAATAAGGCTCAGCTTCAAAAACACTGGAATTATACTTTAAGCTATTAGAGTTGTCATTGGGTGAATTACAATTTTTTTGTTGTTTCTTCCGACAGAAATGAAATGGCATTTCTCAAGCAAGTAGTTTAATTCAAATAAATTCTTTTCAGACAATAATTTCCTTTTTTTTTCAAAAGGAGCCTGCACAACTCTTTATTATCGGAGAGACTCGCTCACTCTTTGTCAACTGGAATCAGGTCAAACCCTGTGATTAAAGTTGCAGAGCTGAATCAGTTTGGTGATGGGTGATCGTGTCTGTGCAGGGGGAACATACCAGGAGGAGCAGTGCAGTCTGGGGAGGAGCTGTGTCACTACCTGCCCCCCTTCCCTGCCAGAGGAACAGGCTTCCACCGCTACATCTACGTCCTCTTCAAACAGGAGGGGCCCGTCAACTTCCAGGAGGATGTCCGGCCGTCGCCATGGTGAGCAGTACACTCGGCAGACAAGAAGCTGATGACAACTTGTGTGTTAGTGTGTGTTTGACGTATAAATGTGTGCTCCCTCTCCTCTCCAGCCATTCTCTGGCGGATCGCACGTTTAAGATGGTGGATTTCTACAGAAAACACCAGGACAACATGACGCCTGCCGGCCTGGCCTTCTTCCAGTGCCAGTGGGACGAATCTGTCACCAACACCTTCCACAACACACTCAGTGAGTCTCACCAGCGCTCACAAACATCAGAGAACTGTTGTTTAAACGACATTAACTGAACAGGATGAATTCTGTCTAATGAAGTGTGTCTGTTGTATCTTCTCCCTGCAGACATGAGGGAGCCGGTGTTTGAGTTCATCCGGCCTCCAGTGTACCACCCTCCACAGGTCAAATTCCCTCATCGACAGCCCCTGCGCTACCTGGACAGGTACAGGGATGGAAAGGAGCACACCTATGGAATATACTGAGTCTGTGACATTTCCATTTCTGAATGTGGAATTATATTTGGTGTATTTATGTTCTAATAATAAAGAATTTTTCAGCTGTGATGAGACTGTGTTGATGTTTCTCTTGTGGAGGAGGTTCTGTTTTTGGTCCATACTGTATAAAATTGAAATTAAATTTGGTAGAAAGGCTGAAAGAACAAGTTATTAATGACCTGGACATATATTTATCAAACTGCCAATTGGACATTTTGGATTTTAGTGAAGGAAAAACTACCTCACCTTTACTCCCACAGACCAAAATACAAACCTACAGAGTTTACGTTATGGTGTTTGTGGCTCAGTCTAATGTCTGCAGTCAAATAACCACTGACAGGAAGTTAAGAGGCCATATAATAAAGTTTAATGACCTTTATTTTCTCAGCCGCAAATACTTCACGAGGTTGAGATGTTGAGATATTTGCAGAGGAAACTGAAAATGTGTTTTTTTACAGTTTCCTGTTTTGACAAAGAAGCAGTCATTCAGTCATGATTAACAATCTGATGTTTGCAGAAATGAAATGACATAACAGTGTAATGTTTTCACTTACACTCTACTAGAGTATTATAGATTTAATAAGAAATATTTAGGCTGATTCAACTTGTGTTGCACACATCCAACTGACTCCAGCCTTAATATGCTGCAATATCTTTGTTAACCACCAGGTGTCACTGTGCCCGCTGCTTTAAGCGCCACAGCTTCAAAAGGCATAAAGTGAGACTGCATTTAACATTAGACTTTCTCCTTAAAGTCCATCCGAAACTAGCGCTAAATACAACTAAAAACAACACATGCAGAGCTGTAAAACCTGACTGAGTGTATCACGTTTGTCCCAGGAGAGATTGAATCTCAAGGAGTGTGAGGAGAGAGCCAATTACAGCTGATAGTCAGCAGCTGTGTCTGGATGACAGGACTTCAAACACCCTCTGAAGCACATGCAGTCTTTTCTCTGGGTGACTGAAGCAATGGAAGCTGTTTGGGCCTTGCTTATTTGTGCGCTGACCTCCTGGTTTACCAAAGGTTTTTATATTCTTTCTGTTTGAGGTTTGGATTTAAGAAGTTACCGGTCGAGTCGTCATTAAGGTTGAGGTATATTGTCCCATCAAACATTTGATTAATAGCAGGTGAACTGTCCACAGGCTCGTGTTTGCCAGTTGGTGGTCCAGAGGAAAGGCGTGATGATGGACTGCACGGCAGAATGAGCGGTAGGAACATTACAGATATAATCTTCTTCTGAGCTACTTACTGACTTTAACAGAGTTTCTTTTGGACAACAGACATGTTTCCCAATGATCTTGCCATTAAGAAGGCCCTTGGACTCTTCCAGTCAGTGGAGTCCATGTTGCTGCAACGTGCTAAAGAAGGTGAGCAGCAGCAGTAGTTTCAATCAAAGTGTGAAGTTAGTATTTGAATGCGGTTTCTTGTTTCAATCAAATGTCTGTTTATTTCAGTACAACTGGAAACCAATGAAGTGGAGGCGGAGGTATCAGTTGGCCACCTGAAATCTACACGACCTGTTAGCAGACTAAAGGACCTCAAAAACGACAACGTGACGGCCAGTGACAACGTGACGGCCAGTGACAATGTGACAACCAGCGACAATGTTACGGCCAGTGACAATGTTACGGCCAGTAAAAATGTGACAACCAGCGACAATGTTACGGCCAGTGACAATGTTACGGCCAGTAAAAATGTGACAACCAGCGACAATGTTACGGCCAGTGACAATGTTACGGCCAGCGACAATGTGACGACCAGTGACAATGTGACGACCAGTGACAATGTGACAACCAGCGACAACGTTACGACCAGCGACAATGTTACGGCCAGCGACAACGTGACAACCAGTGACAATGTGACAACCAGCGACAATGTTACGGCCAGCGACAACGTGACAACCAGCGACAATGTGACAACCAGCGACAATGTAACGGCCAGCGACAATGTGACAACCAGCTGACAATGTTACGGCCAGTGACAATGTGACAACCAGCGACAATGTGACAACCAGCGACAATGTGACAACCAGCGACAACGTTACGGCCAGCGACAACGTGACAACCAGCGACAATGTGACAACCAGCGACAACGTTACGGCCAGCGACAACGTGACAACCAGCGACAACTGTGACAACCAGCGACAATGTGACTACCAGTGACAACGTGACAACCAGTGACAATGTTACGGCCAGGCGACAATGTGACAACCAGCGACAACGTGACAACCAGCGACAACGTTACGGCCAGCGACAACGTGACAACCAGCGACAATGTGACAACCAGTGACAACGTTACGGCCAGCGACAACGTGACAACCAGCGACAATGTGACAACCAGTGACAATGTGACAACCAGCGACAATGTTACGGCCAGTGACAATGTAACGGCCAGTGACAATGTGACAACCAGCGACAATGTTACGGCCAGTGACAATGTTACGGCCAGTGACAATGTGACAACCAGCGACAATGTGACAACCAGCGACAATGTAACGGCCAGTGACAATGTGACAACCAGCGACAATGTGACAACCAGTGACAACGTGACAACCAGTGACAATGTGACAACCAGTGACAATGTTACGGCCAGCGACAATGTAACAACCAGCGACAACGTGACGACCAGTGACAATGTGACAACCAGTGACAACGTGACAACCAGCGACAATGTTACGGCCAGTGACAATGTAACGGCCAGCGACAATGTGACAACCAGCGACAACGTGACAACCAGCGACAACGTGACAACCAGCGACAATGTGACAACCAGCGACAATGTTACGGCCAGTGACAATGTGACAACCAGCGACAACGTGACAACCAGCGACAACGTGGCGACTGGGTTCAGGGCTGACAACCTGTCAGTTAATGACAGGCGTGCAGAGAGCAGGAAAGTTGCTCAAAGTGGAGCAGCGCCTGCAGCTGGAAGAGACATTATTGATCTTGGACCTTTAGAGCTCAAACCACATCAGGATCTAACACGGTCGCACTGACAGTCCATCTAAAAGTAGAGAAGAGGTTTCAGGACCCATGTGCATCACAGATGTGTCTACGTGTACCTGACTTATCTCTCTGTTTTTGAATAAAACTTTTTAAAAGAATTCCAGAGAAGTGTTGTAAGTTAATGTTACATGACAAAGATGCTGACAGTTTCTTGAAAACCCAGGGCTGAGTCTGGTAGTAGTAACTCTTTCATCTTTTTATCTCTACACTCATGGTTCTGAAGGTGAAGCTGCAATATAATTTTTTGGCAGCTTGGGGGCAGTAGAGACATGCTGTTTATCATCACCTTGATGATCCTGGAAGGTACCTGCCACATCCATTTTTCAGGCATGGTGTCCTTCCATTAAAAGACCAAAAACAGTATTGTTAGTCTGTCTTTTTCACTCAGCCTCAAACCTGTTCGTTCCAAAATGACACCTTAAAAACAGCTCACACATGTAGCTGCAAGTCTTTTTAAACCCACCTTGTAGAACATCTGCTGTTAATATTTAGTAGGAAATGACACTCCAAGACAGGGATACAAGGATATAAATCACATTTTATTTTTATAAAAAATAATATTCATGATGCTAAATATGATTAGTGCAAAAACATATTTTGACATGTGAAGAGAATAGAGATTAGAGCTTCCTGATGTTAATGCAACAGGAAACCTCAGCTTGGTCTTTCAGTGCTTTAGACTGAAGGTAAACACTGAAAGACAAGGAATTCAACTGTAGTACCAACTAGTTTCTGTGCTGTGGTCAGTCATCGAGGTCCCCGTTGACAGCAGCTGCTTTGTTTACCTAAAAACTGCTTCTTGTCTTCAGTCACTGTTCGAGCCACCCGGAGCATTTCCTCCACAGTCAGTAGTTTTTCCCGGGGTTTTCCTATGGCTTCACCCCTCCTCATCTCCACGTTGTCGATCTTCTCCCAGTCAGAGAAAGTCACTGGTTTCACTCCTGTGAACAAAAACATACAAACCACATTAGGCTGCGGCTCAACTACATCTTCTTTTGTACCCTCTCAGGACAATGACACCCAGAGACATTCAGAGCAGAGCATGGTTGGATTATGAGACAATGGGGCCCACTGTCTTACTACATGCAGCCGTTAACTCGTAGCTTTTATGCGTCTCCTTTCGTTTCGTGCGTCTTTGTCGCTGTTTTTCGGTTTCATTTTGTGTCTCTTTGTAGCTGTTTGGTTGACTTTAAAACAGACAGAGGCTCCATGACCTCTTGAACTGTTTTAAAGAAGTGTGTGTGCATCATGGAGGTTGGAGTTTGTACAGTTTATACCTGTTTATTCAGGTCAGATAACGGGGCTCAGTTAGTGAAACTGACAGTGGAGTACCTCTCTCTTCCAGCAGACTGCTGATGATATGGGAACCAGACTTGGCAGCAGACACATCCACTGTTCCCGAGTCCATGTCCTCCAGCAGCGACCGTGCAGTGTCAAAACTGTTATTCATAGTGGTGGCTATTACTCCAGTGGGCCCAGTTTTCAGCCACCCACTGCAATATAAACCTAAAGAGAGAGAAAGATTCATTCAGGATTATTTTTTCTGCTTAGAAAAGACTGAAGCTGCTGCTGCTGCTTCACACACAGAGCAGTACCTGACGCTTGTTGAACGCGGCCCATGGTGTTGGGGACGATGGCTTTGCTGGAGTCAAACGGCACTGATGGATCGATGGGGAGGCTCTTGTAGCCGATGCTGCTGATGACCAGGCCGCAGGTCACGTCCTCCACCTCACCTGTGAGCACCGCACGAGCTCGCTCACCTGAGCCCTGGTTGCACAGAGGGAAAACAACTTGAACCAAAGCTAACGCTACACGAAGGACCACTCGATACTTAAAATCCAAATCCCGTTTACCTCCAGCTTGTTGACCGCCAGTCGGACGCCAGCTGTTCTGCTGCGCTCGGGGTCAGCCAGGACTTCGACTGGGCTCCGGAAGAATCGAAATCCCCACGTGCGGGAGGCCTTGTTTCGTCTCTCCTGCTCCTTCTCTCCTGGGGTCTCCAGGGCTGTCTTCAACAACAGCTCCGTCAGACGCTTCCTGGGCCTCGGCAAATCTAACACAGCAGAGACATTCATGCTTAAAGTGAACATGTGTGAACGACTGTGTGTGTGTGTGTGTACATAGTTCATGTATTTTTCATGTATATATGTCAACATTTATGTCACGATGAAAGAAAAACAGTGCCAATACATAATATGGTATATTACTATAAGTGTTCTTCTGTTATTCAGACACCGTTTTATGTCTGCGCTTAATGAACTTAAACATTTTTTATTAGAAACAGACCAAACAGCCTTTGAGTATTTTTGAAAAAGCATAATTTCTAAACATAAAACTGTGGCTAATGTTTGGTGCCAGTTCTTACTTGTTGTTTGGTCACATTAGACTGAAATGGTTTGACTAAAACTAAACTGTAATATGCTATAAACTTATCAAAAATCCAACTTTCCTGTCAACTAAACTTAGACCTAATTAAAATGTATTAAAATGCACTGACCTCTGATCTGATGACTAAGTCTAAGTCTAAAACACTTGCCAAAATCAACAGTGTGAATGCACGCAGGCACCTGCATTTCCTACTGTTAATGTTGATATTGCATGCTGTAAAAGTATGTATCATCATGTCTCAGCCAATTGTGTAAACATGCAAAGAGTGTGTAGGTGTGTGTATTTGAAGCTGTGCATGAATGTGTAGATAAAGCAGTTATCAAAAAGTCTCATCGTCCACACTGCTCATAAACACAATCACTGGTCTTTGTACTTTTTCTGTAACTGCAACGTTTTGTGCCAACGAACCAGTCATCACTTCTGTGCTGCTAATATTACCACTAAGGGTTTGAGTTTGAAAAGAACAGACGTGTCCATCGGCGTCTAATATCCTTCATTTACTGATGATAAGGTTCAACAGAAATGAGGTCGAGGTTCTCATCACCGGCCGTGAACAGAGGCTCGATAAGCCTGAACAAGTTCTGCAGCTTAGCGTCATTTCTCTGGCAAGGACGAAGGGAAGCCATGAGATCATCAGAGTGAGTACGTACAGCTTTGCATAATAAGTGATTTCTCAACCTGAAGTCTCTCACATCAGCAGAAACCCCTTTGAAGAACAGAGCATCTTAACTGGTCGACAGTTTCCACGCAACTCTATATGTGTGTGTGTGTGTGCTATAGGTCTCAATAGGGGATGTTCCGGCTGCCAACCACAGCATATATTTCTTCCTTCAACAGTCTCTGCATTAGTCATACTTGTGTTTCTTGTGAACCTGTATTTTCAGCTCATACTGTACACGGTGCATGTTAAAGTGTGAGGTTTTTGTGATGTAAAACAAATGAAACCAAGATTTATCATTCATCGATTCCACCTGCAATGTGACCTATAACCTATAAAATTCAAGTGAATAACAAACTGAAAGTGTTTTGGAAAAATCATACATCACAAAAACCTGCCACACACCCAGGGTGTATAGACTTTTTTATATCCGGTGTAGTCATCTCATTGTTTGTGGTAAAAAAGACAACCTTTGACTTCTTTTATTGTGTTGTTTTGCATAAATGTACAACTGTATGGCGTCAACTCAAAATTTATAACACCAAATCCTCAGGTTTTGATCAGCTAACTGTTATCTCGTACCTTTAAGAGCCTCTGTGACGCCTTCAAAATCAGACACCACCATCTCAGGTCTGGTGTCCGGCAGGTTCACCATTTCTCTGAGCTCCTGTAGACAGAGGAGAAGCTGGAGGAACATGTCTTTTTTTTGGTCACTTCTGGGTCTTATCTACATAGTTTTCTAGTTTTGGAAACACTGCACACACCAAGGTGAGCAGGTGAGATATGGAAACTTGCTACACCTGACACCTGAGCAGTCAGATGTTCAGATTAAATAAAAAACAAGTGTGAAGTGTGAAGAATTATACGCTCCATAGTACGTCTGCACCACAGACTAACCTCAGCAGTAATACCACAGAGTCATGTGCTGCAGCTGAGATTGCACAAGCACGGCTAAACAAACCTAATTAACTATGAGCAATGACTAAATGATCGGAAAGAAAACATTAGAATACTTCCTCACAGATAAGATGAACTGTGTATTCTTGTCCTGTCACACCAAAGCAGGACGAGGTTTAAAGCTGGGGGATATTTCTGTCTTTAACAGGGTCAGTACAGGTGACAAACAACCGGTCACACACCTTGATTGTGCAAGCGACCTGCATGGGTCCTCTCCTGCCCACGATCAGCACCCTGCGGACCTGGCTCCCTGTCAGAGCCTCCAGAGCCGGCTGGGTGATGTCAGTCTTCTGCAAATCAAACACCAGACATTTTTCCTTTGATGAACTGGATTTCTGACTGGTTGTAGTAGGTGTGAGGTGACGGCTCTATAGAGGGCAGTCTTTGCCTTGGCTGGACAGGTGAGCTGCTCGGCTTCCAAACCAGCTCTTCTTGTTTCTCTTCCAATCAAAACACTGCTTTCTACAACAGAAACAGACCTAACCTTGATGATTGAAGGGATTTCTTCACATCTTTCCCATGGAAATTCAGGCACGAACATGAACTTCACATTAATTATTACTAAATGTTTCAGCCTGATTTTGTACTTTGGACTGAGTCTGTCCAGTTTCATAGATTTGTTTTATTTTGTCCAATAAGCATTTATATAATCTAGCATGAATCAATATATCATATTCTTACCTTTTTAATGGTACGATTGTGATGTACTACACCACACTGAGCAAGAAGAACTTTAGCAAGAAGCTGCAACATTACAAAAAGTGTAAGTGTGGACATCCAGCAGATCTTTAACGAACCAGTCTCTGTAAACATCTTCGTTGAGTCATGAGTCCTGGAATTTATGCAGCTGAAGGTTCACTTCATGTAACATCCATTGCTAACGTTGGCTCTATGATGCTGGTGTAATCTGATTGTTGTTATTTCTCCTAAAACTCACCTCTGACAGCTTTAAAGATAAAGCAGATAAAAGCCTGGAGCCTCTTTTCTGTAAGATCATGCTGTGTGCTCTGCTTTTGTGTTATACATGTATTACTGTATTTTTTTAACCTTATATAACCAGGATGTGTGTCTCTCACCTTTAAAATGTCAAGGGGAGACAGCAGGACTCTTGCAACATCCAAGGCCACGTTGCCTTGTCCCAGGATAACCGCTGTTTCACAACTCAGGTCTGGACTCAACTGAACGGAAAACAGAAGTGTAACAGAGAAACTGAGATTAGAAGATTAAGGAGCAGAGCAGGAAGTAGAAATACCAGAGAAAGATGACTGATCTGATAACCTCTCAGAGCTGATTTTTTTTTTTTTTTTTTTTTTTTTTTAGACAAGCCATCATCCCCTTGATTTACAGGAAACGTTTGTTCGACTGTAATGGATACCTCTCGACAGCTTGGCAGCCCGTTGTACCAGCCCACAAAGTCTTTGGCAGAGTACACGCCGGTCAGTTCTTCTCCTGGCACTCCAATACTCCTGTTTCCCTCTGCCCCGTAACTCTGCCATAAAATACCCCCCCAAAAAAACAACACATTAAGACTTTTATTTAATGGTGATTTCCGGTGCTTGGTTTTGATTTTCCATGTTCTTACCAGTACGACTGCATGGTAGGCTCGCTGCAGCTCCTCAACGCTCACATCCTTCCCCACATTCACATTACCATAGAAACTGCAGCGTGTATGTTTGGCTGTCTGTGTGAAAGTGTTGATGACGTTCTGTACGGATGAAAAGATCAGAGGTCTTAAAATAAAAAGACATTGTATTTCAGTCTGAAGGAAAACTGGATGAACACACAGGTATCAGTTTGTTATGGGAACATAAGTAAAGGACTCATCTACCATCAAATCAAGACGACTTCATTTTACAAATTGCTGATGAAAGTGCTGTGAGGGATACTTGAATGTCAGTTTCACTTTTACTATAATCTGTGTAATGATCTCTGCCTTCATTCCTTCACGCAGCCAACACACAGACTTTAGATGTCTGCAGTCAGTCATGCACACACATCCTCAGTAGAAACCTAACTGCCAGTCACATGTAAAGATTAAACACCAAACTCATATTTGCATGGTAAATATGAAGCTACAGACAGTTAGCTTAGCTTAGCGTAAAGACTGATAACATGGCTGAAACTGTCTAGTCTGGCTCCGTCCAACAACACACCTCCTAACACCTGGTTTGTCTGTGGTTTTATTGGCAGTTACACAATCAAACACCACCTGGCTGCTTGGCTAATCTTTATGCTAAGCTAGGCTAACCCTACCCTGACCTCTTTGACTGTGAAATGACTGAATTAATTGTTTCAGGCAGTTTTTAGGTCAAAATAAAAGCAGACTATAATCTTGATGTAAACAGTCATCTTTTCTCACACACACACTCGTGTATTTGTAAATCCTGATCACAACTGTTACAAGGTGATGTGGTGCTAAATATAACATCACACCACTTCTGTTCCAGACCGACATTCATCATTTGAAAAACAGAAAAACAGGTTAACAGTGGAAAAAAGAAAAAGTACCGGGAGGCACGCAAATTCTGTTTGTGTGTCTGCCTACACTCTGTGTGTTTTGTTTTTCGTTTTCATTTCAGCCTGAAGGCTGCAGTGAAGGTGGGAATCTTGAGAGCTGGTACTTTCTCCCAGGCCACATTTTCCAAGGCAGTTATTGCATCACAGACGCTGCATCACCTCATGCGATGCCACATTTTATTGCCATACTTGTTTACTTCAAATTACTTTCTTGTCCAGCCAGTCTGCTCTTTGTTTGACACGTTCACATTGTTAGGTGACTGGTTTATTTTCCATCATTTGTGCCAAGGGATTTTCAGACTTACTAGAAGGCCTGAATGAAACCACCTTTCATGCCGCCGACCACAAGAGCTCAAATGAACAGGTTTGTCTTAAATGAAGGTAGAAATCATCAAAGCTCAAAATACAAAGAAACGGTGAAAGCGATATCAAATCAGTCCAACTCTGTTTGGATTACAGCGTAAAACAAAACTGAAAACCTGATGGGAGACCTGTTCTTCTACTATTGAAAGTGACTTGCAACACATCTCGTTCAGAGCAGAGACCTTGACTTCAGGATGATCAGGGGCCACCCCGAACCTGACCAGGCCGAAGGGGACGGGCAGCCGCTCATAAATGTCCACCTCGACATCCTGACGCGCCTGAGAGGACGACAGAGGGAAAAACAGACACAAATATAAACTGACTGCTGCTGATTACAGCTGCTGCAAATGTGCAGTGACTGGAAACAATAACACAATAACACCACGGTCCTTCAGGCAGAAACACAAGATAACACCGGTGTTGGTTTAGCTTTTAAAAACATTATACCTGATAAACATCTGCATGGTATTTGTTCTGATATCAGTGTTTGTCCTTTACTGATCTAACATTTTATCTTGTGTTATTAATTGTAATTGAAAATTTTAATTGTAGAAAAATCTACATATCTTCACATATGAACATTTTGTGCCTGAATATATTTATAAATAACCAATCAGTGGAATTTACAGGCAGGAATATTTCCTTTTTGATCAAGCTGAAAAGTCAAAACATGGAATATTTGAGAATTTTAAACACACAATAAAGAAAAATACGTGCACTGGAGTGTTGTTTATCTTCACCCTTACACAATATAATGATATCTTTATTCATAAATATTCTGTGTGATACAAACCTTGCTCACTACATTGCACACTCGTTAGAAAACAGGAAATACCTTGATCAGGTGTTGTGCCGTGTAGAAACCTGCCGGACCGCCTCCAACAATACACACTTTTGGGCTGCACGAGTGAAGAGAAGCGATCCTCTGTTCTCTCAGGCCTGCAGAGTCAAAAGAGAGGATTAATCTGAAATACAGCCCTAATCCTGTTTGGAACTGATGCATGTTGCACAATAAGAAAAACAAAGCTGAGCTTTAAATAAAGCATCTTATTCAGGCACTGTGATATAATTCCTCATGTGAGTTCACGGTCAGTTTATCCTGAAATACCATATCATCACATCCCTACTGTACAGTCCACTACGACCTGTTTCAATGGCAATATTATAATATATAATAAGTGCTGCTTGATTTGATATACGCCGAATTGCAGAGTGAAGTCTATTTTTTAAAGGTGAAACATAGTTTTGCAGCTTTGCCCATAAACAACTTCGACAGATGATAGTTAAAATAAATTGATTACATTTTGTATGGAGTTTGGCGCGTGCTCCCTGCGCACAGGAAACCTAGCTCTAAACAAACAGAGCTACATGTCAAGCAGTGAATACAGGCTGCTCACCATCATGAAGTTTACTCATCCATCTACTTCTTCCTGAAATCCACCACCTCAACCCGGAGAACAGGAATTTATGGCCGCTCATCTTCCCCCCCTCTGGCTACAGACGAGCTTTAAACCAAGAAACACTTGAATCCAGTGCGTTAGGGTTACGGTTAGTTTGTTTTCCTGGTATTTTCTGACCAGCTTCGCAAAGCTGCTGCCTCTGCTCTGAGCTTTGGACACTCAGTGGGACTGAGAGCAAAAGCCAAGGTGAGAAACGTTTATCTTTCCTGGGGAGTTTTCACAGGCTGTGCGCCCTCAGCTAGCTAGCTAATGCTAACACCTATTTACATCTACCTGCTTCGAGTCGTGTTTAAATTATTTCATAATAATAATAAGTTTACCACATAGTTATACACACACAGTCTGTATGTTACAGTATATTCAACTACAGTTTGTTTTCACAGTTGCACCCTGTGTTACACCCTCAAAAGTCCGTTGAAAACCGACTCTTCCGTTCGTAGGTTCCACAGGAGCAATGTAGCTTGTTTTAGCCTGTTTTAGTGCATAAACTGTTCAGCGCTTTTCCACGAGTTTTACCACTGAAAACCAAGCTTCTGCTACTGTAAGTATAATGCTAGGTTGTTTTTTGTGTGTGACAACAAGCGACATTGTGCTTGTATAGTAAAGTTTCTCAGTGAAATCAGAGCATTAACATATTAAGCCTGTGCTGTGTTGGAAGTGCTTTTATTTGTAGAAGCTACTTTTATTTTTTCTGTTACCAGTCATTTACATTTTGTCTTAGACCCATAGAGTCAGACTGCTGAACATGAACATGGATAGAAAGATAAAATAACACCGGTGCCTGCCCTGAATTTAAAAGATCTCTGTAAAAAAAGAAAAGAAAAAAAAAAAGGCTGTTTTTAGGACAACTAATTATTGTTTTGCACAGAGATGTACTGCTGTAACCTGGTGACTGAAAACCTGCTGCACAAACAGGTCTGCAGGTTATTTCCTGTTTTACTTAAAGTAGGCCTGTGAGTCATAAATATGGCCATCTATTTAAGACATCATCTGAGAGCAGAAGTAGGTTCAGTTATCTAGGTTGTGTGGAGGACATGCACACCCCATCAAATCTTTATTTTCAAATACCCTGCAAGGACAAGTTAAAGTCTAAACACTAAGATTAACATTTTACCCCTGGATATTAAAAAATAAGACACTGAGGTGGATTTCACTCCCTCCTCCAGGATTAGGATTAAGTAGTGACTCTTTAGTCGAAGCTTCAAAGGAACAGCACAACTGGAAAAGACACAGGTTTAATGCACATATGAAGCCAGGCAGGAAACGATGCGTCACATCTGTTTCAAAGTTCAAAACAAACAAATACATCAAGTAAGCTGCAAAACAAAAGGTCAAGAAAACGTGTTGCACATTATGGAATAGAAAAATGCTTGCTTTACAGTTTTTTTTAACAACACCACCACTCACGCTCGTCACATCTTTGCGCCCCACATCAACCAGGATGTGGTAGCTGAATCACTTTTCTGCAAACAAAACACAAATTTGTGTATAAAAGGAAATGAGAAGCAGAAGAAGAAGTGAGCTGTCTTTTATGGGCTGAGCTCATAACTCAAAAGACACCTCGATCACGTGTCACACACACCCTGTGTGGGAAACATTCACCGTAAAAGTTTTTCAATTCACCGTCTTTGAACCAAACTCGTAGCATTTACAGAATGCCCCTGAAGTCTGTGGTTTGTAAAGATGTGATCATGTAGGGACGATGCTGAATCCCGTGCTGAGGGCAGATGTGCTGTGGGCTGTTTGGTCCGGAGGCTGTTACAACTCTGGCAGGCCTGAAGCGCTTCTTAAACTGTGAAAACACAGAGGAAACAGGAGTGTGAACACGGCGGTTCTCTTTGTCTCTGCTCGTGCTCGTCATGAGAGTAAGTCTGCTTCATACTCACTCGTCTGCATCGAAAAATCAGAACTCCAATGAAGAGGAGCAGCATGAACGTGAATGCTGTCACACAGAGGAAGATCAAGATGAGGTCAACAATGTGGCTCTCGCACTGTGTCTGCTGGAGATCCATCTCTGTGAGGCAGAGTCAGAGGGAAGGTTAGTCGAGGATTAAATTAAAAATCAGTGTTTGTGCATGTGTGAACTCAGAGTCCCTTCACCTCTCACAACGATAATGGTGCCATTACTGGACTGAGCTTCTCGAGTCGACGTCTGTAATTTGAAGTGAGTCCAGGTGCAGTAATACAAGTCTGTGTCGTCCGGCCCCAGCAGAGACAGCTGCAGGGTGAACCCCTGTCCCGCCCCGACCTCCTCCGGAGTCACCTGAATTCGACCTGTGAACTTTGGATCGGTAGTATCCTTGGTGACTTGTCCTTTGTCCAAGGAGAGGAACACGACGTCTTCGCCTTGGAAACGCCTCTTCAGGTACAGCCCCATCGGGTTCGACAAGGATGTGGAGCATGTGATGTCAACAGATGAGTTCACTCTCTTGACGGAGATAGACCGGGGGTTTTGAGAAACTGCAGGGAGAGACTGATCGTTACTGACTGACTCACCTCACCTCTATAAATGATTATAAAACCATTTATATAGATTAGTATTCACAGGTTTCATATCAGGAAACACCAGAAACAACAATTCAAGCACCAGTGTTAAAGGGACGTAAATAAACACAGATACTCAAGTGGAGCTTTACAGTACCTTATTTACATTTTATGCTCCTTTCTACTTCTACTCTACTACATTTCAGTTGGAAATGCACATTTTATTTTACTAGATTTATGTGACAACCGTAATCATTAGTTTCTAGTTAAAATAAGATTAAGATTTTGCATTTAAAAAATGAAT
Source organism: Lates calcarifer (assembly GCF_001640805.2). Lineage (NCBI taxonomy): Eukaryota > Metazoa > Chordata > Actinopteri > Centropomidae > Lates > Lates calcarifer. Next base: position 14,177,697 of record NC_066840.1, on the reverse strand, counting down.
TACGTGAAATGCTTTAAATCCCCAGAAGATAAACCTGGCTCCACCTGCAACATTAAAATGCTAATGTATCAGTCACAGGGTATTTTTCTGCAGGAGAACTTTTAGTTTCATTAATTTGACATGATGGGCTCCACAAACAGGAAAAGATGACTCAGACTAATCAAGACTTCTTCATTTTCTGGATCTTAAAGCCAAAAGCATCCATTCTCTCTCTCTCTCTCTCTTTCTCTCTCTCTCTCTCTCTCTCTCTCTCTCACACACACACACACACTCACCTGTCCAGGTGTGCAGTAAAACCTCAGCAGGCATGCAGAGTAATCCCAACACACAGCTCCACCAACGGGCTTCCATCCCGCGAGATGGGCTGCAGGGAGGCTAGCACAGACGCAGCAGCCTGACTGACAGACTAACTGTCACGGCAGTGCTTAAAAAGAGCCGTGTGGTGTACAGAGGAAATGTGGCTCCGGGTCTCGTTACTGTGTGTGGGTGAGTGTGTGCTGTGCATTACATCAAAGATGAGGAAGTGCTTGTCACTGACAGGAGTTTATTTGAAAAGATGTTCCATCACTCATTTCTGTTTCATGTACAGTAGCTGAGTTAACAAGTGACACATAAAGTCTGTGCATCATGTTACATCAGTCTCTCCTTTCACAGCACGTCACATTCACTCCTCACTCCTGCTTATTCTGGAATTAATTACATGACGTGAACGGCTTTGTGCTGTACAGTAATAAGGTCCACATTAAAAAAATCAGTGCAGCCGTCCTTAGATAAAGACTTCCCTGCCTGATTCAGAGGAACAGCTGTTACATTCTCATTGTTTGAACTCTGTGAACCCACACTGACTTCATGGGGATTTTTTCAGACTTAAAGAGGAACTCCACACATCAGTCTGATTACAGTCTGGGAGAGTTCCTCTGCAGTGATGACAGCTGACTCCAGAGGGAGCTGTGTGGAGTAAATCTGCTGGTGCTGAAGGACAGAAGTTAGAGTGAGACAGAAGTGAGTTTATCAGACCTCTGTGACCCGCTGATCAAATCATCAGATTTACACTGATCAATATGTACAAATACAAATCATTACATTCACATGGCTCAGTCTGTACAAAGACCTCAGAGATTAAAAGTCAGTTTAGAGTCTGTGTCACTTAAGAATCGTTGATTCCTTTCCCCCTTGATGATCTCTCTTCCTCTGTCAGTCCCAAACAGGAAACACAAGATGCTGACAACAATGATGACGACACAAACGCTCCATATGATGGGAATCATGGAGTCCAGCTCAGGGTCCAGCTCAGGGTCCAGCTCAGGGTCCAGCTCAGGGTCCAGACTTTTACCTGGTAAGACAAAACACACATTTCATGACCTGCTGAATAAAAACAATCAAGACTTTACACGTAGAGAAAGTGATGATAATGAGGCACACACACATGTTCACACACATTTACAAGACTCTAAGACCCTAAAAGCTACTCACCAGGATGGGTGTTACCGGAGTGTTTAACTTGTACGTTGATAGGAGATGATAAAGCTGTACCACAGTCTGTCATCACTGCAGCTGTGTAATTTTCCTCCTTCATGACATTAGAGATGATCAGAGACACATAAGTCTGATGGTCTGAATCACAGATGTATTCTCCTGAACCACTGCCACATGGTATAATGCTGCTGTTTGTGTTATGCCAGGCAGAATGTAGAACTTTACAGCCTTCCACATCCTGATAATGTATAGAGCAGGTCAGTGTCACAGTTCCTCCAGCTGCAACTTCCACTGCTTCACTGCACTTCAGTGACACTGCTGGATGAGAAAAAAGAGAAATGATGTGATTCCTTTAAAAACAAAAAACTATATAATGTATTAAAAGTATTCAGTAAATTTATTTTTTCTATATAAAAATACCTTCATCTGCTGAGACACTGCTTTGTAGAAAAGCAGCAGCAGAGAGCAGAGACAGACACAGGAAGACCATCCTGGACGTTTCACTGTCTTTAGAAACTGAGGAAAGAAGAAGCAGAGCTGTTAGGAACTGATGAACTTGATCATGAACTTAACGTCCTTCACCTCCTGCAGCTGATGTCAGGACAGGTGTAACCAACATGTTCCCACACTGACTTGAATGTGCCCGAGGGGTCTGCAACCACAGGGTGATTAAACCAGCCGAACTTTTACCACAGGAGCGAGATGTCACCTGTAACATGTATGAAATACACAGCTTGTGTATTGTGGGATAGAAAACAAGTTTTAACAGGCTGCATCTCTGGTCTGTCTGTGCCTTATTTACTTTTCACTTTTAATTGGCTCTGTGTGTTTGCATGATGTGACTCGACTGAAACTGGGACCAGATTCCAAACCATGGCAAGAACAATAACAGAGACTCCCAAGTGCAAGTGCAAGTGGTGAGAAAAGATAAACTGAAAAAAACAACATTCCTGACAGTTTGACAAAAACACATTCGTGGTGAATGAACATGACCATGAGCAGCAGTAACACTGACTGTGTGTGTCCTGTTTGTGTTGTGGTCTTGTAATGTTTAAGCTCTTTATTGACTCTGCAGGATTCTGGTAACTGCTGCAGCTTACGATAAACTCTGCAGGTGTCTGATGATCTCAGTAAACGTGTGGCGTGATCCCTGTCATTAAGAATGAAATTAGGAGGGACTGATGTTTCTTTCTTGTACATTCCTGTGGTTATTCAGAAGCATCTTGTCTCGTCTCCTATTAAATCCTACAATCAACACTGTCACAGTCACAGTTAGGTGCTGCCAGCTGATTACAACACGTTTATTGCTGTTAAACCTCTGTGATGTTACGCTGCACCGTATTCTGTCGTCAGATCAGTTTGTTGTGTGTTTTCTGTTATTTTCTGATAGTGGAGATGTGTGGAGAAAAAACGTGATTTGATTAAAGACCAATCGTCAAACATTCTAGTTAAATAACTTCACGAGAAGCTGATCTCTACTGAATTTACAGTAACCGATAGACTCACATTCAGCATGAATCAGTGAACATTCAGAGCCACGAGGAATCAAATCTGAGGAAAAAACTAGTTGAGCAGGCAGAGATGTAACGTCTGTGTGAAACAGTTCAAATGAACAGGTGAAACAGACATAATGAAACAGGATCCACTTACACCTGAGTAAGTCACACAGCATGAATCGCCTCCACCAGCTACAGCAACAACAACTCATACACTCTCTTTTATATCGATGAATACACAGAAGATGTACCTACCTCACTGACTGCTGCTGTCATGACAGAGTGACTCTGAAGAGGGAAATGATGCAGCTGTAACAAACCACACCTCAGAGTCACAACGCCCACAGGTTACAGTGAATGGGAGGCAGGGGAAAGTGAACGCAACACTTTCTCCTGGCTATACGACTGCAGACTGTTAAACCTTTTATCCTCTGACACAACACGTTCAGCACAAACGTCCAGTTAGACTCATGTTTTATATCCAAAAGGTCAAAGGTCAACTTCGCTGTGACATCAAAAACTCTTCTAATGTAGGATCCAGCATCTTTAGTTTAACCCATAATAAAGACTGCTGCTCTGATTTTCATCATTCTTTAATGTGTCACGTTCAGGTCCACACGTTTATGAAAGTGCAACAGATTACAATACAAATTATCAACCTATATAACTATATAGCCTATATAAACCTGTAGACAGTAACCGTCCTCAGGTGAGACAGAAGTGAGTTTATCAGACCTCTGTGACCCGCTGATCAAATCATCAGATTTACACTGATCAATATGTACAAATACAAATCATTACATTCACATGGCTCAGTCTGTACAAAGACCTCAGAGATTAAAAGTCAAGCTCAAAACGTTTACTACTTTCAGAGACTGTATCACTGTCGTCTCTTTGAATCTTCTCCTTCATGAAGTGTTTGATGAGATTTCTGCCTTTGTCCGTCCCCAACAGGAAAAACAAAATGGCAGCAACAATGACGGCGACACAAATACTCGATATGGTGGCAACGCTGGTGACCTTCTCAGGTCCTGGTGTGACGGTATCAGACAGAGCCTCATTATCTGTGGATTAAATACAGTCAAGACTCTACATTTATAGAAAGTGATGATAATGATGAACACATACACAATCCTTCATCAACATATACAAGACACTGAAAGCTACTCACCAACATGGCTGCTGCTGGAGTTGGAGTAACTTGTAACTTGTACGTTGATAGGAGATGATGTATCCATACCACAGTTTGTTATCACTTCAGCTGTGTAATTTTCCTCCTTCATGACATTAGAGATGATCAGAGACACATAAGTCTGATGGTCTGAATCACAGATGTATTCTCCTGAACCACTGTCACATGGTATAATGCTGTTTGTGTTATGCCAGGCAGAATGTAGAACTTTACAGCCTTCCACATCCTGATAATGTATAGAGCAGGTCAGTGTCACAGTTCCTCCAGCTGCAACTTCCACTGCTTCACTGCACTTCAGTGACACTGCTGGATGAGAAAAAAGAGAAATGATGTGATTCCTTTAAAAACAAAAAACTATATAATGTATTAAAAGTATTCAGTAAATGTATTTTTTCTATATAAAAATACCTTCACCTGCTGAGACACTGCTTTGTAGAAAAGCAGCAGCAGAGAGCAGAGACAGACACAGGAAGAACATCCTGGACGTTTCACTGTCTTTAGAAACTGAGGAAAGAAGAAGCAGAGATGTTTAGTGTTGTGTCTCCTCTCTCAGCTTCCAGATGTTGTGTTCCTGTCAGCTTCTTCTGTTTGTCGCTGTTTAATGTCTCTGTCTGACCTCCCTGTTATCTGGACTTTGGATTGTCGTCTGTGCATCGTTGGATCTGTTTGTCTGTTTTGGACTCCTGCCTGCTTCACCCTCTGAAACCCATCTGTTTGATTTAGCTGAATCACTGAACATTCAGGTCTCCATCCACTCAGCAGACGAGTGGTTTGCCTTCATGTTCCTGTATGTTGGAGGTGTTGGTGTGTGTAGGAGAACATGTCACAGTCTCCACATGAACACATTATATTCACTGTTCCTCTGCTTAAAGCATGTTAATCTATGGATGTGACAGAGACAGACAGACCTTTGGTTTCAGATCAGATTCAGAGCTCAGCTCAGTCGTTCAGTAACAGTCAGGTCTCACTTTTAGGCCTCTGCTGATAGTGGAAAGGTAATTTTGATCTACTTATGATTTACAATAGAACGACTGGACAGTACACACAGTCAACCAACATGAGTCAGTAACCTCTTAGCAACTAGTTTTTCCATCCGAGTATTTGACTGAATGTAATAGATTTGATTTAAATAGTTAGAATAAAGGATGAAGTAACTTATAAACAGTTGAAATAGTGAAATGAATGGATGAATATTGAAACAACAAAAAGTAAAGAAACAGTATCCAGTTACTTTCACTTCTTACTGACACACACAAGAGGTGGGAAACACAGGATCAAACAGCTGCAGCAAAATATTTCAAATACTAAAATCTGAAAGCAGAACTTTTCACTTTCAGCCATTTTAGCCACACACTCTTTTATATAAAGGAATACACAGAGAAAGACAGACGTACCTCATAGACTGCTTCTTTTTAATGTGCGCAACAGGGAGTGATACTGAAAACATAAAAACCGGTTTGGCTGAAACAAACACTGTGACTCTGAGAATTTCCTGGGAGTGGTTAGCAGGGATGGAACAGATCTACCCAAAACAAGCTCCTCCTCTTGGTCTTTCCTGATAGTGGAACAGGAAGGAGGGAAAATAAACAACACTGTGTCCCGAGAAAATCTGACTACAGCACTGTTAAACTCCTTCATGGTTTTATTCAGACACTCACAGCACAGTTTCATTAGGAACACTCTGGACTCTGTGTTAAAAGCTTCCTCAGTGTTTTCACTGCTCTGGAAAGACGAATGTGTGAAGAAGAAAAGACTTGATGTCTGCAGTGTTCTCTTCTGTTCTCTCCCTTTACATTTACACTGATTAATACTCACAAACACAAATCATTACATCATCATGGATCAATCTGAATGAACACAAACTGTCACGTTCATGTTTCATTCTGCAGACAGGTGATTGAACATGTGACTGAGCTCAGTCAGGAGCTCCTCAGGTTGGAGTCTGATGATGAGTGTGATGGTTTTCACGCTCGCAGCAGCGACGACAAACAAAACATATGACTGGCACCTTGGTGTCCTGCTCCAGTGTTAATACGACTCCACCTGACAACACAAACACACCTGTCAGTACCTGTGGATTAAACACTGTCCAGAAAGTGATGATAATGAGGCACACACTCATTCACACACACTCAGAAGCTGAAACTGAAAGCTGCTCACCGTTATAGATGTTACCGGAGTGTTTAACTTGTACGTTGATAGATGATAAAGCTGTACCACAGTCTGTCATCACTGCAGCTGTGTAATTTTCCTCCTTCGTGACATTAGAGATGATCAGAGACACATAAGTCTGATGGTCTGAATCACAGATGTATTCTCCTGAACCACTGCCACATGGTATAATGCTGCTGTTTGTGTTATGCCAGGCAGAATGTAGAACTTTACAGCCTCCCACTGCCACATCCTGATAATGTATAGAGCAGGTCAGTGTCACAGTTCCTCCAGCTGCAACTTCCACTGCTTCACTGCACTTCAGTGACACTGCTGGATGAGAAAAAAGAGAAATGATGTGATTCCTTTAAAAACAAAAAACTATATAATGTATTAAAAGTATTCAGTAAATTTATTTTTTCTATATAAAAATACCTTCATCTGCTGAGACACTGCTTTGTAGAAAAGCAGCAGCAGAGAGCAGAGACAGACACAGGAAGACCATCCTGGACGTTTCACTGTCTTTAGAAACTGAGGAAAGAAGAAGCAGAGCTGTTTAGTGTTGTGTCTCCTCTCTCAGCTTCCAGATGTTGTGTTCCTGTCAGCTTCTTCTGTTTGTCGCTGTTTAATGTCTCTGTCTGACCTCCCTGTTATCTGGACTTTGGATTGTCGTCTGTGCATCGTTGGATCTGTTTGTCTGTTTTGGACTCCTGCCTGCTTCACCCTCTGAAACCCATCTGTTTGATTTAGCTGAATCACTGAACATTCAGGTCTCCATCCACTCAGCAGACGAGTGGTTTGCCTTCATGTTCCTGTATGTTGGAGGTGTTGGTGTGTGTAGGAGAACATGTCACAGTCTCCACATGAACACATGAACTAAACCTGCAGCTGAACATCAACAACAAGTTGAGTTTTTTTGTGTGAAATTTTATTCATTGCAAACATCAAACTTTCTACACTGAACAGTTTGTTAAATATAAAGGATGCTGTGACCTTCTAGTTCCTTGTGTTTCATGTTTGTGTTGTGTTTTCTCCTCAGTGTGTGTGTGTGTGTGTGTGTGTGTGTGTTGCGGAGGCGGGGCTGGTGGAGGATTGACACACCTGCAGCTCATCCACTCATCACTGCTCCAGTACTTCAGTCCGTCTGTCCCTCCACTCTGCTGCCAGCGAGTTCTGCTTCACCTTCATGGTAACAAGTGCTGATGGCTGTTGTTACATGTTGTGAGTCTTTAGTGTTTTGTCTTGTGTTTTTAACATGTCACTTCCATCGATTGTCTCTCTCTGACCTGTTTGGAAGCAGAGAATGAAACAACATTTCATTGTTCTGGGTTTATCTCTGGTTTTTGCTGCTGCAGCTAAAAGCAGTGAGAGTGAAGCTGCACTGTTTCTTGTTGAATAACATCTGGAAACAGTCACTTCCTGAACTTGTGTCATCAGTGTGCGCTCACACACGGTGACAGTGAAATAGTTGTGGGGGAGTGTTGTGGTTTGGAGAATCGCCAAGTTACTTGCTCATGTTGGGAAGTGCAGTTAAGACCTGCTGCTGTTTCTCTGGGTGAACGATGACAAAATCCAAATTCCAGTGGTTTATTTCTCCCACTTCTAAAGAATCTGCCAGTTGATCTGAGCTCACGCTGACACTGTCCTGCTTTAACAGGAAACTGAAAACATGTTTCAGCTTCTAATTAGATGTGTGCGTGTGTTTGTTTTTTCAGTCTTGATCTAAGATCTTGGTTTTAATCCAAGTGGTGAGAACGAGGACAGTAAAAAAACAGAAATGTCAGCAATGTGGACGCTCCCTGTGAAGGATTCATCGTCATTAAATATAATGTTAGGACGGACTGGGGCTTTTATCTTGGACATCCCTGAGGACCATTAAGAAGCATCTCGCCTCATCTCCTCTACTGAATACTACAGTCAGCACCATGTCTGTGAGAGAGATACAAACACAAAACTTTGTATGAGGAAAAAGAAGGTTTTGGATCAGATTCTGGTTCAAACTCAGCAGCACCAGTCAGGTCTGAGATCTAAAATCTAATTTTGATTCAACTAAACACACACACACATATTTTGTGTGTAGGAAAAAGAAAGCATTCGGATATAATTACAGCTCAGTGTGAGGCTGCGTGTTTGTTAGAGGACCTGGTCAGATGCCGACAACAGACACGGTACACACCTTGAACGTGAGACAGAAAATACTTAAAGTCACGAGTTGATGATGTGAGAGCAGTGAACTGTTCATGGTTTAGAAAAAGGATGAGGCAACTGCTTATGTTTCACCACTGATCTGAAAACTGAGTCACACTCGACATAATGAGGAGACTGAACGCCATGTTTAAAATTAAAATGTCCCTTTAATGAAATTGACTTATTATATTTACATTTATTTACAGAAATCTGAAAATGTGACTGGAAGAAAAAAAAAGATAAAAAAAATAAACACAATAATATATTTCTTCACAGTTTGAGAGGCAGGAAGCTACACAGCCAGCTGTGGAACAGCCCCCACATGTTTATATATACATTAAACAGACTGATGGAGACTGTTCGACTCAGACTCTGGATCACTGTAACCTGTGTGATTTGTTTTCCTCGTGATGGTTTGAAGATTTTTCTGCCTCTCTCAGTTCCAAACAGGAAAAACAAAATGGCAGCAACAATGACGGCGACACAAATGCCCGATATGGCGGCAACGTTGGTGACCTTCTCAGGTTCAGGTCCTGGTGTGACGGAACCACCTGGAAAATCAAAACATATCTATCATTATCTGTGGATTAAATACAGTCAAGACTCTACATTTATAGAAAGTGATGATAATGATGAACACATACACAATCCTTCATCAACATATACAAGACACTGAAAGCTACTCACCAACACGGCTGCTGGAGTTGGAGTAACTTGTGGAGTTGGAGTAACTTGTAACTTGTACGTTGATAGGAAATGATAAAGCCATACCACAGTCTGTTATCACTGCAGCTGTGTAATTTTCCTCCTTCATGACATTAGAGATGATCAGAGACACATAAGTCTGATGGTCTGAATCACAGATGTATTCTCCTGAACCACTGCCACATGGTATAATGCTGCTTGTGTTATGCCAGGCAGAATGTAGAACTTTACAGCCTTCCACATCCTGATAATGTATAGAGCAGGTCAGTGTCACAGTTCCTCCAGCTGCAACTTCCACTGCTTCACTGCAGTTCAGTGACACTACTGGATGAGAAAAAAGAGAAATGATGTGATTCCTTTAAAAACAAAAAACTATATAATGTATTAAAAGTATTCAGTAAATTTATTTTTTCTATATAAAAAATACCTTCATCTGCTGAGACACTGCTTTGTAGAAAAGCAGCAGCAGAGAGCAGAGACAGACACAGGAAGAACATCCTGGACGTCTTTTAGAAACTGAGGAAAGAAGAAGAGATTAGAAGAGTTAAGTATAGATGAACATGATACAAACTTTTTTCAACACAAAGTCCTCATGTGTGGTCTGTGTAGGATCTGTAACTAACATTCTAACACACAGATGAAGCAGCAGAAGAGTTGATCTGATATAATGTGACTGTAAACAGGCTGGACAAACAGGCATCATCTTGTCTGATCCTTAAACCAGATACCAGCCTCAGAGGACCAGAACAGAAAGTGGAGGTGACGATACGGGCTGAAAAGAAAAGTCTCCAGACACCTGGATCTGTTTGTTATTTAGCCTTTGTAACATAACAACATAATGAGGAGAGTTAACGTGGTGTTTCTTTAACTTTGTATTCTCATGAACACAACACCTTAAGTTTTACTATTAAGTGTCTTTACTTCTCAACCATCAATGATCTACTGTCTCTCAGTCTGAGGATCATAATTAACTCATAAAATGATTTATTACACTCATTGCCTCAG